>NW_027137446.1:919318-1256454 GCF_001889945.1 Aspergillus brasiliensis CBS 101740 | reverse complement strand
GAAGGAGTAGAAGGAGTAGAAGGAGTAGAAGGAGTAGAAGGAGTAGAAGGAGTAGAAGGAGTAGAAGGAGTAGAAGGAGTAGAAGGAGTAGAAGGGGTAGAAGGAGTAGAAGGGGTAGTAATAGTTGTAGCAGTAGTAGTAGTTGTAGCAGTAATAGTAGAGATAATAGTAATAGTCAAAGGAGTCGTAGTAGGAGGAAGAGAAGAAGTATTCGCCGGAGTAGTGAGAGTAACGGTAATGGTGGTAGTAATAGTCAAAGAAGACGGAATGTAGTCGTGATCCATTTGGAAAGGTTCTCGTTAATCACTGGCCTGGGAAATGGTCTGCTGAAGGAAGTATATCAGTGAGTTCAAGAGTTGTTCTCCTTCATGAAAATTCTCAGATACTTCTGACTGCTCGACGTAACTGCTACCTTGCTGATGACTCTGTATGCAGTCAAGTCGGGAAAGTCATCCCGATGCCTCATTTTGACGTCTTGTCTACCCCCTCTGCTGCCTACTCGAACCTATTCTCAATCCCTCTCCTATGCCACTTCAGAGTCACAATATCACCTATCTACGCAGAACGAACTCTTCAATTTCCAAAATGGCCCCAATACTCACATCTGTGGATATCCTGCCCCTCCCCAACGTTAAGAGTGAGAAGGAAGAAGCAGATAAACCTGTGATAGAGTACGACTACTCCTTACTCAGAAGATTAATCAAAAACAGCTCTTCATCCTTCTCATGTGCCGGATCCATCCCAGTCACCACCAATACCACTTACAAATACTATGGCCGCGTCCCTACCAAGTCCCAGCCCGTCAGCATCTTCTGGACTTCGAAAGACTCAGTGTCGCAGAAGCTTGTTCTTCCTCTTGGCGAAAAAAGAGGACGACTCTTCTGGCACTGGGGCTCTGCAACAGCTTATCAATGACTGTGCCCCTGCCACATTTGGCAAGAATAACGAGGACGTTCTAGATCCTACTTATCGTAAAGCCGGAAAGCTGGGACCTGCTCACTTTGCCACTTCTTTCCATCCGGCGGACTTGGGTATTCTTGATGAGATCGAAAGAAAACTGCTTCCTTCGTTCAATGTTGGTACTAACAGGACATTGATCGCGGATTTATACAAATTGAACGTTCGTCTTACTTGTTTCCCGTTACGAGTGGTGATGGAGAGAAAGGGGGAAGGTGAGAGTTTACTGACCACGATGACAGATTTACTCCGGCCCCGATGGCTTCTTCCGGAAGCACATAGATACACCTCGTAGTGCGAATCAAATCGGCTCGTTGGTCGTATGTCTGCCTTCCCGATTCACAGGAGGCAACCTATATGTGCGACACAACAAGCAGGTTCACGATTTGGACTGGAGCCCAGTCAGTTCCTCGACTGTTTAATGGGCTGCTTTTTACAGTGACTGCGAGCATGAGATTGGGCCTGTTACGGAGGGAGAGCGCATTACCTTGACTTACAACCTCTATGCTGCAGATGCCGGTATAGGACGTATCGTTTATGATTTGACCCTTAGACCACGGGTGGAACCACTCCAGATGGCTCTGATGAAGATGCTGGACAGCACTGGGTTTATGTTACAAGGTACTTCTCAATACTATATCTCTGTCGGCAATCAGTGACATATCTGACCATTTGACAAGGTGGTATCCTCGGAGTCTTCTGCGCCTACGCCTATCCCACCGCGTCTCCGGTGGCTTCATACAGCATCGATCTTGTACTGAAAGACAGCGACTATCTTCTCTACTCGGCTTTCAACTCATTTGGTCTAGAAACAACCGCGCTTTCGGTTTCTAGCACCGGGGCCTGGTATGACTATATTGTGCAGCGCGCACATGTCATTAACATCCCGACTCGGATTGAGAACGACATAGAGGCCAAAGTACAATCCCCCAGGAATGTCCTTGTATACTTGGGTCTATAACATATGCTAACAGAACGTGTCCTCCACAGGTGGTGGCAAGTGAGGCTTGGCCATCCGTTACCCTTCCAGGTGTCACATGGGCGAATGAACAGAACCGGGACGAAATCACACTCATGCATCTTCCTCGTGGAATTGGGGCTGCTGCTGCTGCTGGGAAGGGTGGTCCTAGGCCCGTGGCTTTTGGCAACGAACCTCCAAGTCCTCCCTATGGAAACGACTCCCCTGACGATATAAGCCCGGGAAAAAATGATAAGTCGGCGGTACTACAGTATGCGGATGGCGCTATCTTCGTTTTCATTCCACCATGGGGGCAACGATTGTAGCTGTAGCTCTTTGTCTCTCACAAGATCAAGAGAAGCACGTTGAATGGAGATAAGAGGATGTGAGAAGATGAATGAGCTCAAGCTTCTTAAGATAACTTAGATAAGCGGATTAGTTACTAACGAGTTAGTTAGTACTTGATTACACGTAGTACTTGAGTATACAAAGTCCAAAAATCTACTTACTAAACAAGTAATGTACATCCCTTACAGGACGCTTTATACTCCGTAGATCCCAAGAGAATGCAGAAGTAATCTGACTCAGTGATCAAATACATGTCATAGCCGATTGCCCCATTAAGTCATGCATGACTCGAGGAAAGTAACTATAACCTGGTATATATTATTGGTCGGATATAATATGATATCCTATTATATTATGTATTGTAATACCTACTTCCATATAACTACTTAGTACTCCGTACTAAAAGCAAAACCACATCTTCACAGTTAACTATTAAGCAGTACTCACTCAGACTTACCAACCACTAAGTAACTAAATAACTACCAACATTCAATTTCCGTGTTACTCGCTTCTTTTCTTTCCTTCTATATCTTACACACAGAGACCACACACGCCCTTATTCAAAGCTGTGAGATGGGGGTGTTCAATGGCGTCAATATCATACATTGTATTCACATGAGTAATACATACAATGTTCACTTAAAGTTTGGGACTTATGGTGAATTTGATTTTCCTGTGATGCGTAGGCAGATATAGAGATAAGAGATAGGAGATAGAGTGTAGCTCTCGGGTTTATTAGGTAGTTGCTTAACTGCTTAACTAGCTAGCTAGTTCGTTATGTGGTCGCTTTTATTACTTTTAAGCTTAGACTTCAAGCTAGTGATTGAATTAGTTAGTCTATCTTCGGTTTGGGGTTCTGCTACAGTAGAAGGACCTTGGTGGGTGCACTGCTGGTTTATCTTATCGGTGGCGAGGTCTAGAACGCTACAATTGACTATCTACGAGGTCTAGTGATTCAATGCAATGAGATCATGGCTCAAGTTACAGTCCTTGATTGCGCTCTAATCAAGTCCCTTCCCGTAAAAGTACATACATGCATGCCATGCTAAATGCCTCACAAGTGCATCCTTCGTTGCCTCGTAATGACATTCAATCATGATGAAAACAAGCGTCCGTCCAGGTCGTCCGCTTCTGGCGATTAATAGGAAGTCATAATAAAACAGTCCGAATCGTGTCGGAAAGAATCGAAAGGGTGAGGCGGAATAGAACAAAACTCAGATCGCTCATCTACCCACGCTTTGGGGGGATAGAAAGGGAATATAAACTCAAAAAAGCCATGCATCCTGTAAATGTACCGAAACTCCGCCTCCTTCTGGGAATAAAAAAATAAACATGCCGTAGTCTATGTCAAGTCCTGTCCATGTACCGGAAGTAAACGCCGAAATGATGTCAATCATGTGAGGGTTGTAATTGTCACATGAGACTGCTGACTGCATGCGGTGATGCAAATCGATATCGCGGATAACGGTTGAAATGCTCCGCTTTCAAATGATTTGAACGAGTAATGTGATTGGCCTAGATGCAATAATGCAGCCAATAAGGGTATGCCGTAGATCAAGTGTGGTTGACAGGCTAAGCGATCACCGGTCGGCGAGGCGCAATGGGGATCGGCTTGGGCCCCGAGGAGATATCCAAAGTGGACATTCCCAGATCGCTGTCCTCGTATTGGCGCGAAGCCTTATCTTGCGGTTTCTCCTTGCCACCAGCCACTAATGAAGATTTCCGTGAAGCAGTGGCGCTTTCTTCGCGCACTGTGCTGCACACGAATCGTTCTTCTGAGATAGGTGAGGCTCCAAACATCGTACCCAACTGCTGCAGGAGCGCAACAAAGTGTGCATGTATTTCAGCAAAGATGTATTGGTTCCCCACGATTTCCGAGAGGTTCCTCGCTCGAACTTGACCGGGTCGGCGAAGCTGTCCATCTGGGTCAATGGCGCGCCCTGTGAGGAAAGATGACACAGGTGTGTACTGTTTGCTCCCGCGCCGATTCGATGCGTTGTTCTGTTCATCACGACGCTTCTCTTCTTCCTGGTATTTCTCTGCGGAGTTGACAATGCCCGTAGCAATGCGGCCGAATGCGCGCCAGATCACAGGACAAGCACGGAATGCTCGTCCGGCATCCTTGCCTGCCAAAGCGACAAGGGCATAGCTGCGCCGTTTCCCGCGAGCCATGGGGTCGGGCAGACGAAAGATGTAAGCTATCGTATAGCCTGCGGTGGAATCGCCAAAACAGAGAGGGCCCGAGGAGAGACCGCGTGGTAAAAGTTCGCAACTCAATGTCCGGATTGAGGAACGTCGCAGGAGCGCGTAATCCGCCGGGTTGGGAGGTCCTCGCAACGAAAGATAGGTGAGAATATGGGTATGGCAAGAGGCGTCCGACGCGACGGAGGACGAATGAAGAGAGTCCGGGAATGAAGCATGCGCATGCGGGTCGTGTGTGGCGTCATCGTGGTCGGCGTGACTGGTCCCGCAAGAGTAGACCACCTCCCTCGAGCGCAAGACAGGACTACCATTCCTCCCCTTGCCGTCACTTCGGGCCGTTCCTGGCGCACCTGGAGGCAGCTGCTTGCTCACATCTTCAGGGAGAGTCAAGCTGCAACTGGCGCACGTGTCGCCGTCTGCGCCACCAAGGAAGTTGAGTTTTTGTTGAGTATCAGCCGGCGTGGCCTGGCCTTTGAGAAAATAGGGATGGTCTTCTATTCTGGGAGACCTGTCGGAGGAGTCGGGATTCTTTCCTGAGAGTTTATTTGGGGTGGTTTTGTGATTTGCGCGGCTCTGCAGGCCGTGAGATGAAACGGTGTCGTGGGAGGTGGCAGGGGTATCGTCGGGAGAAGAGTCAGATTTGTCGGGATAGCATTGTGAACAAGGGAACGGTAGGACCTGCGAGCAGATGATCGAGGTAGGACCATGCACCTCGCAGAAATGCGTCAAAGAAAGCTAGTCGAGGGAATGATGCGTTAGCTGGAGGATGCAGACAGGGATCGGGGGTGAGAAAGGATAAGCGCAAGAGTGAAGATCCCTGCCATGTCGCACGCGGTCATTATGCGCGCATTGCGCGGTGCGATGAAGGGAAGAAAAGGCCTAATCCAGCGCAAAGAAGCCCAAACGCATGTCCTCGGTGAGACATGAAGGTGCACGTCATGCTCACACATTGCCATCATCATTCACCGATGCGAACAGACACACCGAGGCACATGGGGGGGGAGGTCAAGGAAGGAAAAGAAAGCCACACTTACAATGAAATCCATATCCGTGGGAAATTATGGTCTAACGGAATCCAACAACCATATTAGAGCATTATTGCAATACATGCTTTCTCGGATAAAGAGTCAAGGTGACGATAGTAGTGGTGGTTTCGTGACAATGACGCAGAATAACCACCAGCAAGTTGAAGAGAGAGGGGGGAAAAACCGGGTATGGCTGGTGCAGATCCAGATCCAGACGGAGAAAGGGAAGGTTGGAATTGAACCACCCACAACAGAACAACGTTGGGGTAGTTAAGTAGTAGGAATTATCGCAGTAGTAGTTGTAGTAGTAGTCAGTGAAGCTGCAAAGACCAGCTTGCAGAACAAAGACGGTGTGGGGGAAGTAAAGGGAAAGGAAGGAAAGAAGAAGAAGAAGAAGAAGAAGAAGAGAGGGACGAGAGGGTAAGGGTAAGAGTATATATTAAGTGGATGAGAGAGAGAGAGGAAGAGAGGGACTGGACGAGTAAGAAGTCTACTAGTTCGTTTTACTCCAGACTCTATGGAGAGAGAGAGGCACAGATTACCGACTTTACTGGGAAGAGTAAGTAGTAGTATGAGTAGTAACTAGTAACTAGTGGAGGGAACAAATATCGGAAGGGGGAGGAAGAGGGAACAAGAGTAGCCCGGAAGTGGAGCGCTGCATCGGCTGCGTTATGGAAAAGGAAGAGGCAAGACTAAAGTGAGGGTCTGGCCGGGGCTGGCCTGGCTCGGGTTGGTAATTACCGTTTGGTATGGTTCGGTATGGTACTTTCCGGTTCCATCCCCTCCATCTTTTGCTACTTGATCGAGTAACTAGTTATACGACTATACTACTTACTCCTGCTGATAAGTCCGAGTTACTTACAGTGGTTGTATGTCTGTCGGTCCTTGATCTGCCTAACATAAGTGGTCAAAGAGAGCCCAATCATCCAATAAATCCAAGCAACTATCCGTTTACCAAACCTGCTGTGCTTCCAGTGGCTCTGGGGGCCAAAGCACACCCTCCCCTCCCTTTCTTCTGAGGATGAATCCCGGTTGGGCTTCAACTAGGCGACAAGGGAACTCACCTTACCGGAAATATAACTACTAGTAGTGGTTGTGGTGGTGGTGAAATAATTAACTGCCGGAGTAGTATCCAAATCCAAAACAAAAATAAAAAACATCCCAATAAACGATGACAAACCATGGAGGGGTCTTTTCCGACGGTAGTGATCCATTGCCCATTCCTGCTACTTGACTATCTACTTGGCATCCGCCTCTCTTATTACGCTTATTTATCTGATTCTCTTCTAGACGAATCGTCTGTTGCAGGCTGAAATTCACTAAGCTCCTAGTCTCCCTTCAGCCTGTCAGCGGATGGAGCCCGACAGAAAACGGTTCCGGCCTAATATGCGACTAGATTTACCCAGAATCCAGATGGAGTACGGGAGAGACACAAGCATGGGGAGGGATGACTGACTAGTGACTAGATAGTTAACTAGCATTCTGGTTCAGACGGATGGAGAGAAGGGGGCCCTAAACGGCGTCAGATCAATAGGAACCAGAATGAAAAGGATTATCCGCCCAATGTTCTGTCGATCATGGCCCTTCCTTTACCCTCCTTCACACACACATGGCCACATTTACCTACTACGATGCGTAACCATTCCAACGGTTTCTTTTCCAATCAACGATGGAATGAGGAGAAAGCAGCAAGGCGGACAAGAACCCCGGGTGTAATCCGGCTGTAAGGAAGCAGTCACGCAGAAGAGGAAAAGGTTTCAACCCCGGAGTTACCGAGTGACTTTTTTAGTTTTGAGGACTGAATGGACCAGACGAGTTGGTGACGCTGGCGGTGGTGGTACTATCTAAACCCAACCCGTCACCGCGCCCGATGGACTCGACCCAAACAAACTTCCGTACCCAATTTGACGGGACGGCGTTTGGCCGCTAAACCTGGATTTTACGCAATCGAAGGTCTGTAGAACGAGGGATGGAAGAAGTCAAATTATCACCTGCGCCATTTTTCCCTTTCCTTCGATTTCGTATATCCGGTGGCAAGGAGGATTGGTCGTATGCTCCATGATACTGTTACTCTTGTGATTGATTGTATATCCAAACGTGAGCATTCTAGGTAACTAGTAATTAGTTTAATTAACACTAGGTAGGATCTGACTCTCAGTCTCAGTCCCATCACTCTTCAGTTCCCCAGCATGGATAAACGGTCAGCAACCGAGCTGGTCGCTTCCGACCAGGAACTTCCCAATCCAGCCATGTTCGGCAAGGAACTTCAATTACAGGAATGCACCCATGAATTTATTTCTTTGTTGATCGCCCTTCTCAGCTCATTCTGCCTTTCCTCCCTCCCCTCCCCCCCTTTTTTTGGGACTTTTGTTTCTCTTAGCTTCATTAACCAAAAAGCAATGGGGGGAGGAAGGGAAAAGGAAAAAGGAACCAACCCGCCTGATCGCAATCATAGGGTCATAGATCCTATGTGCAGCAAATAATTGCCGCCTCCCATGTCCGAGGGTTCCGATACGAACCAGGGTCACACCTTGATCCCCCTTCGGCACTATCCCAGTTACTTACCGAGTGCAGCCCAGGAATCAAGTGGGGGGGATCCAGCATTAATCCCAGCGACTTAGTAGGGACTAGATACTAGATGGACTATTTAGTCGCATCGCGATAGCCATCCATACTCCATAGATCACTTGATGGTTGGGTAAGCTCCATAAGGCAGACGCAGACACAAAGAGAGAGACACGGGATGAGCATGCGCATCCGGAGCAATCACAGCCCTTCCATATAATCAGGATTGGCGCGGCTATCATCATACAGCGGAACTAAACCTCCATGGTGTCTTATCCGGAATATTGGATTCTCTGCAGGCAGCCTCATCCCGCTGTCAGCCACCATTTCCTCCCTTCCACCCAATTGAGTAAGAGCTCAGAAGCGAGGCTATCCCGCCGGTCACATGGACGATGATGAGGATGATGATGATGATGCAGTCTGAGACTCTTGAGGGGACGATCGGAATCCTTCCCATGCTTGAGTTTAAGTCTACTGTTCTACTATACCCACCGAGGTGTTGCGCCTCCCGCCCGACAACGGCCGTTATTCCTTTCTGGATGAACGAAACACACGGTGACCATTCCAGGTTTCGCCCTGTAGCATACTAGCAACTAGAGTACGCATGCAGATGCTCAGCGACGAGTCTTCGGGTCAGAGATCCGAATCACCTCCTGTCTATCACTTGATTCCTCAATCTTTGGGGTCCGGAGTTCCGGAGTATTACCGTCTGGGCAATGCAACAGCCTCCCTTTAGAGACAGACAACTTCACCTACTGCCCCGGAGCACAGTAAGATTGGGGGTTTCATCAGCACGAAGGAGATTCCCGACTACCTGATAACTACTTGTGATTTGTAGTTCCTCCGTGAACACCCCCAAAAATCATGGGCAGCCGCCCCGACAACGGCCATTTTCAATCATCGATTCGCTGCCTGCGCCCTTGTATGGTAAGCTTCTAGCGGAAGACGGTAATTCTCTAGTAATCAGTATCCCGCTACCACCCTTGGACACGATACGAGACAACAGTAACATTGAGGATGTGGGATACTTGCACCCAAAGTACGAAGGAGACAACTCATGTCGGGTCGAACCTTGCTGCGCGATCGGACCATCTCCAGCCAGCCGGATGATAGATCCAGAGAGCGACAGACTCCGGACGCAGCAATTGCTTGCCGCATGCGGAGTGCAGCCGCTGTGGGTGATAGTTTGAAGTGTACCCTGGGTATGGAGTACGTATATGGCGTACAGCAAGAACTCTATGTGCATACAGCCCAAGTATAGGATTCAGTCTAGTGTAGCGGAAGGATTTCCCTCGCCAGGCCATCTCAGCTTACAGCTTAAGACCCTCCTTGTGTCCCAAGCAACGGAATGTCCCAAACGGTCCAAACAATCCCCGAGCATCCCGCGTGTTTTAGACGAAGTTTCGCCGAACCGACATAACCATAACTTGTGGGGATTATTTCTGAACGAACGACCAGGATCAGAATCCAGCAATAGCCGCTTTGCGATCGGGGAGGAATTCCTGCTGCCGAAAGGAAGGATACTAATTTACCAACATCACGTCACAGTGCAGTAGGCCCAAGACGGCACACTTCTAGCCTACTACTATATGATAAGTGTGAAAGTTAATCCGCGTGCCTTGAAATCCGGTTAGATTACTACTGTACGGAGTATAGGAGGGTTGTGTTTTCTCTTATCGCAAATCCCAGCGATATACTTTTTGCCGGTCGCGATAGATCTCCCGCCGCGTATAGATCTATCAACCCGCGTTGTTTGTGTGTAACCCGACCGTGAGATTGGGGGAGGGGAGGGAGAGATACTACCGTTAGACAGGTACTAGTTATCTGCAACCTGCACATCCACAGAAACCTTCCCAGAATGTAGGATGGATCCCCTTGTTGGACAGATCATAAGTCCGTCATATTTTCCTCCGCATTGCAGGTCTATCCTGGTCCTTAGGATTCCAATGTATGTGCGAATACTTCCGAATGCGTAGCCTCTCGCTGTCTCTTGTCTCTTATCGTCTATCTTCAGCCTCGTGGCCTACGTCTGTACCTATCTCTCTATCTATTGATCTGACAATTCTTACATCCATCCATCCATCCCATTAATTAGAATAGTAGCTAACTTCCGACCCGATGAAACCCTCTCAAACAAACCCCCAAATAATGTAGCACCATCACAGCACAACACACCACGAATAATATTAATACTAATAGTAATAATCATAATACTCCATACAGTATACACAGGTACGGTAAGTACCAATACCAAGCAAGGCAAGCAAGCACACGACACACAACCACAAATCACACTGAACCTGCCCTTCTTTTTTTTGCCTCCCTTTTCCCCTTCCACTCTGCCGACCCATTCATCCACAACCCACCCACCATCCATCCACACCAGCCGACCCGACAAAATGAAACAAAGTGGAAACCGCCCGACGGGAGAAACACAGCTCCACTGTAAGCAAGCAAGCAAAGCAAAGCAAGCAAAGAGCGTTCCAGTTCGCAGCAGTAGCAGCAGCAGGTGGTGTGGTTCTTTAGTTCCCACAATTATAACCAAACACCACCCAAACCCTTTTCGATTTGGATTTTCTCTTATTGGGTGATGGGTTCTCCATCCACTCACGTCCTTTTCTCTTTTCCCTTATTGGGGATTTGCAACTGAACTCCACGTGGCTTCTGAGAGATTTGATTAGTAGACTACGTAGTTGGTTATTACTATTATTGTGGGTTTGGGTTGTGTTGTTTGGTTTAGTGGTTATGGGCACGGCGTGGTGGTGGTGTTGCTACCATTGTTCGTTCCTCTTCTCTATTATTATCTAGGAAGATGGTATATTGTATGTGAGCTATACAAGCTAGTCTAGTTACATAGTAAGACCTAACCCATTAAGCCGGCTAACAATATTTTTAATTATACCAATAGGAACCCCCGGAAGTAGTCAATAGCAACTGGCAGAACATAGCAGTCAAACAAACAAAGACAAAAAAAAGCAAAAACACACTCACTTAGTACAGAGTAGGTAACTTCCACGGCCCTTTCTACTGCAGTCTGCAAGAAATAGAAACAAGAAGCCAGCCACACTTGTCAACTTGTGTCAACTAAGTCATTCTGGTTGAGTAAGTAAACAAGGCTGCGTGTGTGCGTGTGTGTGGCCTGGCCTAGGCTTTTCTCTTTCTTTTCTTTCCCCGAGACTAACTACCGCATGTGCAAAGTAAAGTAAGCTTTCGACGGACGGACTCGCGTCCTTCCCCCTCCCTCTTTCTCTTAACTAGTTACTCTCATCACTCGTTCTGTCAGATCGCTTCGAGCTACGAAGTCAATAACCTGCCAGGAGTTGATTGTTCCTTGAATATTTGTGAACAAGTGGGTATATGTATAACAGCTGAGATTATTACTATCGATGAGATCAGGTTTAGTTTCCTTAGTGTAAACTACTTTGAGAAAGGATGGTTGTCCGAACCGTGCTCTCTCTGCTTTGCTCGGCTCAGAAACAAGTCATGTCTCAATGCGATCTTCACCGTTTTCTTCAGATATAGTAATTGAGTAGCTCATGATTAGTAGTGACTGCCACTGAGTGGATTAATTTAATTTGAATAGGCCAGACCAGGTTTTCCACCACCTCTTCACATGTCTACTACCAAGGATGCAAAGCAAGTAAGAAAGTAGTACTAATAGACTACATCTATAATCCTATAACATATAGCCTATATAGTACTATATACAATATAAATCAGTATCCTGAATAGCCAAATAAATTAATTAACTACCACCCAGAAATCCCGCCCGCTGAATAGCTAGTTAGTTAGTAGAGAAATTATTTGTCAACAGAATTACCCCCAACACAGCAAGCAACAACAGACCTAATTGTAAGCAATTGAAGGTCTGGACTGAGTAGATCTTGAGGGGTTTTCTTTCAACTTTCATCTTATTTATCATCATGATTATTATTGTTATGCTTTATGTTTCTTCCTTCGGGCCCTTTCCGTTCGTTACTGTTGGTGGGATTCCCATTTGACTGGAGCTACTACTAACTAACTAGTCTACTACTGACTAGTGGAGTGGAGGGGGGGGAATGGAAGGCAGAGAGGGGGCCAGTGCTTGGCCCGCCACCGGGCTTCCGGTGGGTGGACTCTTGTGTAAGCTGCTAGGCTAGGCTAGGCGGGTGGGTGGGTAGGTTTGGTAATTGATTTATTCATTTGGCATTTGATGTTGGTGCTATTGTTGTTGGGTGGTTAGTAGAACTATATTGTGGTGATTGTAGGGGTGTCTTTGTTTTGATGGCGGTTTCATTGTCCTGTGGCTTAAGGTGGGTGTGTGGGAGGAAATTCAATATGAGCAGGGGTTTACCGTTCATGTGTGGATGGAATATATAGTACTGGCACTTGTTATGTTGAATATTGGGGGTAAAGACTATCAGAGTGAAACAGACAGGATCGATTACTATGATCATAGAAAATGCATCGTATCAGTTCAAAAGAAGTCTAAACCATAGAACCGATCATCGTCCATGGCTAGCTAGAGTGTCAGCATCCCATAGTTATGAAATGAATGCCTTCTGCTAATGTGTACATTGCTTCAAGCCTGCTACATATACTTGATACAATATGGGATCATATATTCAGCAACAATCTGACACAGTGGCAACACAAAACGGCAACAAATGACTGCAATGGATACTCTGTTGGCGTTATATTCATTAGAGCGGGGGCAACCATATCCTCACAACTAGGATATCAGTGCAAGCCAGGAGCAGCGGAAGAAAGATGCTAGCTTGGGACCAAGCGATATGTATATATTCTCTTCGTAGAAAGACAATGAGTTCAATAGTTCCAACTTCTGTTATTTGACCAGCTTGCACCACTATAAGAGACCCTGCTATGCTGCAGTGGTCAATGCATCAACCATTGTCTGTGCTCAATATGCAGGATTACGCTTGAATGTACAACCTGCAGGGAAAACTATTCAATTGGAATAAAATTGAGATAAACGCCATTATACGTTTTACTCTGGACAGCACTACAGAATCGTTATTGAACATGTGACTTTCATCTACTATTGCCATATAGGTAAACCCTGCAGTAAGGTATACCTGCAATGTGGAATCATAATCAATCTCTTGCAAGTTGCAACACACCAGGATAGCCTTATCCTTGGCAAAATTTGGCCCCCATCCGCTCTCGGCCGAGTATCATGTCTCAGGAATATAATGTCAAAGACAGGATGTAATTCTTCATCCACAGCATGTTAGCTCAGGGGAAGAGCGCCGGGCTCATAACCCGGAGGTCCCTGGATCGAAACCAGGACATGCTACATCTTCTTTTTTCCTGTCATTTTTCTGGTAACTATTTCATTTTTTTGCGATTTATGCTGTCTGTGAATGATCATTCCTACTTTTCATCATGATTTTAAGTTTTCATTAGTGGTTTGTGCACCTAGCTCAACTAGTACTACAATATATATAACCCATACCAAATCACAACTACAACTACAACCCTAAACTGTATACTACCTCCCATATACTCCCTTGAAGTGGACACCATCCACCTAGTAGTACTAGTAGTACCACCGTGGTATCCCCAACAAGACCAAAATCTCTCCTAACTGAAAATACACTATCACCTCATCCTTCCCTCCTCCCTCAACATCCCCAACCATCGTAGGCATATCCGTCAGCCCCAGCGCAACCGCATTATCCCTAATCCCCTGATGAAAGTAGTAGGTTCATGGGATGGAGGTTTATGGGCATTATGGTGGGAAGTATACCGGCGTTGTTGAAGAGGTAGGTAGTTGATATGGAAGGGAATGGGGAGAGTGGTCGGTTAGTACTATGTGCTTGTAGGTATGGTCAAAGTATATATGGGGTATATGGATGAGGTCTCACCCGATTCCGCTGCTGGCCCTGGTGATGAAGAAGGTTTTTTGCTTTCATGCTTGATGGTATGGTTGGGTGTTGTTCGTGGGTTGGGCTGCCACTGATATACTTTGATAGGATGATAGTGGGTGGATAAATTGAGACCGGGATAGTGTTGGTATCAATGACAATGGCTATCAATAGATAAGGAGCTAAAGCAATGCTATTGACGGACTGGAGAATGTGGGTCGGGGAACCCCAGGTTCTTGATACATCCGGATATCCAGTGCTGAAGCTACTTGATTCTGATGTAACCGAATCAATATCAATGGGACATAGGATGATTCGGATTTACACTCAAATAAATTGTAACCGGAGTAGGCTATGTTTGTCACTGCTCTATTATCTGTACTCAAAAATGAACTTTTCACCGTCTAATATATACATGCAAGCACTGTTAAACGCCAAGTAATGCAATTACCAATCGCCTTCACTGTCGCTTCCAGGGTATGCCTTCTTCCGCAGCTTCCACAACGACTTCTCGCGCTGTGCTGCTTCTCGTTGCCTGCGGCTGTTGTCTTCAACTACCGTCATCCAAGGAACCTTGCTCGCGCGTCGGATCCTATCCTTCAGCACTTGCTTCTCCGACTCGAGAGTAGCGTCCTCCGCAGCGGCAGTTCCCTTATCTTTCTTGAGCTTCTCAATCAGCTCCCGATGGCGTTTCTCGGCGGCACGAGCGGCGTAATAATCCTCGCTAATGGCCCAGTTGGGGTTATCCAGCAGACCCCGCACAAGGACGATACTGTGTCCCTGCTCAAGAACGCCACGGAGAGTAGACCCGGTGATGGGAGTAACCAGTTCCAGCTGGCGTGAGGCCACATCCACAGAGCGAACAAGAGCTAAGCCCAAGCAGTGCGAGACTTTCGGGTCCAGAGGGTTGCTGCTCCCCGCTCCAACAAAGAGGTAAGGTAGGTCCTCGTTTGGTGTCCGCGTAATGCTGGATTCGATAGTCGAGGCCCCAACGACAGGAACAGCATCAGCCGAGTCTTGCATGTCAACATCGTGGTCCTCATCTGTTGCGGCATTGGCACTGTTCGCGAACATTGGTCCACTGTGTTGGCCCAGAATAGCGTTGGGGGATTCAACAGCCTCAACAGCGACAATTGACCCATCTAGGACCTCATGAAGAAGATCAGGATGAATCTCAGTGCCCATGACCATGATACCCTGAATACCCTGTTGTGGGCCCGAGTAGTGGACACGGAAAGGCTTTGTGCGAGAGAGGGGTTGCTCGTGCCACAGGGAGTTGTTGATGCCGTTTGGACGCGACATATGGAAATACGACTGCATTTGCATTGAGCGAAGCTGCGCGCTCGACCTGCTGACGAAATCGGTTGGCTGGGAGGGAAGAATTGTCAGAGGAATCTTGGCCTGGTAAGCTGCCTGGCCAAGAGGCTGGACAACTTCCGTCGGTCCCTTTTCGCTCATATATACAACGTCGGAGAGACCTAGCGATCTGACCAGCCAGGTGGCAACCTCCAAACCCAAGCCGAAGATCCAGCCGGGGTAGTTGATGATGAGAGGACATTGAGGGTAGCTCGCCTGTAGTGCCCGGTAGCGGTCCATGAGATCCATGGCGGCGAGGACGTAATGGTCGGGGTCTTCTTTGGGTGATGTAGCCCCAATATGATGGCTTCGAACTATCGTCCCGTCACGGGAGCCATCCAAAGACGGATGGGAAAAGGGAGGACCAAAGACAGGCGAACGGAGATGGACCAGATAGACTTGCCCCATCGGAGCGAATTCCGGCTGACCCGGGTCCAAGTCCAGGAACGCAACCCCGTCAGTGTTATAATAGTTGCTCTCCGTCTGCGGGGCTGGGCTGAGAAGGTGGTTCAACAGATAGCGACTGAACGTAGACTTGCCTGACCCCTTCGGTCCGCAAATGAGAGTCTTCAGACGTCCACCACGTTGAGACAGGGACTTGATAGCGGAGCTCCATTGCTTCTCGAGATGAAGTGGCCTCAGGTGGCGTTTCAGAGAATCATCCGCAGAAGTATACATCTATACGGCGATTAGTCACATTGCAGGCGACCAGCAGACTTTCAGCTATGCAACTCACCACTGAGAACGTCCTCTTGGTGGACTGAGGGGTGCCCTTGAGAGTGAGCTTGTCCGCGGTAGTATTCTTGCCATTCCATATCCGCTGATAGAGGGGAGAGAGTTCCTTGAGACGATAGATCCCACTGTGGCATGACTTGAACTCCACCTCTGCCTCGCCATTGACTCCGGAAACGCATTTGAGAACCGGCAGCGAGTGCGTCGAAGGCGCGTAGACCCGATACACCTGGGATGAGGGGTGCAGTTTCGCTCCCATCAAGCTGACCACGCCTCGTTTGACCCAAAGGTCATAGTGACCAATTATTGTCAAGCTCTATAGAAGAATCAGCATGTTGCATATACATTCAGCTAGACATGCATACCATCTTCTCCTTTATGCGGACACACAGCCTATGCTCATCACTGTAGACTATGCTGTTCTTGTTCAAGCGCGCTTTTGACAGTGGAAAGTCCTGAACCTGGACCGCAGTGTCTGCAGGCGACTCGTACCTAAAGATCATTAGCCTAAGGTCTGGTTTGTACTGCAAAGGCAATAATTACCCCTCCTCGTCATTCTGAATGGGTTCAAGCCCGATGACACCAGCATCTTCTACAGCGACTTCTGGCTCTTCCGACTCTTCTTCCGAAAGCGCCTGATCCTCAGTAGCCTTCGGAGCCCCCTGCTCGGGTACGTCTTTGTCGACTTTAGAAGGCTTCTCGTTGCGCGCCTTCTGCGTAGCCTTCTCAACCTTCAATTGTTCTTCCTTTCGTCTCGATGATCGCCTCGTTTGGACTCGATTCTCTTCGGGTGCGGCTGCGACGACGGGCTCTTCCAGCGAACGGCGTGCTCTCTTAGGTGGCGGCTCTACCACTGGTTCAGCGACAGCGGGCTTGACAGCAGCTGCGGTGGCCTGCGCCTGCTGCTGCCGGGCTTTGCGGGCCGCGAAAGCGCTGACCGGGGCTTAAAGAATCGAATGTCAGTATGCTTCTTGATGTACGGGCGCTTGAACCTACCTGCAGCCTGCGCCTTTTCAGCCTTGCGCTTCATGATACTGGCAGACGATTCGATCTCTCCAAAAACCAGCGACGTTGCGCAGAACCGAGTGCCGGGCGGCGGGACTACCAAAAGGTGAATATTTGAGGCCGCGGACTTCGCAGGTGGTCCGTGCTCCGCGGAGCAGAAAAAAAGGTTATCGCTCAAAAGTTCCGGATCGGCTTCTCCCAACTCGCAGTGACTCGCGCTTTGCGCTATACCCCAGGATTTTCTTCTACGACGTGCTTAGCACTCCGCTTGGGACTTTTCTCACCGGTACATTATATTTCTGGCGACATCAATCCAGCACAAACGTGTGATCACCCGGCGCTCCGCATCGCAATTCCGGAGCTGCTTTCCCCTCGAACATCCGCATACGAATCGCACCTGTCGATAACTCACAATGGCACCCAAATCCGACAAGAAGGCTGTGCAGGAACGCGAGCCTACTCCTATGAGCACCTCGTCTGCTGGCGACTCGTCTAGCTCCGAGGCTGAGTCGAACCAGAGCGGAAGCGATAGTGACAGCGATAGCAGCACTTCTTCCAATGAGAAGACTTCTAACCAGAAGTAGGACTTCTTAATTGACTCAAGTGAAAGGTTTCGTCAGTGATTAATGTGTGCTTGCATAGGACCTCCCGCAATGTATCCATAGCAGCACCCCAACCTTACAAAGCCCCGTCTGGATTCAAGTCCTTGAAACAACAAGCACCACCGAAGTCCAATGTCTCCTCTCTTCTATCCGATCTCCGCGGCAAGCAAGTCTACCACATTACGGCGCCAGACTACCTCCCTCTCTCTAAGGTCGAGGAAGTCTCCCTGGCCAAGATCATGCAGGGCAAGCCTGTCTTGAAACACAAGGGTGTGCAATACGGGATTCCGGTGGAAAGCCTTGCGCAACCGGACCTGGGTGGAAAGACGCTCCACCTGTACGACTCGAAGACCAAGACATACTACAGCACCGCCGCCAGCAATATCCCCAGCTACCACATCCAAGAAATGCTCGACATTCCCGAGGTTAGCGATGAGACCGTCGCGCAAGCTGTACAGGAGCAGATCAAGCCCCCGAGGAAACACCCCAAACACTTGAAGATGCGTTTCCGCCCCGTAGGAAGTGGCGTCGCACCCCCCGAGACCCTCGGCTCCAGTTCGGAGGAGTCGGAAGACGAGCAGCCTACATTCAAGGTCCCCAAGTCGCTGGAGAAGGAGCGGGATGAGAGGAAGCGCAAGAGCCACCCCACTGAGGCGGATGAGAGCCAGGCCGACGCCGCTGAGGTGCCTCGTAAGAAGTCCAGAAAGTCCGCTCAGGAGGGAGGTGAAGCTGAGGACAAGAAGAAGAAGTCCAGCAAGAGCCGGGAGGAGAAGAAGCGCAAGAAGTCCGAGAAGTCTACTTGAAGTACTTGATGATATTTCTTTCTTCTTTTCCTTTCATCTTTTTCTTTCATCAAAAGTTGGCAATACTAGATGGGATATATTTTTGCTTTTACTCTTCCGGCGTGTGGGGAGTGATTTCTGACGAGCCCGTTGAATTCTACGTTGCATGCCAGCCATGGGTGTGTCCGTTTGTACATAAGTCCAGAGTTAGATCTCATGCATAGAACTCGAATAGTGAGTGGTCCAATGCTTAGAGCAACTCTGTATCGCGCCCCAACTCGCAGCTCCAACGATTAGTAGGACAGCGGGCGGAGGTTAGCCCGGATGAAGCCGTCTCACTAGCACGGGCCTGCCTATCTAGACTCTAGAGGTCAGGCGTTTTTCGCGCTCGAGCAGTAGGACAGCACCGTGGTCGCAACTAGAATTCTCACTTGGCAACAGGGAAACAGGGAAGGTCCATGAGTTCCTGAACAACCAGACAATGACTATGCGAGCATAGCAATATCGGTCGGGTCGACTACTTGGACTGATGATTGATACTCTGGAGATGGATGGCCCAGAAGTGGAAGGCCCACCGGTGCCATTTAGTGTCGATCAACCCCGGCCTCTGTTTCGACCAAGGCTTGCTCGGCGTGGCCACTAGGCCCCCGTTCTGGAGCCTCGTGGATCGGACGGTGTCTGTCAGACTCAGGCTACTCTCCGGGTAGATCATCCCTACACCGTATTGTTCGGGGACACATCAATCCTCCTGATCGGCTGGCCACAAATGAATAGAAGAAGCATAGAATATCCTGGTTCTCTTGGATTCCCAGGGTCCCCTTGCGCCTGCACCGCCGCGACGGTGAGTCGGTATTTTTACCGATGATTACCATCTCCCAAATAATTAGCTAATAAGACCGCCCTATCAGCGTCGATCTCTGACTGGTTGCGGGTACTACCGCAATCACATGTAATGCTTTTGATTGGACACGCAAATACTCAGGCGGACAGCTGATACGGGCAAGTGACGCCAGACCCCCCAAATCAGTCGTTGGCTCATCGTTTCTACTTTACTACAGCCCATTCCATGCTGCTCTGCTTCTGCATCGCACAGGCTGCTGGCTCGACCGCTTAAGCCTTCCTCGCTCCTTATTTTTTTCCAGCTCCCTCCGAGCCATGTCTTAGTCTTTCTCTCTCTTCCGGCCATGGTTCGCAAGCCTCAGTCTCTCCTGCTCTGACGTTCCTCATTGTCCGGAACCGTACCGTTACTCCAACGGTGCTTATCGAACTTCCCAGCTGTGTGTGGACGTTGTGGGTGTCACATTTCCTCCTCGTTGCTTTTTCTTCTTGTCCCGGGAAAGAGCTCTTTCTATGCCCGATCGAGCTGGATCTAAGCTAATATGTATGATCATCGGCCTTTAGTCGAGTACCTATTCGTCCGCGGTCCCAACGTGACTTACACCTACTGACTTCCCTGTAAACCGTGAAGCCCGGATCACACTTCAGCGCTGTCATCTGCTCGGGTTGCCCTGGGTTTCGCCGTAACCACTACTTCCCTTGAACCCGGTTCATTCCCGCTCGCTTTGTCTTACACCTTTCTTCCTATGTACCGAAAATGCGACCCTTTATAGATGACGCAAAGCGGCGGGTTGACCGTAGGCTCAGCGCAAGCAGGCAGTCCATATCGAATAGCCGCATGTTCTCCAGTGTTCTGCCGGAGCGACTAAGAGATGATGATGACTCGCAGGTGGATTTCAGTGCTCCCCCGGGCGGTATGGGGCCTCGAGAGGGTCATATGCAGTATATGCACCAGTCTATATTCGGCATGATTGCTGCGGTGGGTTCGAGATCGGGATTCCATGCGCGCTTCGACGAGTCGAGTGATAGTGATGGGGAGGATGAGAATCGTGCTCGCAAAGACACCGAGAACTTGTCTGCTACCGCTGGTACACTGCCAAAGAGGAGCGGAAATGAGTCGCCGAGATTATCACCCAAGCCGCAGAGCCCGACCCCGGAGCGCGGGCGTCGCCATCGACGAACAATATCCGATAACAAGCTATTGCGCCCGTTCAAGTTCGGTTCAAAACAGAACAAAGGCCAGGAACCGACTATACAGTCCGAGCCTCCGACGGAGGATGAAATGTCCCGAGCCTCCACTCCTAAACGACCTCGCAGTGCCACTCCTAGAGCCGCCCCTGTCCTTAGTCGCATGGTTGAAGCGCGGGCTCTGTTAGATACGGAGGATCCGACTAAAAGCGCCTCGTCTACTACGGAAGAGAATCGTGACGAGGGTTCTAACCAAAAATCCGCATCGGCACTTTCTCTGCGGTTAAAGGAGATGTTCGGTTTCGAGGCACCAGAGAAGGTCCTTGTTGAGTACGCATGCTCGTTTTTGCAAAGCATGCTATTGCAGGGGTATATGTATGTCACAGAAGGGCACATTTGCTTCTACGCCTACCTCCCTCGGAAGTCTACCGTGGCCATCAAGTCCGGCTACATCTACAAACGTGGTCGAAAGAATCCCAAGTACAATCGGTATTGGTTCTCGCTAAAAGGCGATGTTCTCTCATACTATGCAGATCCGTCGAAGCTGTACTTTCCCAGCGGTCATGTTGATCTCCGCTACGGGATTTCAGCTTCTTTAGCTGAGCCCAAGGACAAGGGGCGAGAAGTGAAAGACTTTCAGGTCACCACCGACCAGCGAACCTACTACTTCAGAGCCGATAGCTCTTCGAGCGCCAAAGAGTGGGTCAAGGCGCTGCAGAAGGTCATATTTCGCACGCACAACGACAAGGGCAGCGTCAAGATCTCCTTCCCGATTGAGAGTATCATCGATATCGAAGAGAGTCCTATGGTAGACTTTGCCGAAACTTTCAAGATTCGGGTGTTCGAGAGTGAGGAAACCTACGCTATCGATGAGTACTATTTCACGTTTTTCAATGATGGTCAGGATGCATTCAACTTTCTGAAGGGACTCGTTGCCGACACGCCTATGAAGCGATCGCAGCAGACCTTATCACCACAGCCCGAACAGACAGCTCGTTCTCGTCGCACTCGGGGCTCTCAAAATAGGTGGTCGATCACCAGCGCGACGAGCCAATCTCGGGGCCTTGGGAAGTCTGGCAATCGACGACGAAGCGCAAGCACGGGACAGTTCAGTTTCGGGCATGATGCCCTGAGTATGTCTCCACCGATGAGACAACAGGACTCGTCCTTGTCCTTCGGAAACTCCTTTGAGCAGGCAACTGAGGCTTCCGGCATTCTGCAGTCTATGACGGATACCACCGAATCAGCCAGCCAGATACTGAACCGAAGCGATGTGTTCCAGTCACCTACGATCCGTACATTGAGACGAGGCCCTTCGGGTGCAGAGAAGGCTGTTCGTCGGCACTCAGATGAGACAGCGCGGTCGGTGCATACGCAAACCAGGAATGGACCGGAGATCCAGTATGCCGCGAGCGAGTCTGACCGTGATACTCAGAGTCCTTCTGGACTTCACCCTTCCACTCCAGCCTTGAATGAGCTTGTTCGGGCGGGAGTGTATCCCCTGCAGCGCGCAGCAGGATTTGCAGAGTATTTGAAGACACGATCGAAACAGATGAGCAACTTGCTGGCGAGTGAATCAATGGGCTACCTAGAGAAGGTTTCTGGGATGTGGGCCGGTGGCGGCAAGCATTACGGAGAATCCGAAAATATACTCGCAGATGACCAGGCCGTCGATCCCGAAGATCTTGAGGCTGGTTGTAAAGACGGTGACCGGTTCCGTGAACATTTTGCTCTTCCACCAAGTGAAAAGTTGCAGGCATCCTACTTTGCATGGCTGCATCGGATGATCCCCCTGTACGGCAAGATCTATATCAGCCAGAAGAAGCTGTGCTTTCGCAGTCTCATGCCTGGGACTCGTACGAAGATGATCCTTCCACTTAAGGATGTTGAAAATGTGGACAAGGAAAAAGGGTTCAATTTTGGCCGCCATGGGCTTGTGGTCGTTATTCGAGGCCACGAAGAGTTATTCTTCGAATTTGGCACCGCTGATATCCGAGATGATTGCGCTGTCACACTGCACAAAGGCCTTGAGTCTATGAAGTTTATCATGGCGTCCGGAATACTTGCAGAATGCGAGGAGAAAGATGAGTCTGAGTCAGCCAGAGCAGAGCACCGTTTGCTGCAAGAGGCCAGGCTGGACATCACCGGTATGCACGGTTCACGCTCGGCGATGACTGAATCCAACGAATTGCATCCCATCTTTGATGACCCTCGCGCCTCCATCATCAATTTCAAGCCCACCGAGTCCCTGAGGATTACGTGCCTTACAATAGGCTCCCGTGGTGATGTGCAACCGTACATCGCTTTGTGTAAAGGCCTTCTTGCCGAAGGGCATCGACCCAAGATTGCAACTCACGCGGAGTTTGAACCGTGGGTGAGAAAGCATGGCATTGACTTTGCGCTAGTTGATGGAGACCCCGCCGAACTTATGCGGATCTGTGTAGAGAACGGAATGTTTACCTACTCGTTCTTCAAGGAGGCCACGGCAAAGTTTCGGGGCTGGATTGACGATTTACTGTCTTCTGCGTGGAGAGCTTGCCAGGACACGGATCTGCTCATTGAATCCCCAAGTGCGATGGCCGGGATACACATTGCGGAGGCCCTCCGGATTCCGTACTTCCGCGCCTTTACAATGCCTTGGTCGAGAACACGGGCATATCCCCATGCATTTGCGGTTCCCGAGCACAAGATGGGCGGTGCATACAACTATATCACCTATGTCATGTTTGACAACGTCTTTTGGAAGTCGGTTGCAGGACAGGTGAACCGCTGGCGGAAGAAAGAGCTGGGCTTGAAGGCAACCGGTCTGGATAAGATGCAGCCGAACAAGGTTCCATTCCTCTACAACTACTCGCCCACTGTGGTGCCACCACCGCTGGACTATCCAGACTGGATTCGCATAACGGGGTACTGGTTTCTTAGCGAGGGATCTAACTGGACCCCTCCAGCGGAGCTGGTCGACTTTATCCAACGTGCTCGCAAGGATGATAAGAAGCTTGTTTACATTGGGTTCGGGTCGATTGTTGTGTCTGACCCTTCCGCTCTCACGCGCACCGTCATAGAATCCGTTCAGAAGGCCGATGTCCGCTGCATCCTGTCCAAGGGCTGGTCTGATCGTTTAGGAGACCCGGCCAGTGCCAAGTCAGAGGTCCCTCTTCCGCCGGAGATCTTCCAGATCCAGTCGGCACCTCACGATTGGCTATTCTCGCAGATCGATGCTGCCGCGCACCATGGCGGCGCTGGAACCACGGGAGCCAGTCTGCGTGCCGGTGTTCCCACCATTGTCAAGCCATTCTTTGGCGACCAGTTCTTCTTCGGAACACGAGTTGAAGACTTGGGCGTGGGTATCTGTTTGAAGAAGCTGAACGTGACGATGTTCTCACGGGCTTTATGGGAGGCTACCCATGACGAGCGAATGATTGTTAAAGCCCACAAGCTAGGAGTGCAAATTCGAAGTGTAAGTTGGATACCGTCTTGTGATGTTATCCCGCTAACGATTGAACAGGAGGACGGGGTGGACACCGCTATCCAAGCGATCTACCGTGATCTAGAGTACGCGAAAACTCTGGCTCAAGCGCGCTCCAATGCATCCTCGACGCCGTTCTCTCCCACGCCGTCGGCGAAGACGGTGGCGGAACAGGAAGCGGACGACGACGTACCCGAGGAGGAGTGGACCATTGTCGAGGACGATACCGAGTTGGACATGAGGCCGAATACCGCTTGATGTGGATAATATGACTGCGTGTTTCTGACGGACTCGAAGCGAAGCATGAACTGCTGACTGATGAGATCCGGTCGTATGACTTACGAATTGTGGAATTTTCTCTGTTCGATGATATATGGTTTTAATATTGCTTTCGATTCGGCTTATCACTTAGGGATTACATGGGTCTGTTTTGAGAAATATCTGCTGCGATTGATGATTCACGAGATGCACAGCTGCTGGCATGGCCTAATATATTTCTAATCGATGTTGAGCTAGTGTTGGTGTTTGTGAGCATGCGAGGTTCATACTATGTTTATTTTTCGGCGATTATAGATTATATAATGGCACTGGCGCAATGGACATTACTGTATGGTTTCATACTTGCCTTCGTGAACTTTTATCCATGCCTGCTTTTGACACTAAATACATACAAAAAGGGTAGTCGGCGACAAAACCAGAAACAACAAAACAGTACATTAACATATCGTATCTCTATAAAAATGATACTTATCAAGCGGCCTTCTCCGCTTCCTCATCCCCTTTACCCTCGGCCTTTTCTTTGCGTCTCTGCACCACATCCCAATTATAAACCCGAGCCGTCGCAACCTCCAGCGTCTACACAGCAATTAGCATGAGCAATGATCCACGTTTCCCCACCCCAAACCCCCAGAGAAAAGATCCCAAAAAAAAGGAAGAAAAGAGAAAGACATACCGTAATCTGCTCCCTCAAAAACTCCAAATCCTCCTCACAATTCGCCAAGCTCTTCTCCGCCGCGGACAACTTATCAGCCAACATACTCTCCGCCTCCTCAATCGGGTACGCCAGCATGACATTGGCCCCCAGCCAGAGATACACCTCCTCCGTGTCGGCAGGCGACACCGTCGCCCTTGCGTACAACGTATCGTTCAATTCGAAGTTGGTTTCGAGAGGCTTATCCGAGGCACCATCTCTGCGGAGTTTCAGGAACCGCACCATCTCTAGTGTCTTCTTGATGTCCGGGATCTTGTCGCGTAGACCCTGGCCGCGTCGCTGCGTGTTGACTTCCATGAATTGGTACTTGGAGATCATTTCTTGGAAGGATCGTAGGGTCGGCTCGACTTCGCTCCGCGAGGAGACGTAGTCGGCGACATTGTCGACGAAGGGGGCGGCGGGGATGCCGCGGGGGTTTGTGGGGGGTGTTACTCTGTTATTCCTGGGGTTAGTGAGGGGTTGTGGTTGTTGTTGTTGTTAAGGGGGGAGGGTGAAGGTGGTTGTGGTTGATTCCGGAGTTGGGAGAGAGGAGGGGTGTATAAAGATGAACCGGGGGATGGATGGATGGATGGGGGTGTGGAATTTTCAGTGTTTTGGACATGATGTACTCACGAGGAAGTCTTCTTGTCTGCCATGGTGAATGAGGTGGCAGACTGGTCGGGATATAAAATGTAAAAGAAGATGAACTGCAAGCCGCGGAGGAGAGCGAGAGCGAGCGAGAGATGGCAATAATGATAATGATGGAGTGGGGGAGTTGATTGCCTGTTTGGGAATGGTGCCATCTGCGGCGATCTTCATCCATCAACATATCTATCTATCTATACCTACTTCTTCTTTCAAGTTAACCTCACCTCGCACGATCATACGAACAGAATGCTATAGGGGTGGGTATAACACGCAATGGTCCTCCTAACAACAACACCCTCCATCCTCGCCGCCATCGAGGCCCTTCCTCCGGCCTCGCGCGATGACTTCTCCCTCCCCGATACCTTGAACCTGGAGGACCCAATCTCCCACGACCAATTGATCAGGATAGCTCGCTACTTCCGACAATCAGATGCCTCCAACACCCCTGCAAATACCGATAGGAGCAGAACCCTGGATTCTCTCCTCCGCGGAACTAAAGTCTACGTTCCTCCGCCGCCAAAGAAACCCGAGCCGGTAAACACCTACTTATCTCCAACACCCCCAACACCGTCCGCCGAAAGAATACACAAACTAACAAACGATATAACAAATATAGACCCCCGAATACCTCGCCCTCAAAGCGCGCCTCCTCGCCGCCGCCGAAACAGACGCCTACAACCGCATGACATCCTCCTCTCCATCCCTCTTCCCTCCATCCTCCAGAACCCCAGGAGCAGCGCCATCAATCTTCACTTCCTCAACACCAACCCTCGAAGCACTGCACAATAAATCCAACAACAATGACAATGAAGAAACAGACCCCCTCACCCCCGGCCTCGTGCTGAATATCTTCCTCTCCGTCCTCATCACCGGGTTCAGCGTGTACTGGGCGCTGCGGAGTTTCCGGTCCCCTGAGATATTAGTCTCTACTGTTGCAAGGGTATGGAGGGGAACGGGCACAGGTCAAGGGGTATCAGAGTCGGTCAAGGTGTTGGTGTCGTTGGGGGCGGCGGTGGCGGTGGGGGTGGCGGAGGTGATGATTTATGCGATTTATTTGAACAAGGTGGAGGTTGCAAAGGGGAGAGAGAGGAGGGTGAAGGAGAGGAAGGTAGTTGTGGGGAGTGAGAGGGTTGGTGGGAAGGTTAGGGATGAGGGTGAGGATGGGGTGGAGAGGGTTGGGGATGGGGATAAGGAGGAGGTCATTTGGGGGAGGGGAGTAAATGGAGGGTTGAGGAGGAGAGTGAGGGAGAAGTGGGAGGAGAAGGAGAAGGATATGCAGAGGGATGGACGTGAATGAACCACCTCTACTATTAGGGTTGATGTGCTGTATATTATAGGTATATTACTGTATAATGGATCATGATGAACATACTATGCACTAAGGCCGTCAGATTGTATCAATAGAATATCTCTGCTTAATACTGCTCAAGCAATATCAATCATCTTCTTTCTCAAGCTCGGCAACTCTCTCCATAGCATCACCCATATTTCCCTCAAATTCTCGGAACATCAAGTTAGCCTCGCAGTAATCCGGGTCCTCGAAAGTCGTATTGAGCCACTTCAGCATATCCTTCCAGGCCTTGGGCATGATGCACTCGGAAATCAGCACCTCCCCAGACGAATAGCAGTTGCATCCATGATGCTGAGGCGCAGGAACAGGCAGTCCGAGAGCCTGCTCAGACAGGACATATCCACGGCAACGCGAGGAGACAAAGCTTACAAACGATGAGGGATCCTTTGAATCTTTATCTTCCTTGTCTCCGAAATCAACACCCATCCGATGATATGGACTGGTGAGACAGATTGCTGATATATATGGACGCCATGCTTCCCCTGTCAGTTGTTAGCCAGATACTAGACAACACCACATCCACCTCGAAACAAGAGAAGATACACCTACAGTTACTCGCCAAGTACCGAATCACACCCAATCCCCCGTCATCCAACCCAACAACACCAATCTTCGCATTTGCCCTAACAAGCCGACCCCGAGCAGCCAAGATCTCCTCGAACACATACTGAATATGTTCCTGCCAGTCCCCATTCCCAGGAATCTTGTTCCGACGAGTCATGACCAAAGGAGGATCCACAGCCGACTCTCGAGGAATGCAAGGCCAGGAGGTCAGGGTCATCGCTTGACCGGAGCCGCAGTGCCAGACCAACTGCCCGGTGTTTGCCAGGACAAGAGCCGTGTCTGACTTGCCGTCGGTGTCATCTTTCTGATTCAAGACAGCCCGCGCAAATGCAACAGCCGACCCAACTTCAATACCCTCGCTGCTGAGAGTCCGGTAAGCCCAAATGCCAAGGTCTTGTACGGGCTCCCCGAAGACCACGATGACGCGGGAAGCAGTGGACAGGTTCTTGGAGACGAGGATGGGGACATGCGCATCGGTAGGTCGGGCTGTAAGTGGAAGACGTAGGGTGATGAGACCGAGGCTGCGAAGACGGGAGAGGACGATATTGCGAATGCATGCTATGGTACAGGATGGTGATTAGCTATACACGATGAGGGGCGTTCTAAAAGGCATACTGTTCATGGCCTCTCGCTGCATCTCGTTCCAGCGCTCGTTCCTGTTGATTTTGAATTGGAACTCTTCCTTTGGTGCGGAGATCTTTCTGATCTGGTCATATTCGGTGATGAAGTACCTAACTCCAGTTAGTCGAGATGGATTACGGACTGGTGTCCATTTTAGCCCCTCTTACCCCAGTTTCTTCAGATCCGCAGGGAAGACAGGTTCTGCAGGGAGGTCTTTCCGGCTGAAGACGAACATTCTGTCGAGTGTAGTTCGATGATGAACGAGTATGCGAGTAAAGTGAGCTGTATTCAGCAAAGGAGAGATGAGATATGGAAGCGGAGACGACGGATCTAGACTAAAAGCAATGGAAAGAGCAAACAGAAGAATCAGACAGAACTTGCAACTTCCCAACCAATGCCAGTGAATTTCAAGTGAAGCCAAGTGCGGGCGTTTGTCAATGCATAGCTTAGTACTTCATGTAACATCCGCCTTCACTGCGCAGACCAATCGACAAGACCCGACGGTTTCACATAACTGTCATGGATGATGCCGAACACTGTCCCCGCAATTAACCTCATCACTGCAACCGAAGTGATCAAAAACCAGCTCAGCTGAACACGGTACCCAAGACGATGAAAAAGGTATGTATTCATCACCTAATTGAACCTATTGTACAAGTCTCCTCGAACAAACCGAGACCGAACAAGGAAACGGAGGAGGAAAAGAAACAAACGCCTTTCAGGAACCCGCCGAACCCAAAGCTGCCAAATAGTATATTCTTTTCGCATAAATCCATAGTATTCTACCAACTGGCCTTCTTCACACCGGGGAGTTCACCGGCCAGCGCCTGCTGACGGAATTGGTACTGCACACACCAACTGTCAGTATTGACTCGATCAAGCTACCATTCCGTAGAGCTGTGCTGAACTTACTCTACCAAGTCTAAACGCCCGAATAACACTTCGAGGAACACCACCTGCCACACAGCGGTTCTTGATCTGCGTCGAGCGAGTGTAGGCGTGCATGGAAGCGAGCTGGAGCTGGGCCTGGGCGCGCACACGCTGGGGAAGAGAAGTGTTGTGGATCACGTAGCGGAGAGCTTGGCTGTATTTTAGAATAAATATCAATTAGTAGCTGTTTCTAATTGACCTTATATCCAGGTGTGGGTTGGAATTACCGTTCCGGCTCGAATTGCTCGAAAACCTTCCGCTTGGTGTGGTCGCGGACAACACGGGGGTTGATGAACCCGCCGAGGTCGAGGATCTTGGACCGGAATTGCGACATTTTGGCTGGTGAGGACGGGTTTCCCTGGCGCTGTTCTCTTTGAATGCGATTGGGGATGGATTTGATGGCGGAGGTTTTGGCCGGAGCGGCGAAGTCACGGGAGTTCGGGATGCGGATTGCCTGTTTGGGTTAGGGGCATCTCTTTCTTTCCGCATGGCAGGGAAGGAGAATTTTCTATTAATGTATAGAGGGACAGCTGTATCGGAGAGTTGGATACTTTGAATTATGATGTACTATCTATGATGTATTCTTCTTGAATTGTCTGCTCGTTATTGGATGGCAGTGGAACGAATTATTGGTTTTTATATCATGAGCGTGCAACCTATGCGCACTATCAAATTCTAGGCGTACTTCGAAACTGTCTATATATTGTCATAGAGACAGGATGGATGGTAATAGACGTTTTCTTTACATTGCAGCAATGGAACTCAGCTTCAGTGAATGCGCGCCATAAGCATATCGAGTGTTCTTCATTACCCTATGTATATCCGCCGCCCCCCAAAGCTAGCAGACCAATATACATGCCCACTGCTGAGTGCACATATACGAACTGCAGCAAGCCACACTATGCCTATACAAACAGTTACAAGTTCCCATCCTTCTCATGTCCACCTGGGCCTACGAACCAGCAATCCGGCGATCCCATCCAATCCGGCACACCCAATCAGTACATCACCCCCAAGGAAGCAGTAGGTATACAACATGTCAATTCGCCAAATGTCGTATGACGGTATCTTCTATAAGCTTATACACAGTAAATGCCCGCAAACTCGAATGACCGGCGAACCCGCAGCAACCGGAGCTCTTCAACCGCCCACAACAGCCACGCATTCATCCGCCATGTCCGCGTGCTCGGAATTTCATCCAGAGCTAATTTAATGCTTCTGGTTCTTGAGGTTGGGGTTGCGGGGGTCGTTCTTGAACTCGGCGGCTAAAGTGTAACAACCGAGGTTAGCGTATTCAGTTGAATCAAGGGAGCAAGTCTCGATGTTGGATTCAAGCGGACGCTTGACGACGTGCTGATTTTGAAGAATGTCGTGGCAGGTTCACTTACTCGACATCATGACGTTGGCGAAAGAGTTGACGCCGTAGAGGATGACCAGACCTGTAATTGAAACACCGTTAGAAAGCCGCTATTACCCCTCTTCCAACGTGCTTCAATGGAGCTATTCCGCCATATCCGCGTAGCTATCCAGGCTAGACAAAAGCCAACTCAACAAGGTGATAAGTGTGCATGCGTACCGGCAGCGAAGAAGGGGCCCAGAGGCTTGGCTAAACGAGCAAAGCAGGTCAGTTCATGTTCTCATCTCTTGACCCAACATGGGCGCGCCAGGACCACAGCAAACGTACCAACGGGGGTGGGGAACTTCTTTCCGAGGAGAGACATGGTGGGCAGATCGTTTGATTGAAAGCGAAGTGCTGGGTTTGGAGGAAAGACGGGAGTTGGAGCAGCTGGTGAAGGAGCGACGAGACGAGAGCGGGTACAACGAGGTTTGTCCGGATGTCCGATTCCCCGGCCGCTTTAACGCTTCGGGAAGGAATTGCCGCGCCGCTTTTACTGCTGCCGTATCGCCCCTCCGCAGTAAACAATCAACAATCACGATAACGAATAAACAGACAATATACAACAGTCGTCTTCCAGAAAAATTAATACTCGAAATTCCATTTCAACACAACCACAATGGCAGACCACCTCCAAGCCTCCGTTTCATCTCTCCAATCCTCCCTCGAACTTCTCGACTCCTCCATCTCCACCCTCGACTCCGGCATTAGCGACTTTCCCCGACTATGCAAGGTCTTGCAAACAACCAGAGTACGTGCCCCCCTTCTCCCAGAAGTCATACTCCCAATCTAACCCCAATAGCACTTCGAACTCCTCCCTGAACCCACCCTGCGCGAAGCCCAACAATCCCTCCTTGACGAAATCACCCCAAGCATCGCACACCTGCTTTCACTAGCGTCGAACCATGTGGAGAAACTCTCGCGGCGAGAACAAGGGCTGAGAGCCAAATGCGAGCTGCAAGAGGGGAGAATGTACTCGAATGAGAGTCGACAGCCTTCGAGGATGCGTAGCGCTTATAGTGATCGACTACAGAGTGCGGGCGCTTCAGGCAAGGCTGCGAAGGCGGCGGAGCTGAAGCGACTGATGCAGAAGAAGGAACGGTTGCAGTATGCAGTTGAGAGGTTGGAGCTGCAGAGTACGCAGAGGGAGAGGCAGTTGAGGAAGAGTATGGCGTTTCACTAGAGCTCGGAATGGAAGATGGAGATGCTTGCTGCGAGTCTTTTGACGACTGGAATGATATGGGTACCTTAGCACCCTCCATGGGCTGATACTGCCAATGCGGGGGAGCGGAGGAATGAGGATACGGCTAAGGATACTATGGCATGTGGCTACGGGACTGATTCCATAGCCAGAAGAGGGTACGCTACATCAGGCAGAGTACGGCTCGGGGCTGCGTGTTGTGCGGCCGTATATCCACCCACAAGTGGCCGTACTCGAGCTATCACTGTTTCTGCAGATCGGCACTGCATATTGAAACTGCTGGATCTCTGTGTTAGGAGGACCACCGGCGGAGCTATAGCCACCGCGCTCCCACCACTATCAGCGGAGGGTGTTATGAGCTGGAGAACCATGCTGGGAAGATTGGGTGTGCAAGTTAAACGCTCATCTATAGAAGTCTGGGGCAATTCCAGAGCTCCAGAGCTGCTCCCCAGTACGCTACGACCGCTGTTCATGCACATGATGAAATGAATAATGGAGATTGTGCCATTGAGTGAAGAAGTCCTTTACAACCAATAGCTATGGTCTATACTACATGTCATATATCGTACAGGAATATAATACAATGACCTTCCCCAACCCACAAACAATGCTCCTAGCCAGGAAGCAATCCAAACCCTCTTTATGCGCCACTTTTGACTCCAATACAGATACCCGAAAGACGAAACAACCCAATATTCTTAGGCCGAAGGTCTCACCTGCTTCAAAGCCTGTCTGCGCTTCTTCTTAAGCTGCTGCTTCTCCCAGCTGGGTATCTTCTGGCCCTTTTTCTTAAGGGGAGTCTGAATGTCAGGCATGATGCTGGTAGCCTCCATACCTTCTTCCAATGCATCCTCTCCCTCTTCTTCCATCTCCTGCTTCTCAGCGGCCCGCCGAGCGAGTCGTTCCTTCCTACCCTCACCATGCTTGTCACCGAGTCTCAGGGATCTCGCAACACGAGTCTTCGCGCCAAGAGCCCATAAGTCTCCCCACTGGGACTTGCGCGCATCCTTGTACGCTTGCCGACTGAACGACCGAGGAACAGTCCAGCGCTCGATCTTGCCGGCCGGCGTGCAAAGGTCGAAGATGACGTGTCCGCGGCGTTTCATGGGTTGGTAGACGATACGTGGCAGGGAGAGGAAGTTGACTCCTCCTGTCTCCTGTTGCTCCGTAGTAGGTGTAGGTTGAGTTTCGGATGCGACAGCTTCGTCAAGAGATGTTTCGGCTTCCTGCTTTGGCATCTCGACTGCGTCTTCGTACCCGTCAAAGGCTGCATCTGCGGCTTCGTTGCCCTGGATGATGTTGTCCTCGACACGACGGTCAACACCGCGCTGGACGGCGATGTAACTGAATTTCAGATCTTCGTGGTTGCGGTCCTTGGCGCCGATGATGCGTTGGAGGAAGCCTGGGCGGATGTACCGTTGTTGGAAGTGACAGTAATCTCTACGGCCCTTGGCATGGCCCGGGATTTGGTACATGGGGCATTTATTATGGTTGGTGCAGGGAGCGACTATCATGCCGGCTTCTTTCTCGATGAATGTCTCTTCTTCAGGCGAGTCGGTCAGATTTTCATATCTGGTGGATCCGGGGCTGGAGATAAATCGCTTCAGGAGCATGTCACGCGCTCCGGCAACGGCTTCAAAGCCCTTTTGGTGTCCCTTCTCGAGGAGAATCAGAACACCCCCGTTGGGGTTCAGGAGGTTCCATAGATTCTGTACATGTTCCTTCCGGAGAAATTCTTCCTCGATTCCGAGCAAGGAGTGAGGGGCGATGATGATGTCGTACTGTTTCCGCTTCGGCGGAGCCCGCTCGTCCTGCAAGGTTGGCTTCTCGCGGACATGGACGTAGTCAGGCAGCCGCGGGAGGAAGCTAGTGTCTTCGAGCATCGCGCTGGCACGGAGACGAAGAGTGTCGGATCCAGTAACAACCGTTGACCGGCCCACGGGATTGGGGTCCTCTGGGCGTTGCTCTGGTGTCATGGCTTCCCACTCCGCACGAAGAATGTCTCTCCACGCCAAGACACCTGCACCGCCAGCGCTGACATCGAGGACATGGGGCCCGCCTTCCTGTGTCATCAGATTCCGGATCCAGTCCGTACCCAAGCGTTTCCGGACTTCCACCAGGACACTCAGGACAGACGCATACATGCCGGGGTAGAGAGCAGCAAGGAAGACATTGGCTTCCATCTCGCTCATGTACCGCTGGGACGCTTCTAGCGGAATCGGCTGCTGAGGAGCTTGCAAGCGTAGGGGTGGGGTAGTGGTGGAATAAGGAAGGTATTGGCCGCCAAGTGTGCGATGGGCGGTGTCTGCGATGTGCTTGTTCGAAAAGTCCGACAGAATGACAGAGATAGGGCCCGTCACGCTATCCTTTGGTATGAATATAGTGCTAGGATCGGTGGAAAACTTCCCCATCGTTGTTAGAGGATGGAATTTGGGAGCCGAGTCTGCTGCTGCTTCGTCCTCGAACTGCTCGAGCATAATCTCTCCGCCCAGCTGCTCAGCGACTTCCCTCGTCCGTTGCATCGCGATCGTTTCCTCGATTGACGGTGGAGCTTCCATATCATAGACCAACGGAGGTTCATCGTGTGCCTCCGACGCATCCATCTCGACTTCTTCCCAGCCGCCTTCACCATCTTCACGGTACAGTCTGTCCGGGTCTATCTCTTCTCCTTCTTCCACCAGATCCAACTCAGATTCTTGCGAAAGATAGACAGGCTCGCCGTACAACCGAGTATATAGCTGAGTCTCTCTATCATTCAAGAGCCCCTCCGGAAGATATTCACCAAACTCCTGTCTCGCTTGTCGCACCCGCGCATCCAAGGTTTCTTCATCCCGGTGACCGATCGTCTGACTCAAAGCATAATCGAAATCGAGGCCTTCGGGGTTAAGCGCTTTCTCGTGATCGTCTAAAAGGTCTAGTTCGTGCATAAGCTCAGCCATCTCTAGATCCGTTTCGTTGATCTTGTCAACCAAGGCGTAGATGGTATCCTTCTTCTCCGCGTCGGGATCGGTCTCCGTCGGTGTCGTGGACGATGAATGTCTCCGCCCGTGCAGCCATGGTTGAGAACGAGCGTAGGTAGCCTCCCTGAGTAGAGATTCCAAGTGCAGGGTCGATGGGGACGCTTTGCGGGCAATCGAGGTTCTGGGGGACCCAGCTATGAAGCTCGCAGCTCCGCGGCGGAGTGGCTGCGAACCGGTCTGCGGCGACCTGGATACGGCCGGACGTAAAAGGCCATGGGGATTGGATTGGGTCGCCTTGACTGCCGGAGATCTTGACAACATCCTCAACCCTTCCACGACTCGAGATGCAAATATCAGGAGCTTGTACCTGGAAGAAATGGACTTGCCACTGGATAGCTTTTGCCAGGAAAACTTGCGCCAAGCCGCATGTCCATCAGAAATTCCGCAGCCCCTATTGGCTGCTCGATGAACAGAGCATTACATAATCATCTAGACCCAATTGCGGCCTCAGGGATCCAGAAAGACTTTCAGGATGGAGTTGCGCATGCATCAACGACCACAAGCAGTGGGATAGAATGGTGGATGCATATCAATAGACGTTATTTACAAAGATGCATATACTACCTTACTGAGACTCGCTGTCCGTATCTTCGTTGCCCATGAGCACCTTGAGGGCTGATATCCACTTCATCACTTCGTGCTCCAGAGCGGTTAGTTTAGCCATCACAGCCATTAGGCTAGGGTCCTGGCTCTCTACGCGGATCTTTTCCTTCACCTTAACTTCATCCCCTTTCCAGGTAAAGACATCGCCTGCCTCGTCGTGAGGCCGATGGCGGCTGCCAAACAACCGATCCCGCAGATTGAACCCGGTGAGAGAAATATCAGTCGCAAATGCGGTTGGCGTGTGAATGGGGGTGTTAGATTCCAGCGTCCTCAGATATAGGACCAGAGCCGAATCCGCAATGGATAGATGGAACGACAAGTATGCGGGTAGCGGAGGGTCAAACATCTACGACTACAGTTCAGCCCATGGCCTAGAATGATGAGAGCAACAACATAGCCACTTACCTCCTCTTGCGCACTTGTTTCCCACCACTTGCCTCTGACCTTATCACTCTCGCCCTTCAACATCTGCCGCGCTTCACTGATCGTCTCGCGGAGAAGGTGTAGTTGGCTGTAGATGAAGCCGGCGTTGAGCGGGTCACCAGTCCAAGTGCTTACATCGACAATATCGAGACTTTGGTTGACTAGGTTTCTGACCGATACTAACTGACTTAAGATGAGCTCGGGTGTTGTAGGGGTATTCGCCAGACACAGGCGGGTGGTGGCTGAGCCCCGCGAGGCTAGGGAACTAAGACGTAGTTGGATGTCCTATAGTGGTAGGCTCGATCAGCATTAACCTTGAAGACGCTACGTCGTGATAAGCAACGGCCAAAGCGCGCAAAGAATGCGGGTCCAGAACATTGGGCTGCATAGTAAGCAATAAGCGTGGATGGTGAAAACATACGCCTTTCACGATCTTCGTCCCAACCCGAGTCACAAAGCCTTTCACATTTTCAGACCGTAGAGATGAGAGGACGAGTGTTGATCCCGGCTCTTTGGGCGCCAATAGGGCTGCGCATTCATGGAGGCCCTCTCGTAACGAGGTAAGGGAGTCTTGCAGCGAACGTAATAGCCATTCTAGCTCTTTCGCCTATATTAGTTGGTAAAGAAAGTTAATATCGTCCATGCCTTATCGATGATGCATGCGCGCCATCGGGCAGGCTCAAATTTTGAGGTTCTCCGGGGACGAGGGAAGCAAAACAGGGCATACCAACGCGGAGTCGACTTCCTGTTCTAGGCGCTCTGGGGGTAGAGGCGGGTAAGCCCAAGTAGCCATTGTAAGAATTGACCCAGCGGGTTAGTTGCGACCCTCGGGAGATCGGATGATTGTACCTTTAGCCCGACAGTTGGTCAATGGATCGGTAGGGAAGGGAGGTATGGGGGTGTGGGCAGGACACGGTAGGCAGCAGGGTTTGTCTTCAGGGTCTGGTGACGAAGTCGACAGAAGAAAAAATCCGCATTGGCTTTCGTGTGATCCACGTCGATCCGAGAGGAGCAAAGGCGGGTACCCAACTCAATCGATGGGTGCTGGGTGGTGCAACGTCTGTTCAGAGGACGAAAGTTGCAGCGGAAGAGCGAAGTTCGACAGTTCGACAACGTCATGGACGAGAAAGTATGGGCCTCAGCGCCCAGGCCTTCAGGCAGCCTTATCCCGAACAGGACTAGTGTGGCGCTAAGGTTTAGACTAGCCGAGGACAGTTAGCGGGGCCTGCTGCAACCATGACGTCGACGCCGTCATGGCCGGCCAGTTTGTGCCTCGTCGATCCAAAGAAAACATTGATTCGCAGTTACGCTCATTGTTGAACGGTCACCCTCATCATTATATCACTACTATGGCTCCCCTGGTACTTTATTTCCCCCCCTCCCACGTCCCTCCACCGGCTCTCCCGGATATCCACTCCCTCGCAGACCCTTTCGATCCTTCGTCTGTTCTTGTTTCTTCTCCCTCATCTATAGGGTCGTGCATCTCTCCCTCGAATGATACATAGATACCTGTCGCAATCAATAACATAGCTTGAGCTGGGGACTCTTTCAACCATCAACTGAATAGCGAGCTCCGAAAATCACTATCAATTACCGTTACAATGGCTCTCAGCAGTGAGTATCTACCCTGCAGGACGGATTCCGGCTGCGTCGCACAGCAACTAAACTGACACTATTCGTACTCTAGGAGTTGCAATGGGCTTCCTAGGCCTGTTCTTCACGGCCGGTGCTCTTCTGTTGATGTTCCTGACTTTGTTGGGCGGAGCGAGAAATTCGCGGCCCCTCAACGAAATCTTCTTCCTGCAGGTCGACACAAGCAATATCCCAGGCGCCCCGTCTTTATCTCGCTGGACGTTCTGGGAGATATGCGCAGTGACGGCGAATGGAAAGAATCAATGCGGATCGTCGTTCCCAGACTTCCCGTTCGATCCTCCGAGCCATCGCAACTTTGACACCACTCAGAACATCCCCTCTGCTTTCATTGGGTAAGCAAGACATCCATTGCCAACTCTCCCATAATACGATCGCAATCTAACGTGCCCAGAACGAACCACTACTTCCTGACGTCTCGGTTCTCGTTCCCCTTCCTCATCATTGCGCTCTTCTTTGGCGTGGTGTCGCTGTTCACTGGGTTCCTGGCAATGTGCACGCGCATTGGAAGCTATGTGTCTTCGCTGATGGCTTATATCTCCTTGGTGTTCCAGATCATTACGACTTGCCTCATCACGTAAGTTTATTACAGGAATGTAACAATGGACCTCACTAACCCCTGTCAGTGCCGTCTACGTCCAGGGCCGCAACAAGTTCAACGCCAATGGCCAGAGAGCCAGCGTGGGTGTCAAGGCTTTCGCTTTTATGTGGACCGCTGTGGCTTGCTTGATGCTTGCATGCATATTCTACTGCATGGGTGGTGCTGTGGGGCGCAAAGAGAAGGGATACAGTGGCCGTGAGCACCGTCGGCGCGGTTTCTTCTCGTCTGCACGCTCAAACAGCGTACGAAGCAACAAGGAGACTGCACCATAAATCCGACATAATCTCGTTTTTCTGGTGATTTTCAGGAAATGAAAGAAAGGAGCTATAGTACCTCGTCAATACCGACTATAGTACAACGGCCTCTCGTCAACTGTTCACCTATCGGCTGCAAGCCTCAACAACCGCCCCATCAAAACCAGTGGGTGCGTGTACCGGATTATGGATCTGATTGTTTTAATGACTTTGCGCTTTACAAGTTGAGGAGCGAGACACCTTCCTGTGCGAACAACTGGGCTCGGCTTATCCGCGCATGTCAACATTAATGTTTTTTGGATGATGAATGTCTGTCTGTTTACTCGGCCATTTTCATGTATTATACTGTCTCTGCTACTTTATATCTACCCGCCCTTAATTGTAATACAATTTATCAGAAAAAGAATGAATTTGATGCCTGAAGACTTGCAAAATATAGTACTGTTTGTAACATCCATCATTTACTTCAAGTTATGTTACATTGACCTAGTAGTCAGGTGCCACCGCATTCTATAGTATCTATATACTATTGAATGCCGAATGACAGGTAATATTGATGAAACAGCACAAATACTCCAACCCACCAATCACCAAACACCAATCACCTATCACCATGAAGTTATTTGCCTTAAAAGTCATAAGCAGCACATCACTTGCAGAGAATGATTAGTATATGACACCGAGGGGAAAAGAATTAATCGGATATTCGGGCTACATGCATAAAGAGAACAACTATATATAATGGTCTCTAACAACGATTGCGCAAAGTGGATAGATTTGTGCGATTTGTGACTTGTGTCTTGCATTACTGACATATGTTCTATCTTCGAGCATCTATTCAGCATTGGTTTGGTCTCAATAGTTTCATTGAATATATGCTAAGTCACTCTCTCTCTCTTTGTGTGTGTGTGTGCGCGGTTATGTGCTTGCGGCATAACTTCTTCAGGATCCTAAAATGAAGAAACATGCCCTACAGAGTAATGGTGAAAGCCTACGGCACATCATCGGCGCCATGCCTGGTCTAAAAATGCTGGAGTGGTCTAGAAACCTATCGGCTTTCTATTGTGCTTCAAAACAGCTCTATATACTTTTGAGGAGCCTTCATCGATACATCATCATCAATAAGTCATGGCAAGACAGAACTCAGAACAGCTTCCCTGAACCCTGCCCGATGCACACAATGAATGCAAGGTTAATTGCAAAGCAGCCACAGGAGTCACAGAGAGCGTTCAAACAGATCAGGTTATAAAATTCTAGATCGATTCATAGAAGGAAAAGCATCGTTATAAGTCTTGAGATGTTCAAAGATATATGAGCAAGAAAATTATACGTTAATAGGAGATCTAGGCCTTGGGAGCCTCAACGGCACCGCGGACGGCACTTTGACCGCCAACTTCCTTGGCCGTGATCTGCAGACCAAGGTCAGCGTTGACGTGAATCATCAGCTCAACCTTGCTGCCAGCCTTGACGCCCTTGACGGCCAGCTCAGCAATGGGCTTCTCGGTCTTCCAGACGATCTCACGGATCTCCTCCTCTTCCTCCTCATCGGAGTCAAAGTCAGAGTCATCCTCATCCTCTTCGGTCTTGGGCTTCTCCTCCTTGGGCTTGGGCTCGGGCTTGGTAACCTTGATCTCACGGACACCCTCGCAGACACGGACGAAGACATCACCGCCCTCCTTGGGGACAGAGAACTGCGCAAGACGACGAGCGGGGAGAGCAGTCTCGGTGTTGAGGAGAGGCTTGAATTCAACGGCCTCGCCGGAGGTGAACTCGACACCGATGGCGTTCTGGAGGTGAGGGGTAGCGGTAACCATGGGGTGGATGGACTGCTCGATGTCCTCCTTGTCGAACTCCTGGATCAGGGAAGCCTGGATAGCGGCACCTCTGGGGGCCAACTCAGAGGGGTTGATAGCGCCAATGAAGGTGGAGGGGGCGAGGATGGTGGTCTTCTCGGGGAAGATGTTGCGGGCCAACTGGGCGATCTTGGGGGTGTGGGAAGTACCACCAGCGAAGATAACCTGCGACAGTTAGAATTGGACGGCAAGCAACAATAAGTTATAACGGTACGAACCTCGTCAATGTCCAGGACATCGAGACCAGCCTTCTTGACAACCTGGTCGATCAGGCCGGTGAACTGAGCGAACACCTTGCCGGAGAGCAGCTCGTAGCGGGTACGGTTGACAGTAGAACCGTAGTCGATGCCGTCAGCCAGGGACTCAATGCTCAGAGTGGCGTTGGTACCGAGACTGAGAGCCTTTCTGGTAGCCTCACCCTCCAGCTTCAGCTTGGCCAAACCACGAGCGTCCTCGCGGGGGTCGGTCTTGTGCTTCTTCATGAATTCCTTGGCGAAGTGGTCGATGATGATCTTGTCCAACTGAGCACCGCCCAGCTCGTAGTCGTGAGCAGTGGCAAGGATGGTGTACATGCCACCACGGCAAGCAACAACGGCGGCATCGGAGCGAGTGCCACCAAGGTCAGCGACAACGACCAGCTTGTCGGTCACAACAGCCTCCGGACGGGCATCGTAGGCAAGAACAGCAGCAACGGGCTCGTGGATGAGCTGCAGGACCTCGAGACCAGCAGCATTGGCGGCGGCGATCAAAGCCTCACGCTGAGAATCCTTGAAGTCGGTGGGGACAGTGATAACAGCGGCGTTGACCTCCTTTCCAAGGAAATCAGCGGCCGACTGCTTCAGACGGCGAAGATGGCGGGTTGTGATCTCGGAGACGGTGACAGTGTTGGGGGTCTCGCTGGTGGTATCGCAGATGGAGAAAGCGACGGTCGAGTCGCTCTGTTGAGGGTGGGCCGAGTTGTGGCAGGGAGTGGGGTCTATCGACTTGAAGCTGTAGAAGTCCGTCAGCATGTGTGCCTGGCTGTCATCGGGACGAGTTGACATACTCCTTGCCAAGGTAATCTCTGAAGTAGGCAACGGTGTTCTTGGAGTTGCGGATAAGCTGGGCCTTAGCCTGAGTACCGTGGTACTCCTCGCCATCAATGTAGGAGAGGACGGTAGGGATTTGACGGTCTGGTGATGGGTAAGTCGAAGCGTTCGAAAAGACTTTTAGAGGGACAAAATGATATTTACATACCTCCCTCCTCGTTGGCAATAACCTCAGCCTTGCCTTCCTGTAATCCGAGTCAAGTTAGCGGTCTGTCGCAACTTTGCACAGCGGTGGTGGAAAGTCCCAATGGGGCGGGCATCCGCATGGGAAGGGTACAAAATTCACATACAGCGTTGATGCGGGCAATGGAGCTGGAGGAGTTGCCAAAGGAGATACCGATGGCGAATCTCTCAGCGGTGCCGTTAGTTTCGGAGCTCATCTTGACGGTGTGATGTGGGAAAAGATGAAGAGGAATGGGGGGAGAAGAGAAGAAGAGGAGGAGGAGGAAATCAAGTCAAAGTAAGTCGGGCTGCTGCTTCTCGAACCGCCGCGCTTCATTTTGCCTCGAAGGAAAAAAATTTTGGCTGGTTTGCAATTGGCGGGCAGCTGTGGCTGGTGCTTATCGATAGGAGGTGTGGCGGTGCAGCTGCAGTCGCAGTAACTAGTATAACTATCCCGTTGTTTGGAGCCCCTTGAAAATACAGTACTTCAATTCATCCCTCGAAGGAATAAAAAGATCACTGATTAAGTTTCATAACGTTACCGCAAGTGTATCCTGCAAGGCTCCCTCGTCGACCTCTATTTGACGCCTGCCACCATTCTCTTCAAGATTGAACTGTATCACGTGGCGATAAGCACAATCCGATAAGGCCTTGGATTTGCGCTTCTTTTTGCCCGTCGCGGTCAACCACTTCAGCATTCGTGAATCTCCACGCTTTTCTGCCCCCCAAATACCACTGCAGGCCCCAGTGGTAAACACACAATAAACATGTCATCTCCTTTGGTTCTCCTCCCCGGGGATGAGATCCCATCAGAATACCTCCCATCCACCAATTCCGCGCCATTGAGACTAGGGCCCGGTCTCCGTCTACTTTCGCAACCGCCCTCTTCTTCCCCTCAAGCATCGTCCTCCCCCAGCCATGTCCTCACAGCCACGCAAGCCGGCATCCTCTCCACAGATACCAAACGGAATGCTGTATCGATACTCTCCACTCCGAATCGCCGCTACATCCCTACCACCAATGACCTGGTCATCGCGCAGGTCCACCACTCCAGCGTGGACTACTTCCACTGCATGATCACTCCGCAAGCGCCTCATGCGGTGCTGGGACAACTCTCCTTTGAAGGCGCGACGAAGAAGACCCGGCCGATGCTGAAACAAGGCGATCTGGTTTATGCGCGTGTGCTCTCGGTCGGCCTGGGTGCGGGCGCGGAGGTGGAATTGGCCTGTGTGAACCCTGCGACGGGCAAGGCTGAACCCGGAGGTCTCGGTCAATTGAATGGTGGAATGGTGTTTGATGTCTCTACTGGTATGGCCGCTAGGTTGATGAGGGCGAGCTCATCATCTTCGGATTCACAGGAAGGTGTGGCGGGGCTGGTGGTGTTGGACGAACTGGGCAAGAAGCTGGAGAAGTCGGGCGGCTTTGAGATCGCCGTGGGAAGGAATGGTAAAGTCTGGGTGGACTGTTCTAGTGGAGGTGAAACTTCGGTCAAGGCGACGGTGGCTGTTGGGCGGTGTTTGACTACGATTGATGAGCATGATCTGGGACCGGCGGATCAGAAGAAATTGGTGTCGAGGATATTGCGGGAGATGAAGATCGAGGTATAGATGTGCTTTGTCTCTTAATGATTGATCGTATGATATACCATGCATTGTTTAACAGTCGTCGTGAGTGTCGTAGGCGTCAATTGTACATACATTGGGGTGTCGCCCAGTGCAGGCAGGAGATAAAGGTCTACATGACAAGTTCATAGTGGCGAGTCATTGCTGCATTATAAGCCCCAGTTCCCTGGTGGATCATATATCTCAATAGTGTTTTGCAATTAGACTTCATTTACTACCTCAGTAGTAGACGGCAAATCCTGGTCAAACTGCACATTCAAGCTTCTTCAATGGATAGACCACCCGTACCTATGAGATGCAGACCGCTCAATGCAGCTTCGCGTTCAAGCAGTCAGAGGCAAGGATGCCACCCTTGCTGTATACCAACAATTACCATTTGGTGCATAATTGTGCAACATGTGGACTGAATCATTCCATCATTCTCACTCATTGACCTTCATTGTTTGGCTCCCTTTGAAACAGTGATGCAGACCTTTTGTCACCAAGGGTCGACTTATTGCTCTTCCTCGTAGACTAGTACTTGAACCTGGTTAGATGATCACGCCTTGGTAGGCGCTTAATCCATGAGAACCACTGCCATCCAACACCAAGTTCAATCTGGATTCTTCTTCTTTCATCACCATACTTCAATCATGGAGAACTTGTCCGTGTATGAGCAAAGTGACCTCCTCTACAATCAGGAGCGTTTATCAAAGTATCGACCTGGTGGATACCATCCAGTGTGCCTTGGCGATACTTTCAAGAACGGTCGCTACGAAATACAGCATAAATTAGGATGGGGAGGCTTTTCAACCGTGTGGCTTGCGAATGATCGAGAGTGAGTGAACTGCAAATGAATCGAGTTCGACTTTCATTGACATATGAACAGGAGAGAACAATGGGTTTCGCTGAAAATCGTGACCGCAGATGCTACTACTTCCCAGAGATCTCGGGAACTCCAGAGTCTGCAATTCTTGCAAGAATACGGCGAAGGAAGGCCAGCGTCGAAATATGTTGTTTCGTTACTCGATGATTCCATTCATCAGGGTCCTAATGGAACTCATCAATGTCTGGTATTCGAATTGCTTGGTCCTTCGGTTGGTAAGGTCATTGATGACTACTATAGTTTTGGGGATACCCTTGAGATGGATATTATCCTTCGGATGTCAGAACAGCTTCTTGAAGCTATTAGCTTCATTCATAAAGCTGGCATGGGACATGGGGGTAAGTCATGGTCTCCTCTAACCTCCTATCATCTCCGACTTCTTGTGATGTACATTACGCCTGTCCAAACATCAAGGAACTCACACAGGGGCAGATATAAGCGGCGGAAACATCGCCTTCACCTGTAGTAACCCTTCACATGCAACGAAAGATGAGCTCTTCGAAGTTCTAGGTTCACCAGAGGTCGAAGACCTAGTTCGTCTTGACGGCCAGCCGCTGAGCCAAGGCCTACCGAAACAGATCGTAAAAGTCGCCGAATGGGAAAACTAGATAGATGAAGATGAAGAGGATCTTCGGATTCTTGACTTCGGAGAGGCGTTCCTCCAGGGAAACGAGCCTAGAGTACTTGCTCAGCCAGGGCAATTGCGGGTGCCTGAGCTGATTTTCACCGATTGCTTTGACTATCGGGTTGATTTGTGGCGTGCAGGTTGTATGGTAAGTGCTCCGGCTTTGTCCTGTCCGCTCGATTTAGTCTGACAGAAGAATGAGATTCATGCATTCATATTCGGGTCATATCCGTTCCAATACTTAGGCGAAGATGAGGTCTTGGTTTTACAGATGATTGGGTTTGTGGGGAAGTTGCCGAAGGACTGGCAGCCTATATGGGAACGCATGAAGTCGAACTTTAAGCGTGACTTACACTTGATAGAAGGTGAGTAGATAGACATTGTGCATACTTTATACACACAAGCATGTTTGCTAATTGACTGGAAGACAACCAAGTGTCTGAGTTAGACAGAAGGCTCAATAGGAGGGAGCCGAACCCGGCCCTTACTCGCCTTGCTCTGGTTATTCGAAAGTTGATGAGATTTGTGCCGTCGAGTCGAATGGAGGCCTCAGAGGCACTTGGTTTGTTGAGGTCAAAGTATGATGCGGAGTAGGATTCTTTAGTGGAATGATGTCTTTGTACACGAAAAAGTCTGGCATAGAACAGACCTGGGGTTGCAATTTGAAAATGCGTGCGTGGTAGGATAATGTCAGATTGTGGTGATGGTATGTAGTGCAGCGGGTAATCTATGACGGCAAATGATGCTTATGGCTCTATCTTTGAGTATGATAATGAATGCTCCTTCGACTTTGCGGAGGTAACTTTATCGACAGTCCTTGACGCAAGCATCTACAATTACTACGTGAAGAAAAATAAATTTTATTAAAGTTGTATTGCTGACTGACGCGCTCTTACATCGCCGTTGAACTCTATCTCATTCTCAAAGGGTGCTTTCCCGTGATACTTTATCCAAGGAAGTCAAAGGTAACGATCAAGCCTCAAAGGCCGCTCTCTACTGGAGAACAATGAAGTAATCTGGATCTGTAAAGGGTCGAATGAAGGATTGGGAAAGGACATCATGACTTCGATCCAAAATCTTCGAATTCGGCTAAGCGCTTCACTGGTGTTGCAGCTGGCGAAAGGGGCAGACTCGCCTTCCATTCCTTGACATGTTCAATCTTGATAGGGATTTTCGCGCTGGATACTGAAGGCTCATGTCCATTCACAGCTACAGCGTCTTGAGTTTCAGGGTTCCTCACGGCAGCGGCACTGTCTACTGATGTAGCTTCTGCAGTAGATGCCTGTGCAATACAATGTATCGACAATTTCGCTCGGGTTGAAGAAGAGGGATGGATGTACTGGTTGAAAAAATCCAGAACGTCTTTCTTTGTAAGTGGTTCAATGTGTTCGACGTCGTGATAGACTGGAGATTTGGTCAATCGTTTAGTTAATGTAGAGAATAGATATCACCAATGAGTAGTAGGGAGTAGCGAACGTACCTTGCTCAAAGTCAAGCGTTCCACTTTTGATATGGGCCCAAAAGCGCGACGTCTCTTCATCCAAATTCTTCAATTTCTCCAAGAGCTTGTTGATAATTCCGACTTTGTGCTCGTTGAACGCCTCGTCAGTCATCGCGCGCAAGTGGTGCTCAAAATACTCCAAGAATGCATCACAGCGCTCTTCAAGGTACTTGCAATTCTTCTCGCTTTGTATAAGGAATTGTAATAGGCCGGTGGTCACGTAGACGCCTACAGTCGATTTGACAATATAGCCGAGCTGTTCCTTCGTGCGCAGCGTGCTAAAGCACGGCTCTGCGGAAATCTGGGAGAGGAGAAGCAGCTTGGCTCGTTGCGAACGATCCACGACAGAGCCGACTGAGACGATATACTCGAGACAATGATTGACATTATTCGAGTTCTTCAGTACCTGCTCGTATAGGTAGTTTGCTCCACTTGGTAGCCCTGTCGTGCGGCATGACGGCCATTGGTTCTCTGGAAATCGACATGGTTGGAGTGTTGACTCCACAAGTTTTGCCAGGTTCAGAGCGTCTTTTTGATACAAGTTGCCATGAACGAGAATCTCAATGTGCATCTGTCGCAGCAGGTGGGGAATAAAAATACGTATATCCTCGGCTGTCACTGCTGGAAGCTCATTGAGCAGCTGAAACGGACTCCAAAATCTGTCGCTCATCAACATTTGCGAGAGGACATTAGTTTGTCGGTACGGCTCAATGTAGTCAAAGTTCTTAAACGCTTTCCACAGTCTCTCCTTGGCCACATCGAATAGCTCTTGCTTTATTTTCATGTCCCTTACTTCCAACAATATCTTTTCTAAAAGCACTGGCATTTTGTCGTTGAAACCCTTTAGCTCTATAATTAGTCCCAGTGAGTTCTTGGATATAGTATAGCTCAGACCGGCCTTATCCGCGTTATAGGCGTATTCATTGAGACTGTCTTCGACCAAATCAACGTACAAACGTGCCATGACTACATTCCTGGGTGTGAGCGAGATCACAGGGGACCGAAGAAAGAGCTTGATATTGGCTTTGGGTACCCAGAACTGATCGTCCTTTTTGAACCACAGACGGACATTGTCGTCATGGCGAATCAGCGTAGGGTGCCGAGCTGGTTCTGTGACATCCTTGCGTTCAACCTCTAGTCGTTGCGGAATAAACTCGTTGACCGCTGGTAAATGAAGTTTAGAGGGTCTCTCTGTAATCGGAGCCTGTGTGGCTGCCCAGAGGTCTTGTATGAAATCTTTGGGGATTCTTTCGCGCTTGTATTCTGTCCCATACCATTTTTCTTTGGCGTTCCAGTCTCCCGGAAACTGCCGATCAACAAGGAAGAATCGAAAATTGTCAGGACGTAAATGGAATAGGCCACGCTGGATGTTTTCCGGATCAAACTTGCGAATGAGAGACGGACTGAGTAAATGCTTGCGTGGTATACACGGGTTCTGCATGAGCTGGGCTAGGCCGCTCACAGTTCGGGATGGAGGGCTTTTTTGCCTGAACCTGAACTCCACCTCAGCCAAGCGGCTTATTTCGTCTGAGAACCAGGCAGCTGGTGGGTTCTCTTTCAGCATGGCAATGTATTGGAAGATAACCTTTATGACCTCTTGGTATTGACGAACGCCCTTTTCAGTGAGCCTGATGTCAATACAGAAAAGCGCTGTGCCGGGACACAGAGCAGAAGCCCCAGCAGTTAAAGAGTCCGCAAGGCCCAGATGCTTCAGATAAGAAAGAGCGCTACCAGGGCCCCCATGGCCAATCAGATGTTCCAGATATTGACTGGGATGAGAGCTAACGAGTTCTTCTTCATCGGGGTACGTGAAGTCAATGTTTAACTGTCTTTGTTCCGTCACCGGTTTAACAAATATTTGGGTCATGAGCTCGGGCTCATCCAAGACTGGTATATTGCCCCAACTCAGACGGTGCAGGTTCTTGTTCAGTACATCAGAGAAGAGCTCCTGAACCCAGCTCTCTAGTTCCTGCAATGTCTCTCTACCAAGAACGACGAGCTTCATACGGTTCGCCGAATAATGAGCCTCGTGAAACTCGATGAAGCGCTTCCGGATATCGACGCCCCGCGACACCGGTTCTTCACGCAAACACTGATAATTGCCGGTAGCAAACTTGTGCACGGGATGCTTATCGTTCGAAGTGCTGCGGCCCAGTTGTTCCAGACGCCATGTGTCGCTTTGAAGGTTTTTCTTATTCTCTGAATCCACAGCGTGCAGTTCACGATCTAGGGTATCAGCGAGAAAGAGTGGCTGGCTGAAGAACTGCGAGAAACGTTCGAGAGCTCCAAGGAGAGGAGCTTTGCCTTTGGGAATTGGAACTGTGGGTTGCTTTACATTTGCAGATGAGCCTGGGCTATTGGATGTTGAACTCGCGGATAGTTCGAAATAGAAATTAGTCGATGTTGAGGCCGTGTAGGCGTTGGAGTAGCCGCCATATTTGGCTAGATAAGTGCCATATTCAATCTCTTCTGGATACTGGGTATGACCGTTAGCATTTCTGAATGCGATATTAAGTTTACAGTTGTCTGTATATCGGCACTCACCTTCTTCGTGCCCATGAAGCACAAATGTTCTACTGCGTGCGCGGTCCCCGGCATATCATCCGGATCGCTGAAGCTACCCACGTTGACATCCATAGCAGCGGCAGCTTTATCAGTGTCAGGATCGTGAATCAAAAGAACTTCCAATTGATTATGCAATCGTATCACTCGATATGAGCGATTATCCAACAGCGGCTTCTCCATTGTGTCTGAGACGAGCTCAACGAAGTTGGCACGAAACGCGTCCCCCATTGCTGCCCGTATTTGTAGTGTACGTTCTCTGTGATACCTTCTTTGTGACCAGGTGCAATAACGATTAATGCGTTGTGACTAGAACTGAACGCTCTGTTTCAGTAATTGAGCGGTTCCGTTGACGACCGAATCTTGAAGCCCATAGATAGAAGATAGAAAAGAAGCAACAGATGTCGGTGAAGAGGCGGATTGAAGGTTGTGTGAAGGGGCGACACAAGTGAAGTAGACGAACTATACAGACGTGCAGATCCAAAGTGTTGCATACAAGACCAGTCACCAATACCACGCCATTACTTCACACAACCTGGTATTTTACCCCGCTTGTCCACTTTCTGATTCCTTCAAAAGTAGCGCGGATGGCACGGCACAGCAGATTGCCGAATGGGATGACCTGCAACCGGATTTACAAGCTGCATCCTGCATATTTTATGGTCATTATGGACCAAGTGCTGGCTCCATACCGGATCCCGAACATGCATTTGACGCGGATCTACGGTGGAGGCATAAGTACTGCTGGATGGACACCAGTCGCTGTGGCTATCCAGCTGCCTGCCGAACAAATACGCTGCTGACATTGTTCGAATCAACCTTCCTCAAGAATGCTTGCCGTGATTGTCGGCTTCACCATTCTCGTATCATGGATAATAGCATCGACCCATCGCAACAATTCCAGCTTAAATGACATTCCTAATGCTCATTTCTCCGCCCCCTATTCACGCCTGTGGTTGCTGTCGCTCAGATGGCGCAATCTGGAGAATCGGACGCGAACTCGTCTCCATCGACGCCTCGGTCCACTCATTCGAATGGGACCCCGTGATTTGAGTGCGAATTGCATCGATGACGGGGTTCGCACGATCTACAGCAGCAAATTCGACAAAGATGAGTCCTTCTACCATGAACTGTTCGACCAGTAAGTTTTGATGCGTTCCAACTTCCGAATCAGTGACTTAAGTCAATGTCTGACCGTCCAGGGTCGGCTATATGGTCACCATGACAGGTAACGACGAGCACAGGGAGCGTAAACGTATGCTTTCCCGACCTTACTCCAATTCGTACATTCTCAACTCTCAGACCCTCGGCAGTGTTCTTTCCCGCGTATCGAGTCGCCTTGGAGAAGCGATGGCAGGGTGGGCAAGCACTGGTACCGCTGTCGATGTCTACCAGCAGGCTAAATGCTGCACCCTGGATGTAGCTTCAGGCTGGCTCTTTGGCAGCGAGAACGCGACTGATACTCTACGAGACCCAGCCTTCGAGAACGATCTCACAATGCTGGCCTCAGCTGCGTCGAAAATAGTCTCCGCGCGGACTACACTGTACTGGCCGTTTAGCTATTTTGCAAGCTGGGTTGGAAACAGGCTACCCAACCCCGACGCCACTGGTCGATGGCAAGCGTGGCTCACACGAGCAATCACAGATGCCTACAGGAGGCATCCCACCAAGCCATCTTCCACCGCGAGCCTGTATGACAGTTTCTACGATGCTTTCAAGGCCGCCAATCCCAAGATGTCGCGTAACGAAATGGCTTCTTTCATCGCTGTGGAGTGTGATGATCATCTTTCGGCAAGCCACCTCGGCTTGGGAACCTTGCTAGCGTATATCATGTACGAGCTATCACGATATCCGGACTGGCAGCGGGCGCTCCGAAAAGAGCTTCTCACACTGGCTGAGCGTAGCGATCAAAGTTTGGCCCATCGCCTTGCAGATCTACCAATACTTGATGCCATTGTCACCGAGACCATGCGAACCCGTGCACCCTGCCCTGGTCCTTTTCCTCGAATTGTGCCGGAGTCTGGCTGCCGCCTCGCAGGGAAGTTTGATGTCCCCGGCGGCACCATCGTCAGCTCCTCCGCCTGGGCCCTCCATTTCAACCCAATCCCCTTTCCGTCTCCGGAAGAATGGCGACCGGGGAGGTGGCTTCAAGCAGACGAGAATACGGTCGCAGAGATGCGGAAGTGGATTTGGACGTTTGGAAGCGGCGCGCGGGTGTGCATAGGGACTCATTTCTCCATGCGTGGTAGGTCCACCCCTTTACCATCGAAGAACGTGCTGACGGTGCAATTGCGAAACAGTAATAAAAGAGCTTCTCGCGACCGTCTATACGGATTACGAGACATATCTGGATGATGGATTTACAGGCAATGTGGAACAGGTGGATGCTTTTTCGGCGGGGCCTGTTGCGGGTTGTCTGCAGCTGAAGTTTCGGAGGCTCACATAGTCTGACCATCGATGTCCTCGTAACAGTAGTAGCTTGTAATTTGAATAAGTGCAATTTATAGCCAATTATGCAGTAGTAGCTGATATGAGGTCATGGTTTACATCTATCTTTCTAACTGGAAGTACCACAATTCGATGACTGGTAACCTACCTAAACCATCAATCCATCCAGATAATTCCACTCATCTTTCCCTTTGAAACACCAAGCACTCCTTCTGCTAATCAGCACGTCCTATCAACCATCCAGCTATTCTGAGCTAGTTATTCCAGTGAGAATATACGTATCACGTATGATTCCATACAATACATCCACATCAACAAAACAGAGAAGCTCCTTATCATATCAAACCCCTCAAGATAAGAGGCCTAGAACATCACGACAACAAACAAACAAAGAACTTTTACACCCACCAGCATCGATAGCGGAACTCCGGGGGGGGATCTTCTAATCCAGCAAATGAGCACACGAGTGTGTGCATAAGCAAACTCTCCTCCCTGCAGCGTCTTCCAGGCGTTTGACTTAAGAACGCCTATTATACATGATCTTCTGGGGGTTGGATGTAACCTTACTACTCACTCCGTTACCGTGTAATCCTTCCGTTCGGAGACCGTCGGGGTCCCAGCTCCCCATTCTCTTCCTTTGGACCTATCTATCTATCTATTTATCCCTATCTAGTTGAATGATGAGAAGTGGAAAACTTGGAATAGAATGAGATGTAAGAACTAAAAAATTACGTACCACAGATCAAAAAGGATCAGCTTGGTCTATGAGTGAGAGGGGTGTTTTGGGGTTAGAGCGGAGATAGCGGAGGGTGAACCCTGTTCATCTCCACTGCGTAGTTAGTACATGCATGAGAACTCATCTGTTGTTTGTTTGCTTTATGTCTAGCTGCATATGTCCATTTTGAGATGATCAACGCCATATCGGTAGGATGCAAGTGAAAGTAAGCCGGTATGATGTGCTAGTGATTTGTAGTGGCGGATGATGTTGTTGTTTGTTTGGGGGTTTTACATGGGGATAACTGTGATTTCCTGGAAGGTGTTGAGATACCTCATATTTGTGCTGATTGCATACATCATGATATTGATAGAGCATACGACTTTGAGTTTAAGTAAATGGGCTTTTGTGAACTTCAGAGCGCAGATGAATCCACATATTATATACGAATATCTTTCTAGATGTTTATAGTAGTTAGGTACTACCTGAATCTTCAGCATCTTGGCTCCTCTGTTGTTTTAAAAGAATCCGTTGGAAGTCAATTTGCAAGTAAGCAAGCAAGCAAGCAAGCAAGCAAGCAAGCTACTAGCGCAGAACACCAAAGAGAAGAAGTAGTATCATGGCAGTGTTACGTTCAAGTCTGCCGTTTTCAATAAGGTTTCGAGAAAATACGTGACATTTCACTTGTTATATCGACTATTTACTACGAAGCAAAGGTTCTTCATCTTTGGTGCACCAATAATTCATTGATCCTAAGAACCAGGACAGGCTAGCCAGCATATGTGTCCGACATATATACAAAGGAATGACAAATGGCTCAGGCCAACAACCCCTTCCTCCTTCCTTCAGCAGCCTCGAATAAACACGGAACACAGCTAGTGCTTCTCCTCCACATTGGCAATGTTGGATCTGGCCGAGTTGAACTGAGCGCGGAGCAAGTTCAGCTTCAAAGGCTCCTCTTCCTCAGCCTGGTCGGACTCGGCGTTGGTATCAGCGGCGGCGGGGACCTCGGGCTTGAACAGGTTCTGGACTTCTTGCATGGATTTCCACGGCTGGGATCTCTCCTGGGTGGTTGAGGTGGATTGAGGCTGAGCCAGTAGTTAGATATTATCTCTGTGAGGGTTTCTAGTGCTCTTCTTACCATTTTGGAAGATTGGTGGGGTTGTTAAGTGAGAATGGGAATGTCTGAAGTGTTCTTGTTCTGTTCTTGTCTGAATGGATAATATCTCAAATGATGAGCGTTGATCAGAGGGGTTTATATAGCACTCGAGGTGACTATCCCCGTTGATTTCGTGAGTGCCACTAATATCCTGAGGATACGTACCTTGCTTGTGCATGATCTATGAAAGCACGCGAGTATGCAGCAATCCGAATATGGACGCAGTGATACATTGTACTCCATGATGATAATCCATACAATAGGAGATAATAATATTACTTACAGGGTCCGAAAATCTAGATCTTCCCCTCTCCCTCATGTTTCAACCCCGTCCGAGCGTTTGCTTGGAGCCGTCTTCATCCCTCTGAATGATTGGTTCTCTCGTGTAATCCTGCTTTATCTGGTGTTTCATTTGCTTGTATCTGCAGCTGTATCTCTTTCCTACATGGTAATTGGTCTGCATAAATGCCTCATCTTGAGGACTTGATGGCTGAGCATCCAAAGGATCTAGCTATTCGAATCCCGGCAAGCTGTGTATACTATCATGCAGATACGGGATGGCATCATGAAGGTGCAATTGAAATAAGCCGACCCTCGATATCCTGCATATTCGCCCTGAGCAGCTAGTACTGATAATACTATTGTCTATGATCCCGAGGGATCTATCTAGGATAATGTTTGATGGCATAGCAAAGCACTTGGCACCGAGACAAGCACCACAAGCACCACAAGCACCCCAAGACATGTGCCAAGCATCCTCGGCTGGATCAGCTACTCCGCACGCCAAGGTTGGGGTGCAATTGATCTGCATTGACCTTGACTTGTGTTACACAGTAAGTAGATATGGAGGAAGAGATGCTATTGCTACATTTGTTAGATGGGAATGATCGGCGTAGCGTGCAACTCGGTTGGCAGTGCTGCTGAAGAAAAGAAAACACTATCAAGTGGCGAGCTATGATCTGCCCTGCTCCTAGGTAGCTGTAAGCCAACGAGTTCCAGTCAGAAGATAAGTGGTACGTATGTACAGGAGATTGATGCGTTGGCTAGGGTTATGCTCAGCAATCTCAAGCGGAGAATACACTGGACAGAGGAGACTGATGGTACTCGAAGTATACTAGACTATGTTGCATTAGCTATCAGCATTGCGCAATCTATTCCCTTCCTGTCGATTCATGCCGGTCAAACATTTCGAAGGATGAGATTCTAGTCCATCCAGCTGACACGCGTTAACTATACACGAAGTATACATCTACTGCACAGAGACACGTATACTGACTGCAGAAACGTACATTGAGCAAGCCCAAATGCAAATGAATGAGCTTCCAGTCTAGCGCGATATGTCCAGGTTACAGCGCATTAGTGCACAGCTGCAGCAACCTCATCCTCATGATACTCTTTACTCCGTATGTAGAATATAGATTGATAGATAGGCTTCCGGCCCGCAGCGGAGTGAGGTGGGTCATCTCATATCGTCGAAAGTACGTATCCCCACTTGGTCAGTTGCTTGAGATAAGCGCTGTTTAGGAGAGTCTGAATAGCAGGATGCAAATGAAAGTAAAATGAGTGTATGATCTAGATCCACTCGCACAGAATGAGGATTCTTTCCCCTCACTTGTTGTCGTATTGCAATGAAGGATTTGTCAGGACATGGATAATGTCCGGTTTGAAGTTTGCTCCCGTCGATCATGCCATTTTGGCCCTCGATTAGTTTTGATCTGCATTATAGCTGGTGGGTCAGAACCTGATTCGCAAGAAACTGCGGGGATGAAGGATTGCCATCGTCTATTCCTTCAGCTCGGAGGTGCCTTGCCTTGCCTTGCCTGGTCTGACTTTCAATACGGAACGGTAAGCCCATCTTTACATACGAATTCGAAAAGCAGTAAGTTATCGGCTGTTGCGGCAACAAACTAACTACCCAGTTCTCTATCATCGAGATACTCGACCTCACCTCCCAGAGTTCAGAAAGAATAGCATCATCATCATCATTAAGAAAATGCCCATCCCAGGAGGAACCAACCCACCCGCAACGACAGTCCCCTCCACCGACATAAATGAAGATGAAGACACAATCAAAGCACAAGTCCAATACCTCGCCCAAGACGACCAGCACCAACAGGTAAAACCCTACTACCTACACTTCCAATACGACTCCGACATTCCTCCCACCAACACCGCCGGCGATGACCGGATAGTTCCCATCCACAATGCACGGAATTTAAACATTCCATCGAAAGAGATGTTCTCCAAGTATGGGTTTACCCAGCTGCATCTGGAGTGTCCATTGGCCCCGGAGGAATACTATTATGATAAGAAGGTGGAAGATGTGCTGTACCCTCTGTATAAGTCGCTTGCGAGGGGGTTGTTTCCTGATGCTGCGAGGGTTGAGGTTTTGGAGCATGCTGTATGTAGATCAAGAGACATGGAGTGTCAAGAAGGATAGACTGATTAAATATGAATTAGACTCGCAAACGTCATCCCCTCTGGTTAAAAGAGGGCATCGAACGCCATGAGCTGGATACGAACCAACCGAGTGATTATGTGCATATTGGTATGTCCCTACTTCATACACATGTTCCATTACTGATTGCTTTGGATGGAATAGATATGACAGCCTCATCAGCAGCCAAATGCAGCATCAAGCAATTCAACATCCACCCGAAGAGTTATTCTAGGTTCATCGTTGTGAAGTATATCTACCCAAATCTGCATTCAAAATAAAAGCTCACTAATTCTGCATCAGCTTCTGGAAACCCATCCGCGGCCCGGTCTACGACTTTCCAATTACAGTGTGTGACCGCCGAACAGTAGATTACGCATCGCAGACTACGGCCATGGATATTGTGGCGCGTGACTATGTCAATGAGAATACGCGAATCTACTTTGATGAGAACCATAAATGGTACTATTGGCATGGGTTGCAGGCTGACGAGGTGATTGCTTTTGTACAGGCGGATTCGCAGGCTGAGGATAGGGCTGGTATGTATTTCTCTATTCCATAGTGGATTTGTTATTGTGATAGATACTGATACTGAATATGTAGGAGTCCCGCATACGGCGTTCCGAGACCCCCGGGTTAATGACACTACGCAGTTGCGGGAGAGTATTGAAGCGAGGGTATTTGTTTATTTCAATTAGCTAATACCCTCAAGTATACCTGATGTAGATGAGTATATACTATATATATCATATTCACAAAATACACAGCAAATAAGCAAACTACCTTCCCTCCCTCCCAAACCTCTCCTTACTCCTGAACCAATCCCCAAACCACATCAACGCACCCAACGGGGGAACAAACGCCGCGGCAATAAACGCCAGCACGGTATTCCCCCACCCCGGGCCAATACTCTCATACAACGCCGGTCCAATCAGTGGCAAGAACGCGCCCGCAATAGCTCGGAAAATCACCCCCGCTGCAATCGCCGAAGCACCGTGAATCTCATAAGTATCGACGACGTAGGTCTCTGCCGGGATGGCGGAAAGGGTCATGCTGAAGCCGGCTAGACATGTCCCGATGAGCGGGACGATGTATTGGATATGATAATCCAATGTCCATCCGTAGATGAGAAACCCCGCGGGGAGAATCACCGCTGCTAGAAGCAGATGCACGAGTCGCGACTCGGGCTTGAATGCGTCGCCCTTGGTTTCCCGCTGGTGAATGACGTAGCGGTCGGAGGTGAAGCTGTAGAAGATCAGAGCGGCGGTGTTGCCGATGGCCAGACTGAGGAAGGTGAGGCCGATGGAGCCGCTGGTGAAGGTGTCCGGGTAGGCCGATTCCATGGATTCGGTGAGGGTGGCCATGATTAAGGAGACGAGGGCGTAGGTCGTGGCCATGTAGGTTGTGGTCATGATGAGGATGGGGGAGCGGAAGAGGATCTGCATGGGCTTGATGGCGCTGTCGAGCATGGTTGATGCGTCGATTCGAGCTTGATGCTTAGATTGGTATTTGAGGTTGATATTGTTGTCGTCTGTGCCCGCGCTCGCATGCTCCATCTGTAATCGCTCCGCTTTTCTCCGTAGGAGAACGACCGTGTACGTCTCCCTTAGGACGAGCAGTAATAGCAAGCTGAAGAACCCTAGTACAATAGCAGCCAGCCAGATCGACCAGCGCCAACCGAGGTCCTCAGCGATATACGCGCCCGCGATCGGGGAGATGAAATCGGCGATCATCTGCGTGCCCATGACGATGGCCATGGAGCGGCCGGTTTGTTCCATTTTGAACAGGTCGCCGACGATGGCGGGGCCGAGGGTGAGGATAGACAAGAAGCAGCCGGTGAGGAATCGGAAGGCGATCAGCATGGAGATGTTGACGCTGAGCGCGCTGGCGATCAAGCAGAGCAGCGCGAGGAGGTTTCCGGTGTGGAAGACGGGCAGTCGACCGAATCGTTCGGAGAGCGGCGCGATGAAGAACGGACCGATCCCTTCGCCGAGCTCCCAGATGGTGACCAGGAGAGTCTGGTCGATGCTGCTGTGCGAGTGGAATTCTTGGAGGATTTGGGGTGCTGTAGGGACGATGGTCATTGTTGAGAAGACACTATGCAGCTTTAATCAGTGATTGAAAATCATAGCAGAACTGGCGAGAAGCTAACCTAACGAACCCCATCCATGAAACCACAATCACAATCAGCCATTTGTGCACTGCCGACCAATTCACCGGGTTTTCGGGATCGTTCTCGTCAAAGTCCACGAGGACGACATCTGGATCGCTATCTTCGCTGGCACTGGCATTGGCAGTTTCCAATGGCTGTTCGTTGGGGATCTTTTCTTTTTCGTTCTCATTCTCACTCGCAGTGATGGGTTCTTTGCCGGACACATGCTGTGGCTCGAAGGAAGATAGAATGGGGACGGGGTGGTTGATGGCCTCATCGATGAACGACATCACTGCCAAGCAGCGGGTGGCATGCACTTTTTCCACTGATTGCTAAGGAGCAAGTAGGAAAGCCCCAGTTTTAGGGCCGACATGGCTCATCACGTGGAGACCTAACGCGGAAAATATATTGGGAAGCAAGGCGAGAATTAGCCTAGTAAGTTAGTATTGATTATATGGCCAGACTTTCCCCTGAAAGTTTCCATAATCTTACATGTTATGGTAATCAGAAAGTACATATCTTCGCCCAATAAGGCACTCCTCACTTAATCCCATCAATACTGCGCATGATTGGTTGGGATGACTCCACTATTCCCTCCACGCTTTGCTTATCCAAACGGCACGCTCCACTCGAGAGGCCCACTCAGAGCAGTAAAAGTCAATTCGGATGGCTGACGTTTGATCCATGATGGATGAGCTGCCGACGGAAATGGTAGAACACCTCATAAGCATTCCAAGCATTATCCTAGGATGAGAATGTTATTTCGGTAAATGACAGACCAACGGATGAAAGACTACGGAGGAGTCACCAATGTGAATATCTAATAAAAAATCATGAGCGGCCCCTACAGTGAGTTAGGTACCTGTAGTTATTCCGTAAAGAATATGAGTTTTTGGTTCGTTCCCTCGAGCCTATCCCACTAGCAGTAATTCCTCGACAAAAGGGTCAAGCAAAAAGCTAAGAGCTGAGACTACAAAAGAAAAGAAGACCCAAAAGAACATCCATGCCGCGAGTCCTTTCGTCAAGGCAAGATTCACCAGCAGTTCTGCCTTCTTTGGATCAATCAAAGCAACCACCTAAGAACAATAGCAGGAGCTACAAAGCAAACAATCTATTCCTACTGGAGCAATCCAATCTATGTATACACGCTATAATGAAAGAAACCCGCTAAAGCTCATCCTTATCCCAGCCAGAAGATGCCTCGCCCTCTTCATCATCCTCAGAATACAATTCACCATCCCTTTCCTCCTCCGCCTGCTGCTGCTGCTGCTTCTCAGAAACCCTCTTCGACAAAGCTGCAATCTCATCATCATATTCCGTCCACTCAGGGACCTGTCTCCTGGCACGATCCAGCTTCGGCTCCTTCGTCATCGGGTTATTGCACAAGTCAATCGTCCGAGCCTGCGACTGCGACTCATCCGAGCACCACGTCTCACACCACAGCCACTCCTGCGGCAGGCTCTTGATCGGGAGGTGATGCTGCATGTGGTTCGGCAGATCCTGGTCCAGGTTGCTGAGACTCTCTGGGTCGGCGGACAGCATCTGGTACTGTCCGCGGAGACGATCGCCGGCGGCGATGGCACGGAAGCGGTTCAAATCGACGACGTAAAGCGCGGAGATATGGTAGGGCTGGCCGCGAAGGAAGTTCTTCCAGTACCCCTGCTTCCAGAAGCGGAAGCCCTCCATTTCATGACGGGAGTCGCACATGGGAGTGAAGCCATAGGGAGCACCTTCGAGGTCGAGGCTAACGAGGTCGTACATGTCTGTGCGGACGATCTGGTCGGCGTCGACGAAGATGACTTTGTCGAGGTCCAGGGGGAAGAGAACATCCAGGAAGAGAATCTTGTAGCCCCAGATTTCGCGCTGCTTTTCTTTCTGAGCGCGGAGCCAGTGGGGCCACTTGTAGGTGACCATTTCGTAAGAGAAGTTATACTCCTTCGCAAGGTGAGGCAGGAAGGACTTGAAGGAAGGAGAGAGGAATTGTTCAATGAACCAGAATTTCACACTGTGGTTGGTGTTGCGCATCACTGAGACCATCATGATGTTGAGCATGCGCTCGTAGAGGTGACCACTGGCGACGGAGAAGATGTTAATGTCAGCTTGTTTGCTACTGTCTTTGGTGCCGACTCCGACGCTGGAGAGGATGCCGGAGGCGAAATTAAAACCCTTATTCATGTAGTCCATCGCAGAACCTGGTTTAGGATTAGACTCGAGGACGTCTTCGGTCTCGTAGCCCTTCTTGCGGGAGACACGCGGGAAAAGGGTGCGACCCTGGAAGGAGAGGAGGGCCACTTCGTTCGTTTCGTCGCCGGGTTGAGGGTTGTAGCCGAGGCTGCCGACACTGTCCAGGGTGAAAATGCGTTCGCTACGGCCCGGTTTGAGGTTGATGTTCCACAGTCCCGGTTGAGCTTTGAATTGGAAGTATCCAAGGTTGGCCATGATGATGGTATCCGAGAAGTGAGGGTTGTTCTCCGTCCCAAGGACAAGCTGGACTCCCCTAGGTGGGGACTTAGTAGTCATATCCCGAGAGTGGCCCTCGATCAAGATGTGTTCCAATGCGTAGATAGCATCAACATTCGACCCCTCCTTGACGGAACTGAGCTTGATATTGTCAAGATCGTGGACAGAGTCCTTAGGAGCCACAAGCCACGAAGAGGGAACGTCCATGCCCAGGGTAAGGAGTGCCTCAACGGGGACGCCCGAGAAAGAGGCCGTGGGTCGGGAAACCGATCCATCTTCGTTGAATGAGGGCTCCGAATCGAGAACATAACGATAAAAGCGCTTGGTGGGGAGCTCCTTAATCTCCTCGCGGGGGTTCAGGACCAACCTCACCCTGACACTTGCCAGCTCCGACAGTACCTTCAAGATTGGCAGCCACTTTTGAGCAACCTCCGAAGTCGGATCAATAGATGCAACAATGGTGATCGCGGGATCCTCGGAGTTGGAGACAGTGATGGCCGATTTTGAGTCATTCCATCGGTTGAACAAATACATCCGAATGTCCAAAGTCGACTCATAGATGCCCTCTGGCACATCCGAGATCGTAGAGAGCGTGGTAAGCGAGGTAAGCTTGGCAAAGTCTAATGCATCAGAAAGCTTCTCGCCGAATCCAAGTACTTTGGCTGCCCTCGCTACCGGAGTAATACGCTTTTGCTTCTCAAAGATCAGTAGCTGGTCCAAGTCCTCTGAGGCCAGTGCCGTGCCTTCTGCGATCGGTCCGACGACCCTTCCGTTGATGATAAGTGCCCTTTCGCCCGGAGCGAGTCCAAGCTCTTCTACTACAGCTCGCTGAGTCTCCCAGAATTGTGCCGCATCCCCAGCTTCCTCATCTGCTGGAGCGGCAGAAGATGCGATCGCCTCCAGAATCTGGCTGGTATCTACCTCTTTACCCCCATTCAACAAACGACGAATAGCGACAGACCTAGACGCCGGGGACGCCCCAAGGTTGGGGTTGTGTAGGAAGAGCATCTCGACTTCACCATGTGTTTTGCGGCTCTCAAGAACTGCGCTGAGTAGTTCGTAGCCCGACTCATCATCAAAGTTGCCAACAACGATGACATGAGCACTTTCCAGAGCATTGCTTCCCTCTAGCGCCAGACGAGGGATCTGACTGAAGACCTCGTGGGTGTCCGCAATCTTCACCAAGTCGACAGCCCGAACCTCTTTCGGGTCCTCTGGAATAATCGCCGGGTTGCGCCGGTCAAAGGCCTTTGAAAGAAACAGTTCTGGCAACCAGGTATCTTCATCAACCTCGGCATCAGCAATCTTTTGCTGAATTAGCTGAGTATCTCTGCTGATTCTTGTGCTCATTTCCTGCGCCCATTTGTCATTGCGGGTGACAGGGATACCGTTAACAAAAGCATGTGATGCCTCGTGTTTCATCCCCAGACGGTTAAGGTACGCAGTTGTTTTCGATACCGTTGCGTCAAATTCATCTTTATTCAAGACTTCATCGAGAGTTAGAGACACCTTCTCAGGACGGGGATCCCGGTCCTGAGTTGCCGCCTGGAAGCAGGCCTTATCCGGAGAAGCCAACTTATTTTTGAGTGTCGACTGCTATAATCAGTACTGGAAAGCAATAGCCGGAATTAGATACAGGATGTCAGTCCTTACCGCTTCGAGATAATCCATGAAACTGGCCAGACCAAAGGTCTCTTGAAGATAATGAGCGACCTTGAGCTGAGCGACTGCTCCGTCCGAAAATGTAACAGGAATCAAACCAAACCTAACGGGAATCTTGTTCTTCACAAAGACCTGGATTGTCTTGACAACAATTTCAGCATCTTCGGTGCTCGTCAAGTCGACTGGGAAAACAATATTGTTGGAATCGCGGCGTACAGCCGGAAGCTGGCCTGGATACGTGCGCTGCATAAACTACCAAACATCAGCATCTCCGTATAGAGAGTCTCGGATACACCTACTCCTGCAAGCTCGCTGGGCCACGATTCATAGCGGGCATCCTTTTCGAGATCGTTCAACCACATGATGACACCACCTCCCTCGATGTCATCACGGTAGTTGTAACGCTGAGGGCCATCCTGTGCCAAGGCCTCTCCAAGCAAAGGGTGTGACAAAAGATCTACAGCCTCTGTAGCGGACAGGCCCAAGTTTCGGAACTTCTCGATCAGTTTCCTTTCACGGCGCAAGTGATCCAGGAGAGTAAATGCATCCACTTGTCGCGGTTCAATCTGAACTCCGTTGATCCAGAGCACGTTGAGTCCCGGCGGAAGCATACGCAATCTGCTAGATCTGATATCTTGCAACAGCTCGGTGGAAACGTTATGACCCGCAACACGTGCGGAGTACTTGGGGAAATCCTGTGACAGCTTCACAAGTGTGTCAAACGGGTCATCGCTATCCAACACGTAGCCGACCGTGTTTAGCCCAAGCCGCGAAACTTCCGATGATGACAGTGGTCTCAGATCATCCAAATCATCTTCCGTCTCATCAGACTTTCCGGACTCAATGCTGCCGGTCCCTCTTTCTTCCGCATCTCGATCATCAATCACAATATAGTCCGTCCGCTTCAAGGCCAGCTCGACACCGTATCCAGACACAAAAACAGGGCGTGGAGTCGAATGTTGCGGAGGTCTGTACCGCACGCGATACGAGAATTGTCCTTCCTTCGCCAAAATACTTAGTGACTGGTGAAATTCCTTGAACATCGGGGACGCTATATCCGCGTATAGAATGGCTGAAGGCAGAGAGGGATCTCCAAAGACACGATCGAAAGGGAGTTCTCGAGGGTCACTACAATTCTAGCTGTTAGCGAACCAATCAGGCACACCGACATGAGACAACCACTCACTCAGAACCTGTAACATCCTGCTGGGCACGTTCCATAGTAGACGAGCAGTATTGCTTCCCTTCCGAGTGCACCCAAACAGGACAGACCGCATCCTGCGCCGCCATCAACGAGTGTTGAACCGAGGCATTGTAAAACTGATAATGAGCCGTGATCCGTGGACTGGCAGATCTCATCGCCAGCGACAACTTGAAAGACGAGAGACTTTCGGGGGTCCGTAAGTGTCCATCCTCACGCACCACTTCCAGGAAGCGATCATATAGGTCCTTATCCGTAACAGCGTCGTCGAAGGTACCGTCGGCGATCCGATCGAGTAAGGGAAAGTATGAGGTGGAGTTTTCCTCCGCAGCGGATTCTCTGCATGGGTCAGCCTAAGAAGCAAGGGCATTTAATTAGGTCTGTATGGATTCTACTTACAGTAGCTCTATCAGATAAGGCGGGGAATCAAACGAAGCTTGGAGAGCAACATTGACTGACGGACTGGCGCGTCCCTGGATTGCCAGCAGGCCGGCAACCAATAGAGAGGCAAGTCGCCATGAGGCGACATTTCCCAGTCCAGGTAACATCGTCACAGCCTACCACAGGAAATGATGCGTAGAGCTGGATGGCGGCGGTGTTGACTAGCTAGCTATCCCGATAAGCTAGCTAGCAAGCACACATAACGGGCGGCGGATAAGCTCAAGGCGATCAATGGCAACAATGTGATTTCACTTCAGTATAATCAGTAGATATACCAATTAGGCATGAAGAATGCCCGGTCGAGCTTGCACGAGTAGTTTTCGAGAGTTGTTGAGCCAAGAGAGCGACGCTTATAAGTCTGGGGATATGGCCACATCGCGGGATGGGTGAGCTCCTACGGTCGGCGCAGCGGCCAAAAGCGCCGAACTTCCGCGCTTCAGCGGCGTTTCGGCAACTGGCAGTAAGTCTACTACTGTGTACAGTAAGAGCCTGGGTGTTTATATTGATGTCAAGGGCTTAGCAGCTTATTAAAATCAAGAGAGGCTGGCCAGTGGTTGCAAGTCTACATTGAAGTGTTCTCTCCCTATCCTGTTGCCCGGGGCTGTTGTCGGATGGGAATGGCTCGAATGAGACTATGCAAATTGTGTAACATTCATTGTTGTCTGGCTAGTAAACAGCGAGATTCGCTAATAGAAACAGGATCATAATCATTTATGTCAGTCAATAGTCGTATCAAAATATGTCAGCACTTTTGTCTTTCCAGCTTTTGTGCTTTTTCTCGCCATCTGGCGTTCAATCGCTTCAAGATAACCAGCCCATGCGCCATATTCCTGTATGCAAACCCAACTACCGTACGAAAATCAAGACGAAAAACTAGCGAAAACCTGATGCACCTTAGATCCCGCATTCAAACTCCCAAACAAATCCAGTGTTGAAGCATCCAGGCTTATGTTGATTTTTGCCTTGTTCCTCAAGATGCCTTGGAAGAAACGAAAGACAGTGAAAAGAGAATCGAAGTAAACGAAGTGAGTGAAAGAGAAGAAGTGAAAGTTAGCACCAGGCTACAACACTTCTGTGCAAACTCATGCGGTGTCCTTGCTAAGTTGCTTCACGTGGGCCTTTTTGCGGTTGGAAGCCTCCCACAGTAGCCGCCTTCTTTTCTGTTCGTCCACCTCGAACAGTGAATTTTCTTCGGCGGGGCGGCCAGCATTATGGTCTGACCGAACACCCAGGGCACTGGTGGATCTCATCTTTTTGAGATTCCTCGCCTTTCCGGCATCGCCCAACTTCCGAATCTCGCGGGCCAGCCGCTCAAGCGTGGACCCCGGCTTGTGGGTAGGCCCCTTCGGAGAGGGAGGTGGGGGGAGGGGCTTCTCTAAGAGATCATCCATGCTCTTGCTACCCTCGACAGGAGAGGAAGGAAGCTTCTCCCCCGCATCAAAGCTGATGCCTGAATCGACCTTGCGGCCCTTATGAGCCCGAGGCTGAGACTCAACACCTTCGTCCATGCCAGCCGGACCGTTCACCATAACGCATTGGTCAATTATTTCATTGGCGGTTCGAAGGTACTTGTCTAGAGCCTCCCTGATCAGTGGCCAGCCATTGTCTGATCCCTTTGGGGCACCCTGGGCGATCACTTTCGTGAGAACGTCTGGACCGTTGACCTCGACGGCTGCGATATACCGGAAAAAGCCATCCCGCTGGGACTTCAGGATCTGCAGGGTCAGGTGCGAAGTGGGAGGAACGGTGGCCTCTGTGACCGGAGGGAAAAGCGTGTTGAGCATAGCGATACAGTTGGCCTTGTTGAAGGGCTCCATCAACATCTCGTTGATCAACGTCTAGTGAAGGTAAGTTAGCCGGGATGAGTTTCCAGAGTAGCGACAGGTATGCTTACCCAGCGACGCAGACCAACGTATATCTGAGTGTAGAGAGCTTCCACTCGGCGGCCCTGAACACTAATGGATTCAAGCCAAGACAAAACGCCAGGGTACTTTTTCGCCAGCTCGGTCTTCTCCTTCACATCATTTGGTTCGACTCCTAGCCGTTGCAGCGCGGCCGCCACTTCTTTCCGGCGACGGTTTTCAAAGTCCTTCAGGTAGTCCAGAGCGGTCAATGACTGGGGAAAATCGACCTCTTCCAGCTCGGGGGTGAAGCATCGACGCAGGAACGAGGTGACAAATGTTGGAGGAAGCGAGCAAGGCTGTGAAGGCAACCGCGAAATCTGGTGGGTCAGTTGAGCTCGGAAATCCGCGGCGGGGTCCAACGAGTCCTGGGAAGTCGACGAATTGGTTGGGCGATGAAAGGCCGTTTCGGGAGCACGAGTACCAGGCGCCGGCTGCCTCGTGGGATTGCAGTTCAGCGAGTACATAGTGCGCAGTGGGATCTCATAGGTACCCGGATAGCGAAGGCAATGGTCAAAGATCCAGGTAAGACTAGAGCCATCAGGGGCATCCAGAGGTTCCTCAGCACGCGTCATTTTGGACGACATTGATGGAGATGGGAACAAAAAGTCAAGAAGAAAGAATGACAGGGTCAGCTGGTTAACAGAGACCTATGGAAAGACCGGGATATTAAAACCAGGCTGGAGGCAGAAGCGGGCTGGGTCCAGTCGGGGAAAAGCGAATCCAGGGGATTTATGTGCGACGTGATAAGACGTGCAGGAGATCAGAGTGGACAGGAGTTACTTGCTATGACGGCTGGCATCAGCTGCGTGTAACCTGTCCTCCCATAGCACGGATATGCGCCTTAAGAATCAAGCTGGGAAGCGACAAGAAACCAATCCCCTTGGCTAGGGAGAGTAGGAGCGCTTATCCCTTTCCTTCTCGGTGTGAGGGGGCAAACGTTCCTGCGGGAGTGCCTCGGTTGGATCAGCCCGGCAGGGTGTCAGTTCGATCCGCCGGTGGAGTCGTGGTATCTTTTTGAGTTTCTTTGTGATCGGCTTGGAGTGATTGGTTGATTTCCCGGATAGGAGAACGAAACAGCCAAGGAAAAGCGAAGGATCGATTTGAAGGGTGGAAAGACCTCGAGGACGCAGCTACGAGATGTATGAACTCGAGTCACACAGAGGCAAATAGTACCCGAATAAGGTTGCTTTCAAAGCAAACAAATTGAGCGAATCACAGTGAAAATGAAGGTGATAAAAACGAGAAGATAGAATCTTGTAGATAGTTCTCCGTACTCGTGAATCCTTTTGTGATGTATCAGAGAGCAATAAAGAACCGAGCTGGCGGTTTGACGTTAGCCAGCAATAGTTGCCAATGAGGATCTGAGTGGAGCAACGAGTGTGGAGAGAACGAGTGAGACACAACAAGGGCGACGAAGGAGGTGCCGACCGATGAGATGAGGTGTTGAAAATGGGAAGAAGGGGAAGGGAGAGTAAAATGTCTAGAACAAAGGACAACGAGCGGGGATAGCGAGAAATCAGATACTTTAAAGAAAAGAATCACGAACAGGAACAGGGACCAGCCGAGTGTTTTGTGTGGAGGAAGAGGGGGAAGGAGAGGAGACGTGAATGGCGCGGACGGCCCAAGTGAAGTTAGTGACTCCGATTGTCTCGACCAGACGCGGTTCTGGACTTTTGCCGCACCCACTTTTCTCGTCCTTCTCTTCCTTCTCTCTTCCGCCGGCATCCATCCAACTCCCTCCCTCGGCCAGTCAAGTGCCCCCGTCCATTCCGGTTTAACTCCAGGATCGATCGGCTTCATCCCGGTTCCATGGATGTCACCCGTCCTGGTGAGCTCCAGTCCGTCCTTCCAACCGTTTCGCTTGTCAATCATTGCCCGCTAGTCTAACGGTAGACGAGATTTGTTTGTTTACTAACATCTACACAGTACGCACTAAGCGATTTAGGATGTCTCTGTGGACAAGAAGCTGTAACCCAGCTGGCTTGTCCTTTCGCTGACCAACAACAACGTACTTTCGAATGGTGGATAAGCAGCAACAAGCGTCAAGAAGAAAAGGCCCCTCCCAATTGCAAAACAAACCCACACTTGTGCGCAGCTGATTTATTTTTACGCCTACTCGCCACAGGCCGCATAAGGGGATATGCACGGAGAATGCATCGTTGACCAGCCAGACTTCCGCGTAAGACCTTCCGGGCTCCAGCAGGCAGGATTTAGTCCGCTCGGAGAACAAACTCCTTCGTGGTCGGCACGAACTAACCTCCCAAGAAGGCTTAGGGCGCCGATAAATGGGGCCAAATAGACGGCGGACTCTCGAAATTCAAAATTGAGCCCTGGCGTCCGTTCTGGTGGCTGTGGGGGGTTTTATTTTCTTCGCTGAGTTCGCTCGGTCTCGATCTGTTGGCCGCACCAGGCAATCAAATTTTGCACGGCGTGTGCGCCTCTCCTTCGTAATTCCGGTCAGATGGTTGATGGATCGATTGATGAATTGCTCGATCCATCATACTCTGTACCATGCCGGATTGGTACCATTGAACGTGCGACACTTGAAACTCGATGGAGACTCAAGACGACGAATCCCACGGTCCAAAGCCTCGGTTCTACCGGGCTGTCAATTGGGGGCGTGTCAGTCGAAGAGGGTCCGCCAGTGACTCTTGGGACCGTCCGTGTGGGGCCCGAGTCAGGACACGCAATCTATCTCAGGACGGCCTCCCACGGAACCACCAGGCGATGAATAGATTAGCGAAATGAGGCAACTATTGACACTCGGATCTCTCGCTGGGCAATAAATAGCATTGCCAGTGCGTCATACCTTGAGGCTCGGTTTGACATTGCGTACTCTGTACATGGTTTCTCGTACAGTCGTACACATCAGAAACTTAAAGAGAACGACGACGCCAGTGCGAGTGGGATGTGTTCACTGCTCTCTTTCTAAGACATTTAATATGGTTTAACCTGAAACAGACTAACACGAGTGCGACACATACGTCTGTCATAAGCAACGCCTACATGAGCATACGAGGTGTAGTTACTCCGTAGTCTCGGACTCCATACCAACGCGACTCTGGCTCAGTTGGCCCATTTATGGTCGGAGATAGTACCGTTCAGCCCAGTATACATATTTGCATGTGCGCAAATACATACGTGACTAGCTTGAGCGCCCAACGAACTACGAAGTGATCCACAGTACTCCGTACTACTCCGTAGGATATCCACAACTTGACGATTTAACAGCTTACTGGCAAATCGATGGATAAACATTGGTCCTATTGCTTTTCTCTCCGTGGGCAAGGAAAGGCAACATTGACGAGAAGAAAGAAACCCACTTCAACGATTGGCCACTGCCGACTCGGCGATCAATTAAAGGGCCTGATCCTGCATGCAGGATTGTGGGATGTGATCTACCACCTCGCCCACGAGGGGCATACGGAGTAAGTCCATCCAGGATGTTGGGCGCAAAAGGCACGAAACAATTTGGGGAACACTCCGTCCTCATGTACCCAAGAGGGCAATGGAAACGAGTAAGATCGTCAAAAAATAACAGTCAGTAGCTGCCGGTGATCCAGATGCCTTGCTTATCCCTTTTTCGCCGGAGCGTCCGGGAACGACCGCTAAGCCGGAGATCGTCTTCTGCCAGACCATCTGAGACAAGCAACTGATAAACCCGCCCCTTATTGCCAGGATACGGCGATCAGTCAACCATGATTTCATAGTACGGATACGGAGGAAGGAGGCTAATTGACACTAGCGATCTGCATTGTCACAAGGGGTAAATCTGTTTCTGTCCACCCACGCTGAACGAAATCCCGAGAGACATAATCAGACATGCTGTGGTGACGGCCCCCTGTCGGCGCCTTTTGCGGATAATTTTCTTCAGATGCTGCATCTGGTGCAGGCATCACGAACTATCCTGTCTGATGAGGGCTTGCCTGCAGTAGCTTTCCGAGGATGGGTGTAAGGCGACGCAGCTAATACTCGCGGACTTTCTATTGTCCAGCTATGGGAGATTTCCACAAATCGGTACGCCCCCGAGGAGCACAAGATTGATAGGAGCAGACCTATTTGGTGGGATTATGCCTGTACACTGCACCTGGCTTCATTCTCGCGCGGAGATCAATATTTGGAATATAGCCAGGCGTTCGGTGGTCAACAATAAAAGCACCCGACCTTCTGTGCGACATCTACACTCTATACTGAATGGCGAGCTGAACTCTACTCAACAGCAGACAGCGAATACCTCCCAAGGTGGAATCTGAACGATCGCCATCTCCGCGATACGTACTTTTTGGCTCGCATCTCCCAGAAGCGAAATGTCGCATCCGTGCCTAGCCATTGAGCAATTTCAGTCCAAGGAGCAGGAGAATAAGACCTGTTGCTTTGATTAGCCGGTCATCAAGTCTGCAAGCATCGTGAGCACGCAGAAACTTTTTTGGCTGCTGCTGATGGCTTGCCACGTTGTAGCCTATAAGAAGCCTCGTACGTTGTCTCTCTGCATCATTTTCAGCTGCATTCTCCATGATGCAAGATTCATCGCACCAATTGGAAGCGAAGGATGGGCAATTGTAAATGTAAGATCTTTATAGTGTGTAGAGTTTGGAAGAACATACGGTCTTGATTTGTGAACCGTAATTGCCACCAGGTAACAGATTATCGTGGTGCAGGATCTATGCATATGGTGCAGTTACCCACATGCGTAGGAACTCAATCTCCCTCAAGATACCTAATAATGCTAGACTAGTAGATAATAAGCGGATCGCATACTTAGCGAGCCATTTCTCATTATAATTGGCGAGATACGATCTTCAATCAGCTGCATATATGGCTCCCGAACATAATTATGAAACCATACTTACTACGATCGCCATCGGATCTATAGCCATGTTCGTCTGAGTGTCTAATTATATGTGGTATTATTGTGCATTTTACTTTTTCGCCTCAGTGATATGATGTGTCATTCCTTGATTCCATATTCGGAGTTGGTAGTAACACAGGATATTAGATCAGTAAGATTGATGGATTTGCATGTGGGGATACCTTCATGCTTACTTGCAGGCTAGGTATTAGCATTGTTTTCTTTACAAGATTGATGGGTTCCTTGCATGAGTGACATGTTAGATGAGATTCTCGTTTCATCTCCCGTGCATTCCCCAACATGGTATTACTGTGCAATATACTCCAGTACTACTTGTTTCATTGTAGTATGCACCAGGTAGACCGTATGCCTGTGTCTATTGGTGTTACACTGACTTAATTTCCATCTCGCTGTCAGGTGAACTGCATGAAAGCTGATGTGAGTCGTTTCAATATATTGCTGTAATGTGGATGACTCTCGGGATATATATAATTGTCAAACCATAACTGCTTCGTTTGGGTTGCATCGTTTCAAATTTGATACACTGTCAAAACCATGAGTGATACAGTCGTTTCCTTGCTGCGTCACTCAGGCATGTGTTGGTCGGACAGGTGAGTAGTAGGTAGTAGGTCTCTGAAGGCGTGATATGATTTGGTCAGTGATGAATGCTGATTGTCAAAAGCTTGAACCAGTGAGAAAGAATGGATTAGTTTATGGAGAAATCGAGGGTAATAGAACTCATTGCGGCGGTTAACCGCTAATAATATATAATCGATTTCGAAGAGTGGGAGTCCAAGTTACTGTAGTGTTGGGGATCGGATGGCACTAATTGGTGCTTACTTGTTAGTAGTACTTCCTCAAGTATATATCCTGAGGTGACTGGATTCCGATCCAGCTATCCGCCATAGGTGGTGTTCATTTCCATCCCATCATTGAAGAAGGACTCACCTTCTAAAAGTATGCGTCAAACACTATTCTATTTGCACGTATGAATAGATAACGCGACACCATACGTAAATTACAATTGCGTGCTCGTTGATTGTCACATGCGCTCTGGTGATACCAGGATGTCTTGAATTCCATCGTCGGGTTGCGCCCAACGCTTATCAAAGGTAGTCATCACAGGAGATGACGAAGCAGATGATAACAGACACTTTTAACCTTCTATGTGAGATAGATGAACGGAGCATTGAACGAATCTCGAATGGACGGGATCTGGCCGGAAGTTTGATCCAATCCCCCTTCAAACAATGCGGGGTGAGATGCAGCTCTTGATGGACAGCTCATCGACTCGCAGATTCCCGCTGACCATATCTAGGCAATTGACGAGTAGGATTTTATCAACACCCATCCTTCCGATAAGAGCCTGTCATACAGCGTGTTGATTCCGCCAAAGGAATCTCTACATAAGGAGGACCACCGACCCGGGCCCAAGATCGCAAACCACCGACAGTGACCGCACCCATCATCTCACCCTCCAAATCAAGACTTGCATTTCTAGATAGACAATGTCGCTTCATCCCCTTGACCCCGCTACTGCGATCGAGATCGAGAAAGCTACCAACTTGGTCAAAGAGGCTTATCCTGGGATTCCCCTACATTTCAAGGCCGGTGGTCTACAAGAACCACCCAAGGCGGCTCTGCTCGAATTTCTTGACGCGGAACACAACAACAGGCCCCTACCTTTTCTCCCGAGGTGTATATTTCTCAACTGGTACATCAAGAAGACGCCTCGATTTTTCGAGGCAGTGGTGGATGTAACCAATGGCGCCTTTGTGCACCACGCTGAGCTTCCCCGAGACTTCCATGGCCCGGGCGACCGAGCAGAGATGAATGAAGTGGCCCAGGCTGTCATGGCTGATCCTGCAGTACAGGCAGAGATTAAGCGTCTGCAGATCGACGATACCACGGTTGTTCTCGACCCGTGGGACTATGGAGTGGATGGCGAGGACACACAGACGAGGCATGCTCAGGTGTTCATGTACATGAGGAACCCTGCAAACAACGATCCAGATTCCAATCACTACAGCTTTCCGCTGGACTTTATGGTCACTGTCGACATGTGTGCCATGAAGGTGAAAAATATCGTTCGGCTACCCCTAGGAGCGGACGCGAGCGTGACGCAAGGATCCAACGTGCCTCATCGTCGTACGGCACCGGAGGAGCCTGAGTATGATCACCGTCTGCAGAAGACCCCTCCACGAATGACATTGAAGCCATACCAGGTAGTCCAGCCCGAGGGTGCCTCATTCACAGTCAAGGGTCACCTTGTCGAGTGGGAGAAGTGGCGATTCCGAGTTGGTTTCAACTGGCGTGAAGGTATGTCTTACTACACGTTAACCAGAAGTCATCTTCTGACTATAGACAGGGTTAACGCTGCATGACCTCTCTTTCGATGGCAAAAGTAATTTCTACCGTCTATCGCTCGCCGAGATGTTTGTTCCATATGGCGATCCGCGCAACCCCATATACCGGAAGGCTGCGTTTGATCTGGGAAATGTGGGGGCAGGTGTGACGGCCAACAACCTTCAGCGTAAGGATCTTGCTCCTTCACTTTTTAGTATTCAAGCTTATATCTATCAGTTGGCTGCGACTGCCTCGGAATGATCAAGTATATAGACGGTCACGTCGTCTCGGTGGATGGCAAGGCATCTCCTCGACCCAATGCAATCTGTATCCACGAGATTGACAACGGGATCCAATGGAAGCATACCAACCACCGTACCGGTAAAGGGACAGTAGTTCGCAAGCGCCAATTAGTCCTGCAGACTATCATCACAGTCGCCAATTACGAATACATCTTTATGTGGTACTTTGACCAGTCTGGTGAGATCACCTTCGAGACCAGAGCGACTGGGATCCTCTCCACTCAGCCTATTGGAAAAGACGTCGTGGTCCCGTGGGGAACCCGGGTGGCAGATGGTGTCATGGCCCCGTACCACCAGCACTTATTTAGCCTTCGGATCGATCCTGCGATCGGCGGTGCGCACAATAGCTTTGCTTCCACAGATTCCGTGGCCATGCCATGGGATGATCATCTCAATCCTCTTGGTACAGGCTATGTGACGGAGCAGAAGATCCTCGACCGAGCAGGTCATGTTGAAGACGATGTCACCAAAGGTCGAGTCTTCCAGATACTGAATGAAAACATCGAGAACCCAGTCTCGGGTACCCCCTTGGGTTATAAACTCGTTCCTCATCGATCCCAGGTAAGTGCTCCCCTTTGCGTCCCAACCCAGCAGCGGATTGGAGGAGCCACAGAATATGAACACAACATATAACGCATCCGAGCGTAGCATAAAGTAGCGAGCTAATTCCATTTACCTGATACAGATGCTCCTAGCCCAACCTGGATCCTGGCACTGGCGCCGGTCTGAATTCGCCGAGCACTCGATATGGGTCACGAGGTATCACGACGACCAGCTTTTCCCGGCCGGAAAATACACAAATCAGTCGCTGGGTGGCACAGGGATCAAATCCTGGGTTGAGTCCCGGGAGAACGTCCGCAACCAGGATATTGTCATCTGGCACACTTACGGTCTTACGCATAACCCTCGTGTGGAGGACTTTCCAGTCATGCCGGCAGAAATTGTTCAAGTGCATTTGAAGCCTTACAATTTCTGTCTGTTCAACCCGACGAATGACGTACCTCCATCTAATCAGAATGCGAACCGCAGTGTCGAGTATAAGTCTCCAAAGCCGGTGGGGTCTGTGTGCTGCAAGAGTAGCTTGTAGAAGCTTTTCATTGCTTGTCTCATTGGAATGTGGGTATTAGGTCACGCAGTGAATCTTATTGGCCTATATTATCATGCGGCTATTTTAAAGCCCAGTTTTGTCAGAGAACCAGTTAAACATAACATGTACAGGCGGAGATCTGCACTTCAGGTCTGTGGATATCGAATGACGCACATACAACAATGAGCCAGATAGAGGTCTAGGAAGGAGAACTTTCAAACGTCTTGCTGATCATGTCTCCTGGCCCCTATCAACATAACCCCTCACTAACAATTGGGATGACAGCAAGGGATTTAGCCCTGGGTCTGTATCATCGACGCTGTTCACAAGATCGGCATGCTGCCACTGAACTTAAATCCTCTAACAATAGAACAATAGTGTCATTAGCAGCAGCGGGGTATCATCCTACCTTCCAATCATTTATGTGTTGACACCAATTGACAAACGTTGGGAATGTAATGAAAGACCCCAATGGAGTGGCGACGTCAACAACTGCACCAGTCTACAGCGAGCCAATAGGCGGAAAATCCGGAGACGAATAAAATTATAACTTTGGATCTTTCTCTGAGGAATCCTTGGGTGACTGCAGTGGACGATGCAACGTCGGTGCATTACTCCCCGAAGGCCTCAAGCACGTGGCTCAAGGGGGCTTCTGCGACGCGGTGTCTCAAACTGTCTTCCCCCTGCAGTTGTAAACTGGACACTGAGCATTGTGGGCTGTGACGCCATCCTCCCGCTCATAGCGGGGCAGTAAGTCTCGTTCATGCTGATAAGCGATTCTTCAACGTAGCTACGTTAGAAGCTGACCAGGCTAGTGCACACTTGAATCTACGAGGGGTTCAGAGCAACTGGCCGTGAGAGCACGGGACACTTAAGTGACATATCATTCAGCATCAGAGGATCGAATATGAAGCGAACAAGTGGCAAGGGATGGGACAACCCTTCATTACAAGCTCTCTAGTCATGATGCTATCGAGTTCACAATCGATGACGGTACCTTCATGAATCATGGTGGAGAAGACTACAGTGTCAACGCAACGCCTCATCAGCCATTACATAAGTGGTTTCAGACAATCTGAGAGGTGGAATGTCCTTCCGCCCACAACCTGAGCGTGGGGTGTGGATGCTTTGGGGGACCTAGACAGGACCGGGGAACAAACCAGGGCACAGGAACTTATCCAACTCGCGAAAAAGGTAATCACTCGGTGACGGCGAGTCAAGGCGCGAGTGAGAAGCCCGGGCAGGGGAGATGACGGGCTGCATCCTACCAAGGGAAAGGCGAAGTCGATCCATGAACTCGAGAATGCCAGAATGACTAAGTGGCCACCTCGCTGAGCAGCCACCCCGAGCAAGGCCCGTCCCAGCGAGGAGGAAGAGGGAGTGAAGCCGCGTGGCATTCCAGGCCCTACCGAAACTGCAATGTTAGGTTATGACTGACGTTGTGACTTGGAGTCCAGCGATAGACAGGCCAAGGACACGTCTTTCATCCATGGTCGAGCTTGATTTCTCCCCACGGGTTGACGAATCTTAATTCCAGTGTACGACGGCTATGGCCTACTCCTTCCTATTTGAGTATTTTGCTGCCACCTTCGGTGTCTCAACAAATGCAGGGCTTTCAGTATATAATTCATGGTGTCGCCCTCACTGCATGTCAGATCACCAATGCCTTTTTCTGATACAAGTCTGTTTATATCAAAGACCCTCCGTCTCCACAAACCCTCCACATCATGTCTGCGGTTGCAGAATTCCTCCACCTACCCACGACGGTAGTCCGTCGGGCACCCCGCCTCAGTGCGGGCATCTCTCAACTCACAAATCGACCGGCGATGCCCGGCAAGCTGGCAGCCATTTCCCATGGCAAACTACAACGTGAAGCCGCATCTCAAACTCCGGATCTTCGCCGTTGTCTGGGCCACCACAACATCCTTATCCGCTGCGTCAAAGCAGCCCAAGAAGACAATGCCCGACTCATGAAAGAAACATATGAAGATGATCCGGATTTGGCACCCACACGCGAGGAGTCAGAATTCCCGCCCATCCGGACGCAGATCACCCGGGCTGTCAAGACTATGATGCGGAATCGGGGGACTACCACAGCAGACAAGGGTTCAGAGAATGGATTGGTGCGTGTGGAAGCACGTGGCCCAGAGGCGACTCCACGATTGAAACGACGGGGGGTTCTTACGACCATGTTCGGGCTGAAACGGAAAGGAATATTCCGGGATTCGCGAACGAGAGACAATTTGCAGTTGCATTCTGCTTTTTGATGATATATCGGTGCATGGAGTACTTGGGGGTATGTTTTGTGGATGGAGTTCTGGTTTGATTTGGAGCGATCTACGAGATATGATGTGACGACTGTTACGATTTCTATGATGAATACATTGCATGGAGTTTCCGAATTTAGCATATACAATCAAGGTTCATACAATGGATTATTGGCATGTACAGACGGCATGTAAGAGTATATTTCCCTCTAGGGTACAGGCAGGGACCATTTGCTAGATATTTGCGTCTGCAAGCATGCAGTACTCGACCCGCAATTATCCTATCGATAGTAGAACTTGAAACATCCTCTGCAATTTGAGTAGTTGCTGGTAATACAGGCGTTGCAGCTTTCTGAGTATGCAGACCATCCACTAAAAGTTGCAAGGATGATCTTGATCCACATACACAAACCATGTTCCTTGACTTTCAGGAGCACACAACTATTATATCTACGCGCTGGGAGTATCATAAGTTTTAAGCATCATTGAAATTTAATCAAAATTAGCCTCTTTCCTTTTTGTTTTTGTTCCGTACTTTCGATTATCCTCTTCCTGACTAAGAACTGCACTACCTCCTCAGCAATTATGACATCAATCACCCAGTAAGGACTGGAAAACGAACTACTATGTATCTCGATGGGTTTTGACAAGACTTGCATGAAGTGTTGCGGCCAAATCTCCGCTCCGCATATCCTGAGGTTGATACATAATGCTAGCCCTCGAATCACGAAGCATTATACCTAGAATAATGGCTCACACTCTCAATGTGACCGTCCAGGTGTGTTTATACCTTTTGATAAGGTGACTTCAGAGATTTCCCACTCGACAAGAAATACTGTTCAGATGTCTATTCTCTATTCAGTAAGTCCACTATATACAGATTGAAGTATAGATTCTATTATCTCATGTTCAAGGGGAGACAGAATTACGAATAGAACTTGATATAATAGACGAATCTCAGGAGGAATCCTAGTCATAGCTCAGTACTATGGTTTCGATATCCTTCTATTAGAGAGATATATCTATTAAGTAGCAGTAGCTCTGCGCTAGTCAGCCTTCTGAGCTAACTACTCAATCTTCAGTGAGGGCGTCTCTTACAGAGAGAAAGGCTCTCCAACCTGCAGCAGGGCTGTCATCCAACGTCCTAACGGTTGTTCCTGGCATCAGATGCTGCTGGTCGTCGCTATCAGTTTCTCCTAGTGAGCTGTCTAGTTAGAAAGGCTATGTCCACCTTTTACTATGCACCTCTAACTATTCTATTCCTCTACTAACTAGGCAAGTAGACAATCCAGAGCTGCACTGTGCAACTGTCGTGTATCACACCGCTATATAAGGACTGTCAGGTATTAATTTGGAGGCATGGAAAATAGGTTAAAGCGCCTCTAAATACTATTTAAGCTGTTTTATTTCCATACATTAACATGACTTCTCATATGATGCTACCTTTTCCCAACTTGAAGCTAAAGGGTCGGGAAAACCGGCAGTAATGAAGTCCTCATGGGAGTAACTATGCATCTCTTGGCGATAAAGTTACTTCGAGATGTCTAAGAGCCAGAAAGACATGATGTAGATCAGTAGCTAATTGTAGACCTTCGTGGTCGATGTCGTAGTGTAGGTTCCTGTTCCAGAGAACAAAGTTGGGCCGTGGGACCTTTGCGGGACATGCTTCATGGCAGCGGGACAGAAAGATTAACTTTCGCCATGACCTCCGTTGATCTCAGTGTAGGAGAACTGGATCCAATAGATCTCTCTCTAGAACCATCAACAACGCTAGTCCCCGCAAAATAATTTTGCGGGGAAAGAAGCATTGTGGGTTCGCGAGTCCACCAACCCCCATATATGCCGATGCCATCCACATATCAAATTGGTAATCTCTGCCAATGCCCCGAATTCTGCTAAAAACAGATCACATTCTGAACATGGCAATTTTCTCAACAAGCAAGTCTCGTACAGAGTACGAGGAGGATATTCTACCCGGCACGGATATCTTGCGTGACCGGGGAAGTAATGAGGCTCCGAACTCACATACAGCGTACGAGTTATTCTCGCTCTTCGTCTCTCTCCCAACTTGGATTCTGATGCAATTGCAGCCTCGTACCACGTCCTTCCGATAACCCCAACGATCCGCTGAATTGGTCGCCCACTTGGAAATGTACGTCTCCAGTCTGGATATCGATATCGATGACCAGCTGATAGCTTATGCTAACGAGCACAGATCTTGTTACCGCAACCCAATTCCTTTTTCTATTCGTCTCCGTGGAATCCGCCCTTTCAATGGACCCCATGTTTCCCTTCTTCGCCGAAGAGTTCCATCTGGACGATACCCAGCTTAGCCTGCTGACCGGGGCGTGTGTTTTGGCTCTCGGATACTCCAACTTTCTCATCGTCCCGTGCTCGAACATATTTGGCCGTCGGACCACCAGTCTTATCTTCTGCCTGCTAGGCACGGCGTCGTGTCTGTGGCAAGCACTTGCAAAATCCCATTCGAGCTTGCTGGCGGCGCGGGTTGTCAACGGAATAGCCACGGCCACGAGTGAGACGGTGATGGTCCAGGTCACTTCGGACATCTTTTTCTTGCATGAGCGCGGTGCATGGACCGGTCTTTATTTGTAAGCTTCGTACTGGGAAACCCTGTTCCCTGCTGACTGGGCTTCTAGTATGGGGTACTTTTTGGGCTTGTTTATCGGGCCCATCATCTCCGGGAATATTGCTCAAAAGTACGTCGTTGTCTATCATCTTAGGGCTCGGATAACTAACTGGCCATCACCTTCCTTTAGCTTCGGATGGCGTAGCTTTTTCTGGCTATCCCTTGCCATGTCTGCGTTCAACTTCATTACTCTACTCTTTTTCTTCCCCGAGACACGATTCCTCCGCGACCATAAGGATGCCCCGGCAGCGTCCACTCAGCCCAGCTCTACAGAACAGATAAAACAGGATTCTACACACCTCGAGAACCTCGAGACGGTCGACCGTGACATGAACATTCATGGTAAAGGGCGTCCATCCAAGACGCAATTCAAGCTCTGGCAAACGCCGGAGCCACACTGGAAGCAACTCCTCTTACGGGACCTGACAGTCCCATTCTACGCATTCCTATTCCCCATCATCCTCTGGGCGGGATTAAACGTCGCTGGGCCAGCGAACATCCTCCTATACTGGAACCTGACGGAGTCAGGCGTACTGAGTGCCCCACCATATAACTTCTCCCCATCCAGTGTCGGCTACTCCAACTTCGCCTTCGTCGCCGGCGGTCTCGTTGGCCTCGTCACGGCGGGCCCCTTCTCAGACTGGATCGCCGCGAGAGCCACCGCCAGAAACGGCGGGATTCGCGAAGCGGAGATGCGGCTCCCAGCCCTCATTCCATACTTCATTACCACCGTCGTGGGCGTCGTCATCGGCGGCCTCGGATATGATCTTCAATGGGACTGGCCTGTTATCATAGTCGTCGGGTATGGTCTCACAGGCCTGTGCGTGACTGCCGTTCCAACCATTGCGATTTCATATGCAGTTGACTGCTATGAACCCATCTCCGGAGAGATTATGGTCGTGGCGACGGTGATTAAGAATACCTGTGGGTTTGTCATGAGTTACTGGGTTATGCCGATGGCTGCGAGACGAGGTTGGTTGGTCCCTACCATGGTGGAGTTTTCGTTGACCATTGGTCCGTTGGTATTGGGGATTCCGATGTATTTCTTTGGGAAGGGGTTGAGACGGGTGACGAGGAACTCGAGGGTACATGCACTGTGAGTAAGCAGTTATTACAGGAGAATACTGGTTCAGAGAAGGAGAATGTTGTCCGTCTTTCTCAATATGTTGCGATCCAGATTATTGTAATTTACAGTGTGCGATAGGTTATAACCAGCCGTAGAAATGAGCACTTAGAATTGTCTCACCACTACTTTTAATTTCTTCTGCACTAATCACAGAATATCATCATATGGGGAACAAACCATCTAAGGGGAGTGAGAAGATTTCCAGTTTCTGTCGTGGGAAGTACAGACTTGTGGAGGACACTTTCTGCTCATGAGTATATAATTTGTCCGAAGCTCGTTAGAAGCACTCTCAAGCATGACATCTGTCTACTCTACTTATGATAATCTCGATGTTTCCAAACCATCACTTCATTCTCAACACGATATTCAAACAACTAAGATCCAAAAGCTGCCACTGACTTATGCCCCCCCTCCAAATCCCCATGCAACAACACCACAGCAATCGTCCCCAGCTGCTGCGCCAACCCCCAATGCCCAATCCGTTTCAGAAGATCCACATACCGACAAGCCGTCGTCGTCCTCGACGGAAGGGGTTTATTATTTTGAAAGTCTTGCGACTCGAGGAGAAGTTTTCCTGGATTCACATTGATACATTTCAGTTCTTCGAGGTTATGCAGATCGAGGACCCTCGGCTCGTTCGTAGTGGTGTCTTGGCTGACGCCGCCGAATTTCATATAGCAGTACCAGACGATGATAGCTCTAAAGAGCACTCGGGGTACATGGATGGCGGGTTCGATTCCTAATGGTAGTGTCTCCAGTAGATGGAGGATTAAGATAGCGTGGACGGCACATCGCGTGCCGGCTGGGGAGTTGGCCCATTCGGTGGCGTATTTCTTGTGAGGTTGGGATTCGGTGGAGCCTTCGCGGCCGATGGCACGCTCTAAGCGGTCGATGTCGGCGTGGAGACTGAGGAAGCCGGAGTGCCAGAGAGCTTGGAGGCAGAAGGTGTCCCTGTCCCTTTGTAGATGGGAGGAGGACTTGAGAGGTCGGAGATAGCGGTCGTGGAAGCTAATTAAGGCTCGTTCGAACTTTACTTGCGAGTCTGCTGTGTTTCCCTGCTCCTGGAAGTTGGAGTCACTAATCGCCCAGATTAGACTTTCTAGCTCGACGTATGACCGGAATCCCATCAGGCAGGGTGATGGGCTACTGGGTATCCCTGATGATTGTTCGATTTGACATCGCACCGCGCTGGCCCAGGCTTCTGCGGTCGGGGCCATCCATAGATTGTCCTCGGATACTACGTCCAATGGTGACCGTCGGACAAGAGGGTCGGTGAGTAATAGCTCGGAGAGCTCGGCATCCAGGATGAAGACGGCGGCCCAGAGTCTGTAGCAGTTAAGTACAGTGCTTGTTATACTGTCGAGGGAGGAACTCACCTGATCTGCTCTTCGGCTTGGGACCAGGCTCGCCATGTTTGCTCCGGTGCGCGATATACGTCTGCTATGTTGATCTGGTCGATGGCGCGCCGACTAGAAAATAAGTTCTGTCTTTTCGCCCACTGATGATGTCAGCTGCATTCGTTAATAACTACTATTTCTGTGGATAGGCTTACGGTGATGACTGTGCCATGAAACGTCTGTACCGTTAACAGATCTTTTGGTCTCTGCAGAATACCGATTAGATGATTAACCAAGGAGATGATCGAGTACTTACCCCCGTTAACATGCCAAAGATCTGCCCAATCAGAGCTGCTTGCACCATGGACAGGGCTTCAGCTTTTCCTTTGATCATATAAGTTTCCCACTTCTTCGGTCAGCGAATGCTGCGCCAAACATTGGGGTAACAAACCGAAGAGAGTATAGCTTTGTGAAGTGTTTCAAAGATCTTGATTCCCCGTTGGGTGGCATGATTCGAGCCCAAGAATAGACTGCCCATCGAACAGATCGAGAGCAGCAACAGGGACCGTTTTACCGAAGGGCGAAACGTCTGCTGATGGATGATGGGAAGGATGTTTGTGAATCGAGCGAAGAAGAGTCGAATACACATATTCTGATGGGTCAGTATGGTATTTACTATGCTTCTAATTCGTGGAAGCTCACCAAAAAGTCTGTTGACGGCAATGGCTCTGTCGTGATGCGCTGCTGAAGGCGTTGGACGAGATTCTCTCTATCAGTGTCGTCAATGTGGGCCCGATCCGGGTTACCCCCGGGAGTATCATAGCCAGTCCCGCTGCCTTCCAGATAGGTATACCAGTGCCGTCGAACGATATCTTCCGGTTGCTCGGAGACAGGTTCAACGACACCGGCAGACAGCGGGGTTAATAGCGGGGCCTCCAAGAATGCAGGAGGTGGCTCGACGTTGGATTGCATAGTGGACGTGATGATCGCGGCATTGAATGCCCCCAGGTCGAAATTATCATCGGCTAACCATGCGGAAGGTTGCGCGGCCCAGCCTACTGACCAGTCCGACAGACAGCCAGGCTGCATCTCCGCCCAGTCAGGTTGGCCCGTGGCTGGATCCACAGGTAGAGACGGATCGTGAGGCACTGGGCTGGTATAATTTGCCGTGGCTGAAGAGCCGGCAGACGGTGAGCCCAGTCCATAATCTGTGGGATGGTTTGGGTGTGCAAAGGAAGCTCCTGTTGTGCTCAACTTTGACCCTGCCGGGACGGGAGCTTGAACCCTTTCAGTTCCTACAGATTCCACAGCGGTAGATGGTTTCTGTGGCCCTGCTTGCCGCGTGATTCCATGAGACCGAGCATGGCGCAGGAGGGAATCACTGACATTGTTAGGAGTTGTAGAACTAGATTCTCATGGCTTAACGCACTAGCGAGTAAAAGACTTTGTGCACACCGTACATGAGAACGGCCTTTCTCGTGTATGACGTCTAATATGTCGAGCCAAGTGATCCTCCTTTGTGAAGGACTGGGAGCACCACGGGCAAATACGTTCCGGTCTGCTATTCGGATGGGCCGGCATGACCGAACTCTGCAGGTAATGAGAATGAATTGAATACGTGTGCAGAATAGACGCTTCTGCTGATATTGTGAGATATACAGGAGGGATGGCACGCATCTGCGTCGATGAAGAGTCAATGGAGAAGACCCTGCAACCGTGTTCGTGGTGTTAGACATGTTCATCAATTAGAGTTCACCCTCGCTTTCCTCGTTCAGAGCAACCATGATTGGCTCAACGAGTGGCAAACCCGGTGACTGTTATTGGGCGCCTGTCAAACGTGCAATAGTTTCGGACTATTTCTGAGAGCGTCCGGCCGATGCATATATTCAGCTTCACTATTGCTATTGCTCCATAAGGATAGAAGTTGACAAGCAGGAATCCCGGGCTTACGAACTCATGTTTTTTTGTTGGGTGGACTGTGGAGACCCCGGACGTCCCGCAAGGTCCCGCAGGATTGAGCTTCTCCAGACATTCGGATATACGGATTATGGAATTCCAATTGGATCCCACTGCATGGCTTTGCGGGGAGCACGTAGTTTACGGGGTACCCCCATGCATGATCTACAGCCCGTGATTTTACGAGTTATTCGCCAAGTATTGAGACTTAAAACGTCCATTGCACTTATTGTCTCTCAGTTCTTCCTTTAGCATCTGCGTCGCACACGAAAACAAACAATATGGAACTCAAAGATTGGGAGACAACCGACATCCTCATCTGCGGATGTGGCCCAACGGGGGCGATGTTGTCAGCCCTCCTTGGCCAGATGAACATCCCAAACGTGGTGTTGGAAAGGGAAGCCAACATCACAACGGATCCCCGTGGAATTGCCCTGGATGAAGATGGCATACGGGCGTTGCAGGGATTGGGCTTGTACAAAAGCATATACACAGAAATTGGAACCTGTAAGATATTCTCCCAGCTTGCTAACCGCCAAGAGGATTTGGTGTTAACCAGCTCTAGGTATGGGAAAGTTCAATTTCATCAGCGGCACAGGTGCAAACCTGTCCAAGGAGGCATTCCTTGCCATGGACTATGCCACTGTAAGCTCTGCTTTATGTGTTTGTGGTTTAACGATCACTAACTTAGTTACAACAGACTGCTGGCGGAACTGGCCATGTTGGATATATCTGCCACAAGCAGCCAGCACTGGAGAGGAAGCTCAGAGATGTTATGGGGGCTCATGCATCTTGCTCTCTACGATCTGGATCAACCGTCATTGATCTCGAAGAAGACGACAGCTGGACTTATTGCACATACAGAGATGCGGAAGGGATGGAGCGTAAAATTCGTGCGCGCTTCTTTGTGGGTTCCGATGGAAAAACTGGCTATACGCGAAAGCAATACCTAGAGAAGAAGGGGGTGTTTCTGGAGAGGGTGACGGAGTGAGTAATGCCTCACCGTGGACACTTCTAGCAACATACTAACTCTACTCAGCGTGCTATATGATGAAACATGGGTAGCCCTGAACTGGGAGATCACCCTGCCCACCCCTCAGACTCATCCCGAATTCCCTCTGTGGAAGCTCGGATATACCCCCGAGCAAGTATACGATGCATTTTTCCCTTCTGGCTTCCGCTTCCTATGCAACCCAAGTCGCCCGGCAGTTTGCGGCCGGTTTGGACTTCCCAGTGACCGGCTCTGGAGATTCGAGTTCTTCGTCCGACCAGACGAGGATGGACATTACTTGGCCACGCGTGAGATGTTGCAGAAAATCGTGTTTCCGTACATCACCCATGACGGCAGCCGATACAGGTGAGACACTGCATTCTTCTTTAGCTTCAAGCGTGCTTATTCTTTAGTCTACCTGGCGACGTGCAATTCCCGGAAGACTGTATCAAGACGCTACGATCACGGCCTTTTGGTTTCTCAGCACGCAGCTGCAATGTCTGGGCCAAGGACCGGGTCATTTTGTGCGGTGACTCCGCCCATGTCTTTCCACCATGTAAGCACACTCATATCGCTCATTGTCATTCATTTACTCACGGTCACAGTTGGCGGTCAAGGCATTGCCTCGGGATTTCGCGACGCTCTGTCATTAGGGTGGCGGCTTGCCATGCTGTGTCGATACCATCCTTCCAATACTCAGGTCCATCATTCCGTGCTGAGGGCGTGGTATCTCGAGCGCAAGCAACAGTTGGAGCAATCTCTGGCAGCGACCATTGAGAATGGCAAGTTCGTCACCGAGAGCCAACCGCTCAAAGCTTCCGCACGAGACTGGTACTTCTGGTTAGTCCAGTTCGTCCCCAGTTGGAGGCGGCAGCTTGAATTGGGCAGACGCCGCAACGGCATGGTCCGATACCGATATCTGGATAACATGCCTTTTATTCCTGACCTGAACGGGGGCGTCAATCTTCCTCAGGTTTATGGCAAAACGTCAAACGGAGAGGTGGTTTTCACCGACGACATAATCTTTCGCTCCCAGCCAGAAGGCCTCTTCCAGATGTTCGTGTACCTGCACAGTGATAAAGAGCTCGCAGGGGTGCGAAAGGTGCTGCGGGAGGTTGAGCAACTCTCTAAAGGTACCATATTGGCCAACAACGTCCCCATCATTGTCGAGGACTCAGTTACGGATGTTCAAGATCCGAATGTCATCGCATTAGCCACAGGGGACGAGTTTGCAAGCTCTCCCCTGTGCGACCGACGGCCAGAACCGATGCTTTATGATCAGTTTGCTCTTCGCAAAGAGGTCCGGGGAAGATATTGCATCGTCCGACCCGATCGATTCATCTTCGCTGCCTGCAATGATACAAAGGCACTGCATGGAGCGATCCGTAGCATGCTGGCTTACTTGCACCAGACGGGTCTACAATCATGATTTATTTCGCAGGGGCATTGTATAACTCAAGCCTGTTCGCAATGTGATGTATATAGCTATCTTAGCAATTAAGAATTCAGTATGATAAACCTATTTATATCTACTATCACAATAGCTTGATACCATCCACAACTCTCCTAAAACAAGACCACCTATGCCAGCGGGAAGATATAGAGTAAGGCATAACTTATGTTTTCGGATATCATGTCAATGCACCCCCATCCACACACAAATATTGCAATAGAGTTCTTAAAATGATGCTCCTCGTATTTGCCAGATCGGGTATAACCTGCGGGACCTGATCCTGCGGGACACTTTAGAGCGCCACCGGAGGTTCGCAACGATATGCAACGGCATTACGAGGAATAAGTGGGCTGCGGGACTCGAATTATGAATCTCATCAGACATAAATGCTACGCAGCGACGTCGCTTAGCCCCATACATGACCATACTCATTGACTACCTCTGAAGTTTGGAGACCTTTACTTCCTGGCTCGTTGAACTACACGCAATTCTTGATCCCCTAACAAGAAAGATAGACAGCAATGGCGTCCTGCCATGGAGCATCTCTCCCGGATATCATGGCCATTGGCCCCGATCATGAATCAATCGTCACCTGGAAACAAAGATGCGGGATCCAGCGGGAGAAGCAGATTCGCTTGGTGAGGCTGGTGCATATGCGGTATCAACATCCGGATTTGGAAGAGATTACTACATTCCTACAGGGTATTACCTATACGGAGTTAATGTATATGACTAGAGGATATACTAACGTCTCAACTGCATAGATTTCGGCATGTTCGTTGCCAAACAAACAGAGAACCAGATCTGGTATCGAGGTTATGGAGTGGATCAGTACGTTTACTACGCCAGAAAGGGAGAGAAGAAGTTCCTGGGAGGAACATACGAGGTGGAATCGTATGCAGATTTGGAAAGGTGAGCGGATCTCTGTATTCCTTGAGTATTGAGTATCTCATATTGACTGATCTGGTAGAGCGTCTCAACTTCCGACCGGATCCGCCATTCAAGAATTGATCGATGCACCTGGTGGAGGTCATATGGTCACCGTCATTGATCCTGAAGGATTTCCCGTGAATTTGATGTACGGCCAACAGCCTGCAACTCCAGGGGTGTATCCGGAGAACTTGATCTTCAATACCGAGACAGAGAAACCACGCATGCGCAGATTCCAACGGTTTGTTGAGGGGCCGGCGCCTGTTCATAAGGTAGGACATACTCTCCCTTCCAAGTACACGAGAGGTTAGACTAACAGTTTACCTACAGCTAGGTCATTACGGTCTATGTGTCAAGGATTTTCCTGCAATGGTCGCCTTCTACACCACAACATTCAATCTAGTCCCTACTGACTTCCTCCATGTCGGGGAAGGAGAGGACAAAACCAATGTCGCGCTCTTTGCACACATTGATCGAGGAACGGACTATGTGGATCATCACACGTTTTTCATGAGCGCTAATAGCGCTTCCCACGTCCATCACTGTTCGTTTGAAGTGCATGACTTCGACACTCAGAAGCTGGGCCATCAGTGGCTTGCAAAGAAGGGGTATACCTCGGTGTGGGGAGTGGGAAGGCATATCTTGGGCTCGCAGATTTTTGACTATTGGTGGGATACCACAGGGAACATGATTGAACATTATGCCGATGGTGATATTGTGAACGAGGACACGCCAATTGGGTACGGACAAGCGGGGGATGCCTCCTTAGCGATCTGGGGGCCGGATGTGCCTAGATGGTTTCTTGAGTAACCCTTTGGATATGGACTAGAGAGTCTGGAATTGTCTGTTACGGCTGAGATAAAGAAATATTATGTGGTTCTGCATATGTTGTTAATACGTAACAAAGAAGTTGAATTATGAGTCACCCCAATTGAATAGCCCCAAAAATAGCCCGATCAAGTGCCTTTCGATTGAGTATTAAGCTTAAAGTCCGGACATTCTGTCAATCTTTGGCCGTTCAATCTTGTCTCATGGCTCTTTCTTGTCTTCTGTGTGTATGAGAGAGTGAGAGAGAGAGAGAGAGAGAGAGAGAGTGTGTGTGTGTGTGTGTGTGCGCGCACGCGTGGATACAATCATAGACACTCTAAAACCTGATTCTTCGAGCTGGGTATACTGATAAAAGTCATATGACAGAACAATCATATTTGACTATATACATAATGTACTATTGTCTATGCCATTTGCGTCGCCATCCCTTCCAGGCTACTCCTCTATTCATACCGTACCTTATTAATCAAAGTACCAATCTTATCAATCGTCACCGAAAACTCATCCCCATCCTCCAAAACATGTCTCGGCTTCTTAAAGTACCCAATGCCCGCCGGTGTGCCAGTGAGGAAAATCGTTCCCGCTTCCAACGTAGTTCCCTGCGAGAGGTACGAGATCTGCTTCTTAATGGAGAAGATCATATCCTTTGTGTGTCCATCTTGAACAACTTCCCCGTTATGTATACCCTGGATGCGAAGGGTTTGAGGATCGGTGATCACTGATGGTGAAACTAGGACGGGGCCTGTGCAGTCTCTGTATTAGTCTTCTGATCTTGCACTTTCCCTTTGGAAGCAGATTACATACCAATCGGACAACTTCCATCCAACCCCTTCGAAAAAGACCACTGAGCAGTCGCCAACTGCAACGTCCGAGCAGAGACATCATTCGAAGCCGTATATCCCAGAACATACTCCAAGGCTTTCTCCTCGGGGATATCGCGTCCCGTACGACCAATCACCACACACAACTCGGATTCATAGTCGCTGGTACCATCCTGGGCACACTTGGGGACATTGATCGCGGCAGGATATGGGTCAGTGAGGGCTGAGCGCGGCTTGGTGAAGAGGATGGGAACCGTCGGAAGAGCGAGGTTGGCTTCCTTCGCGTGGTCGAGGTAGTTCAGTCCGAGGCAGCGGATGTAGTTGCATTGTTCGGGGGTCACGGGAGAGAGGATCTATATCACTTCGTGAGTTGTCTGATAGTAGAAGGATGAAGGCGAGGGGTGTTAATACCTGCTTCACATGCATGAGTTTATCGGTAACACGACCATCAAAGATTGTTCCCTCAATGAGATACACAGGGATTTCAACCCCATTGACGCTGTCTTTGCCCACATCCTGTTCGGTGTTGACCAATTGGCCAAGATGGATGTGGTTGTCTTCGACAGCGACGAAGCGGATGAGGTGCGTCCAGGAAGTCATTTTGATGTGGGTTTTGTGGCCAGGGTAATGGTAGGAAAGGGTATGTGCTTTTTAAATTCTCCGGTAAGACGGCCTATAAAGATGGGGTTGCGGGACGGTATGTAGATCTGCGGGACGTGGGGACGCAGTGTGCTGCCGTCACTGTTGCCGCTGATGTTATTACGATGGGGTCTAGAAGGTGCAGGACCTGAATGTACAAATAATATTCGATGATATCCACCCCTCAGAAATGGATTTACGGAGCGGTTGGAGAAGTAAATCCGTCATCTCGGTCCTTTCAGGGTCCTTGGAGTGCGGCGGGCATCGTCCCGCAGTCCGACGTCCCGCAAACTTACTTCATCCGCTATCCAAGGGGTCTTCTTCTCTGGACGGGGTCTAACGTAATAACATTACGCCCCTGTATGTTAGATTACCTTGTGTGCCAAACAGTTGTGTAGATACAGAGTTTGTTATAGTAATGAAGCAATTCGCCTGCTTCTGTCGAAATGATTTCTACAAGTGAGACGTACCGGAGGTGAAACCCTAATGCAGATGCATGATCTTCTGCTCGATCTTAGAGAAGAGCTAGGAAGCCTGCTTCAGAACTAAATTCTCCGTTTCGTCATAACTCTCGGATAACACACGATATATTGTGCCTCTATCTGGCCAAGACTATTCTGCATCAGCTCACATCCCTATCGAACCGCACGTCGCAATGAATAAACAACGTGGATCCAAAGATCGTGGTCGATCAAGAGTCTCCCAAGCGTGCAGGAGATGTCGGGCAAAGAGGGTGAGTTATCTTTTACTTGAAAGCATTGACTCAATCTGAGTCCCTCGAATAATGGAAGATTTAATGGAGTCAATCGAGACTGGCATTTGCCGATTCTCTGCTAAGCGCTTCAAGCACCATGCTAACAATCAATGTGCAGAATAAGTGTGACGGCTCGCGTCCCGCATGCTCAGCATGTCTTACTTCAGGCCACGATTGTGCCTACGATATCCGGCTACGAAAGCGAGGTCTACGCGAGGGCTATGTTCGGAGTCTCGAGAAGCTGTTAGCTCTGGCGATTCAAGAGATGAACGGATTTGAGGACGACGCCCTCGCACTCATGGGAGTCGTGCCGGAATCAGTAGCCATTCAGAATCAGTTTAGGGCTCCTTGGACAGACGTTCAGTCGTCAAATAAGCTGTATCAATCGTGGAAGGCCAGTCGACTGCACAGAGCGTTGGAAGGAACGCTCTCTTATCCGGAAACTGTCCCACCACCTGGCACGTTCGCAGACGGTAAACCGCGAATCGACAAGGTGATGACCAGCTCAATGAATCAGAGTCAAGATAACATGGACGTCGACCAAAGTCTATTATCCGATAGTGTTACGATGGAACAGCCCGATGCCTTGAGTGAACTGCCGTATACGACTACAGGTACAAACGCCCAGTCAGGCAGTACATTCGCTCCCTGCTTACCTCCACTACCACCGCATGCTACGCGACTTCTTCAAACTTACTATGCGACCACCCATTCATGGTTCCCGATCATTCCCAAGGATGAGATTACTCGCACATTACACCTCTACCCCGAGCAAGCATGCTTTCAAGCAGGGCGCAGCACTTCATGTGCGTATGAATCCACGTTGTGGGCTATCCTCAGCTATACTACCTGTGCTGCAAGTGTCCGACAGCCGGGTGAATCTTCTCAACTCCTTTCCGAGGCAAAACGCTACTACTTGATCAGTCGACGCCTCATACCCAACCGGACAGAGCACTGTGGATTAGGACATCTTGAAGCTATTCTTCTGCTAGTATTGGTCAATATTGAGGTGGAACAGTGGCTCGCCGCCTGGCTTCTCATCGGCAGAGCTGTCAAAATAGTAATGTCTTTGGGGCTTGATGAACACCAAGACAGCCAGTGGTCGGCGATGATCCAAGAGGGAAAGACCGCCGCGTTTGGGTGCTTTGTTATCGACTCTTTCCTCGCTTTTTGGAGGCGGGAACCTCCGCATATGCCTGCAGAGTATCTTGATGGCGTCGCGTTAAGAGAGGAGGACGGCATGAAAGAGTGGACATCATGGCCAGCCCTGCTGCTTCCGTACCAGAAAGTCGCCTCGACAACTGGCCCTCCATCAGGGCCGCTACAGAGCTTCAGCTGCTTCAGAAAACTTGTGGAGCTAGCAAGCATGGCAAATAGAATGGTTGGGGGCGTTGGACGCAGTAGCCTTTCCCTCCAAATCTTCGTCTATGAACTGAGTCAGTGGGAAAGTCAGATCCCCAGGGAGTGCCGGCTTATTGGTTCTGAAAGCATATACCCAGAACGACACTCCACGGTGCTTTCACATCAAATCTACTTGACTTTAGGATACATTGCGATACTGCTATCCCTATACGTGGACATTACCATCCAAGAGTTGAGCGTTACTCAGGTTGGGATACAGGCCCGGGAGAGAGCAAAGAAGCTACTCTGCAGAGTGACGCACGTCCTTTCACATCATGCGAGTCAATTCTGCATCTGTGGACTTTCAACAATATCTATGATATCTTTGAAAATCATTCTTGATAAGGCACGACTGCTTCACGAGACGCAACCGGGGACCTTTCCCTACCAGAAATGGATGGAAAGTCTTCGTTACACGTGCTCCAGTCCTTGTCCCGCATCTCCTCGGTCCTGTTCCCTGAAGGCAGATTTATCGCGTTTGTGTGCTGGCTCGTCTAAGTTGACAGGAGATGGTTCGACAAGTACAACACCAGAATCAGGCAACACCTGGTTTTAATGTCTCTGCAGTTACAGAAACTGTTTGTACCATATTCATCTATTCTTTTGAAGCTGGGGAAGAGGTTGAGATTGGCGAGGAATATGCAATATATAATATCTAGACATGGGGTGTGCCCATTTGGCAGGCGTTATAAGATTGTGTATGATTTTATGACTTCGTTATTATTCTATTCTTTTATGTATTTATGAAATTGTGTCGACCAAAGCCCTTGCAATCTATAATGTATTAGTCAATTTTGACTTTCAGCCGAACTTGAGGTGATAAAGAAGAAGAAAAAAAAGAAGGAATTGATCACAATTGTATATATCTATGATTATATGCTAGCTCATACTGGAAAGAAGCAATCATCTAGATAAAAGCAATTGTGAAGAACTGGGGAGGATCAAGTTATAGTAACTAGGAGAATGTTATATATAGTCTGTATCTTTATCATATTTATTACAAAGTGACTATCGCCCTTTATATCGAACCCTCCGATTCCTCAACCATACACCCACCACGATCAATCCTATTGACTTAAGAGAAGCTAATGTGATATTCAGAACCACTCGGTCGTGGCGAGGATTACGAATCGGATATATAAGGAACCTGTTTCTCACCCCCATGTCAGCAGACCCGGATTGCTTCTCTCCTTCAATAGAAGATGTTCAAAAAATCTAGAAACTCAGAAATCTCCACCCAAAGGACTAGTACAACGTAGGCCAAGTAAAAAACCCTTCCATATTCACAATAGATGGATTAAGATTCCATCCCGGCTCCCAAGCACCCATCTCATCCACAAACGCTAAGTCGAGGGGCGGTGCTCTACCCGCCGACTGAGAAGCCAATGGAGTCACAGAGTCAGGCAGCTGAGCCGATGTAGAGAGTAAAACATCAGGTTTCTGTGCATCCCCACCTCTTTGTTTTTCAATACCAGGAGACCCTGTCGAGTCCGACACAGAGGGGTAATTTCCACCCTCATCTGCAGGTGTACAGATCTTCTCGTGTTGGCTTGTGGCTTCCAAACCCAGTTTGTTCAAAGCCAGTTCGATCGCTCGAATGGTGCTTGCGATCGGCTCCCCTTTTCGCATACTGTAGAGGCATCGGAGCCCCATTTTGATGCGTGGGAGATGAAGAGTAGCTAGTGTCGTATCGTGCAGCATATCGTAGATTAGAGCAAAGACTGCACTCCCGAGGAAGAAGCCGTGGTATCGGAGTTCCTGAATACATGGTCAGTAATTGTTCTCTTCGAGAAGGGTATTATTTGGCTGTACCTTCGCGGTCGGAATTTGATGGGAGGTTCTCGCAATATGGTCAATCAAGGCATAAGCAGCATTGACAGCGGCGCTACAGGTGGCATCTAACCACACAGGGGATCCTGGTTTGTCCATATGCTGATTGGATTGTGTTTCCCGGCATTGTGTCCTCGTCATTTGCCGCCATCGCCCTCGGAGGATTAGAAATGGTCGATAGGTTAAGAGAACGGTGTGATTATATACTTCGCTGGCGTTAGTCTTTTGGATCTGTCTGACTATCGGGATCTCATCAGATCATAAAAATAAACAGTACCTACAAGAGCTAAGCATAATCTGGCACACCCCCTGCCCCTGGTCGGATGTGGTAGTGTGAAGCCCAAACCCCATACAGCGTTGCATGATAGATTCGAATTGCCGCAAATCAGAGTAAATCGCGGCTGCTGTCTTCTCCATTGCAAGAAACGAGCTATGTGGTCTTTCGTACATGTCTTCGACTGTTCGCGACATGATCTGGGATAGGTGTACCAAGCAGGTCAGGAATGGATCGACGGGGAGCGGGATCTCAATCTTTGCTCGTGGGAGGCTGCTGGGTCGTCCCAAGAAGAACGCCATTAGCCTATTGAAGGGAGCAGTTAGCTCAAGGTCCTGTCGATAGGCCATAGGGGGATCGAAATACGTTTCGCAAATGTAAAGGCACCAGACTGTCCGTTGGATAACTTCCCGACAGTCCCCATGTGCAGCCGCGGGTTTATGGAAACCTGCAGAGACTGCCTTTCTCACGGCTGTTCCAACCTCTAGGTATGCAGAGTTGGGTCTACCTCGTTCATTCTGGAAGTAAGCGTGTTCTCAATCTTGGTTAGCCTCTCCTGGTGAAAGATGCGACGGGAAAACTCATCAGGATAATAGAAGTTTGCACCGTCTCGATATTGACGATATCTGCCAAAGCAGCCGTCTCATTTTTGATTCTGGAAACTAGGGCGTCCGCCAGGAGATAGTGCTCCGTGTTCAGAGCCGCTATGGCGATAGCAGCAAGGACGATATGCTTTCCAGACGGGTTCCGTGGCGTGTGCAGTGTGGTTATATACAGGTCATCCAATTGCTGTTCAAAGAGCTCCCGCGGCTGGAAAGGCACCAGATGGTAGAGTGTTTCCAGGAAACATTCTAATAGTTGCTTTGCCAATGAATACGAAATGAATCCTCCGGAGAGGCTGGCCAGTCCCGCTTGACTCGAAGGGTCTCGTCCATTGTCAGGGATGCCAAAGAAGATGGAACGGAACTGGAACATGTCCAGACCAGCGCCACCATCTTCGACTTCACTCGCCTGCGATCGTGGTGCTCCCGTGTAACCTGGGATGATGTCGCGATATATTGTTTGCATCAAGGCAAAGTTGGAGGTGGCACCGTAGTATAGCTCCATCGAGAGGCTCGGCGACGCTTGGTGTGTGGCAGTGACGCTGTTGGGAGATGGAACGGTGGGTCGATTTACGTGCTGATGGAAAGAAGAAACGGGGGTCATGTTCATGACTCTGGAAGGGCTTGATGTCGTATCACGGCTGACTGCGGAGCTCGTTTGGACTCCAGAAGAGCTCTTCTTCCTGCGCTGCCGAGCTTTATCGCGATACTCGCAGCGAAGATGCCGTTCAGAACATTTCGCACAAGGTGTCAGTCCATCGCACCGAATCTTGCGCATACGACATTGCTGACACGCTTTGGAGATTCTCCAGTAGGAAGCTCCGCCGCCTTTGAATAGCATGGTAGTTCGGGAGATGCCCCTGTGGTACCTTCTCGCAGTGCGGTGTCTTGTTCACCAGACTTGCTGTCTGCTAGTAATGTATTCTGATATGAGCGGCTATATCATCAGCTAGAGAGTTGCTAGATAGTATATATCGTAACGTAAGATGTCTCCAACATGGGCTATCAGGGTTCCTCTGTACAAAACACCGGCTGTAGTGGCGACCCCACAGGGATGCAAAGGGCCGCGGATATACGGAGAAATTCTCTCGCATATCCCTTACCTATCAAGTAAGATTCTGCTACGGCAGAGAACGGACTCGGGGCTTACTCCTGAACCTTCTAGTAAAGCAGGTCTAGCCCCCTGCCAGAGGCGCTCAACGGCGGTAGACGAGTGAATAGACTATACTCCTTCTAGGCTGGATGAAAAACTTGACTACGACTACCTTCGCAGGATTTTCCGTGCAAATCTTGTCCCTAGCCCCTCCTAAGACAATCGTGTTCTTGAGTGGCCAGTGGCCAAAATACCAGAGGCAGCATTCTTGATCATGATGACTGTTAAATATCAGACACTTCAGAACATTGAGCAGAGACCGTTCTGTCGGCAGTTATCATGTGAAGAGTAAAATGTATTACATATATTATTAGTTTTATGGAGGTATCCCTCTCAAAGAGCGCGAACAGAGGTAAAACTCCCGAAATTCCCAACGCCTGTAACCACACCCCAGCTGAATCCGCTGGTGAAATCTCGATCAAGAGTGGGATTGTTTGTATCGCTCCAGATGTTCCAATAGTTTTGCCAACTCCCAACACCAGTGCAGCCAATTTACCACTATTAATCCCTGAGCGAGTGTATAAACCGCTGGTTAAGAAGATTCACTCCGGATCTGACAAAAAATAAAATAAAAAAGAAAAAAGCCCCTTCAGAACTAAAATTTAGTGCCTAAAGGCTCGTACAGCCCTGAGTCTGGGGCATTCAGGGCGATCCGGTACATCGCCCACGGAGAGAGAATATTGCCATCTTCTGTTGTAGGGACATCTTCTGACACGATTTGCAGCCCATCTGCCTTGTTCTTTCGCTGATCAAGAGCCCCGCTGCTCATTATGTCACCTTTCCCGATGAAACATGACGATGGGTTCATTTGAAATGGACTCCCGACGTCTTGCGTGATGGCCGAGCTCATGTATGACTGGCAATCAGGCAGTGATGATATGCTGGGCGAGAAGCTGAAAGACGATGGCGAGTACAGGAAATCTGAAAAGACACTGCCGGTATCCCCGTACCATTGGTTAGGGCAGGATTGTACTTCGATGTTCTGATCCAATGTGTCTGGGTATAGAATTTTTCTCTCGTCTTCCTTTTTGACGCACTCCTCCCGTTGCAGGGGGGTTGGGGGTGTTTTGGGTGAATCATCGTTTGGCGCATCATATATGCCCAGATTGTATAAGATGTCATTCACGGATAATGGCCGATCGCTAACTATCCGTTTGATGCTCCCCCCTGTGACGGTTCGTTGATACAGCTCTCGGATGCCACGGACGAGCATATCACGTTGGTCTTCGATGAGTTGCACATAACTGGACGAGTTAGTCATGCTAACGCATGTAGGGGCCTAACGCCATTCAAGCATACCTCTGTGTAAACACACGATGCCTTTTCGGTCTATCCTCTCGATAGGTACAAACGGCGTTTGTGGCTTTGCAGGACTCGCATGGAGCGTCTCCACTGCACTAAAAGCATGTTAGCCATATTCTAGATATTCAAAGGGGAATATGTGATGCTCATACTCTTGACTTCTTCACTTTGCATCGCTGACACGCCTTTGTCACTCGTTTGCGGGAGCAACGTGCAGAGATGTCGTGTGAGACCATTGTCTTGGATCGTGATTTTCCTTTGGAACGTGGTTTAGAAAACAAAGTTACTTTCGAAAGGGAAGACTGTGGAATGATCTTGATTAATATAGAGCTAGATCCAATAATACCCCTAAACGCTACAAACTAATAGGCAACATGCAACTTATGACTTAACCCTCCGAAACTTTCGTGTCGATCTAGATCTACGGGTTTCCGGCTCCCAAGGTTCATACGATATGACCTACATAGACTTTCTACCGAATAATCTACATGGGATCCTCATGGTTAACGCCCTGCGAAAGTAAAATCCACTCCATAGTTCTGTACGAGGCTGAGCTGACTCGGCTGGAAATGCTCAATGACAAGATATCACAGGTCCCACCAACTGTTTTCGGAGGCGTAGAGGCGTCCATCTATAACGGTATTGGGCGATTTCTCGACGATCCGTGGCAATCTCTTCTAGCTGTGACTGGGTTGCGGGACATCCGCAGCCGTATTTGCGTCTATCCGGCGGGACGTCGTATTCCATCTTTGGTTTGACTTTCCGATCAGCACAGAGCCAACAACATACTGTTGTGATAATTCCTTCGTCTTGATCAAAGTTTTCATGGCTGCTGTCGGGCAATTTGCCTCGTAGAATGCTGTGGTCTCAACGGTCTCATCCAGTAGAAATGCATTGACGTGTAGAAAGATGCATCGACCCACGGTAAACCCTTAACCTATCGATAGGTTCATGATACTCGAGGAAATTGGCAACGGATGGAAGAACTGAACTTGACCCGACCTCAAATTAATCTAGATCCACAGAGTAGCTGGATGAAGCCGGAATATTGCCACTGGGGCTCCCTTGACCCAAAGCACATCTCCGAGGATCACTAGTCTATTCCATGTAGCCAAAGTAGGCCACAGCCTTGCCGTGCTGAACTAGTTCTGACTCCAGATCCACAACTGCAATCTTACGGCTTCCAGAATTGGCAGAGTGGCTATGCTCTGTGGCATCCTGCATGACGAAGAATCAATCTGCACCTCCATCGGATCACCACGGGTCCTGTATGTCTGCCCGTTATGCCAGAGCGCCTGACTATTGCAGAAAGAATTGCCCTATTGGATCCTAGCCGTGGAAGGTGAATGTAGAAGGCATCTATGATGAGATGCAACCGCGGAATGACTGTCTGAGTATCGGAAAACAAATCCACATTGTCCAGAAACCAAACTCACAGACGTGGTATCAGAGTACCACATCTACCAAAGCCCTATTGCCACTATTCTCCTTCTCCCGTAGCCTACCATGTCTTCCTCGTGCAAAAGTATGGTAGATTGAAACGGACTGTGGCAGCTGGGCTGGAACATAATTTAAGTTCTATAATTGACCCACTCACGACGCCCTAAGGATGCTAGGAAATTAGCCACCGCTATTCTACCTATGACTTCGACGACTATGCGAATTTCTGATATACGGATGCGGATGTACGGATAACCTCATGCGGGACCGAAGTGTAATCGACATTTCTAAGTTTTTTCTAGATCGACGGCGGAAGAACGGATGATGGAAACTCGGAAGAGACGATCCTGCAATAGTCAGATCGTAGCATCGTAGCAGACGTAGCGTGTTTCGAAGACCAGTATATAGTCGAGGCCCTGCCGGCTCAGCAGGATCAATTGTAATCCATGTTCATCTCGAATAGTCAGTCAAGTGCTTGTCAGCGACATGTCTGAGGATTCGTATCCAAAAGAGGAGCATTTCCCAGCCGTCCCCGACTCTGACGGTTCAACAACACCGACAGGGTATGTGGAGGCTTCCAAGGAGAGCCATGTGCCACCATTAGGAACGCACAAAGAGGTCACTGTGACATGGCGACAGCTATCAGTCCTCGTTCCAGCTTCGGAGGCCGTCCATGGCGATACCCTTTGGTCTGAGGTCGACCCTAGGGAGTTGGTCCGGAAGTTCCAGAAGCCAAAAGAACAGGTAACTTTCCCACTGTTGATCATTTCAGAGAGCAATACTTACCGTATCTAGGCCATCCTTCAAGACATGAATGGCCAGCTTCGCCCAGGAGAAATGGTCTGTCTCCCTTCAATCAAGGATCTGATAAACATCCCACTGACCAAGATAGATGCTTGTGCTCGGACGGCCAGGTGCAGGCTGTACATCGTTCCTCAAAGTAATATCCAATGACCGAGATGGCTTTGATCACATCAATGGCGACGTGCATTATGGAAGTATGGATCACAAGGAGGCTGCAAAGTTCCGTCAGCAGTTCATGTTCAACAACGAAGGTTCGCTTCCACTTATCCAGAAACTACTGAGGAAGATACTGATGACTGTTCATTCACGTCGACTAGATGATGTCCATTTCCCCACCCTGACGGTTGATCAAACGATCAAATTCGCGCTCCGTAACAAGACGCCTTCGATCAAACCCGGCAATCAGTCCGACAAAGGCTTCGTGGAGAGTATGCGGGATGAGATCTTGGGATCGTTGGGAATCCTCCATACAGGCAAGACGTTGGTGGGAAATGAATTCGTTCGGGGAGTGTCAGGTGGAGAACGAAAGCGTGTCTCCCTCGCCGAAGTGATGGCTGGCCAGGTATGTCCATTGCATGCTTGGAAACTTTTACTATATAGAAATATCTTACAGCTGACACTCTATAGAGCCCGGTGCAATGCTGGGACCAGTCTACCCGTGGTCTTGACGCCAGTTCCGCGCTGGATTTCGCCAAACACCTCCGCCGGACGGCGGACGAGCAGAGGAAGACGGTCTTTGCCACGCTCTACCAGGCAGGAAATGCCATCTACGACCAGTTCGACAAGGTCATGGTGATTGCAGGCGGACATGTCATCTTCTATGGGCCTCGCCACCTCGCGCGACCCTATTTTGAGGAAATGGGGTTCGTGTGTCGTCGTGGAGCCAACATTGCCGATTTCCTCACGGCCGTCACGGTGCCCACAGAGCGAACCGTCCGCGCTGGTTACGAAGAGAAGATACCCAAGTCAGTGGTGGAGTTTGCAGCCCGTTATAAGGAGAGCTCCGTCTACCAAGCCATGATAGAGGACATCATCCCCCCCTCTCAGCTTCAGGAAGAGAGCCGCTGCTTCAAAGACTTGGTGGCCAAAGAGCTGATGGGCAAAGAGGGCAATCCCAAGAGCGTTTACACGGTGCCCCTATGGGAGCAGGTCATCGCGTGTACCATTCGGCAAAGTCAAATCATCTGGGGTGATCGCCTGTCTCTCGCCATCAAGGTGGGATCGACTCTGATCCAAGCCCTGGTTTCGGGGAGTCTCTTCTACAATCTGTCGGACACCAGTCACTCCATGTTCCTGCGTCCCGGTGCGCTCTTCTTCCCCATCATGTATTTCTGTATGCAGGCTCTCGGAGAAACGACGTCCTCGTTCATGGGCAGACCCATCCTGTCCCGGCAAAAGCGGTTTGCATTCTATCGTCCAACAGCCTACTGCGTTGCCAGTGTGATTACCGATATCCCCGTGGTGCTCTTCCAGGTGACCTTGTTCACCATTGTCTATTACTGGATGTGCAACTTTCAAGCTGACGCGGGCAAATTCTTCACCTTCTGGATTGTCTTGAATGTCTCAACACTCTGCTTCATCTCCTTCTTCCGCATGATTGGCGCGAACTGTTCCAAATTCGGCAACGCATCCAAGTTATCCGGCTTCTTCACTACCATCATGATGATCTATACAGGATATCTGATCCCCTTCCAGAAGATGCACGTCTGGTTCCGGTGGGTCTTCTGGATCAACCCAGCCTCATACGCCTTTGAGAGTGTAATGGGCAATGAATTCGGCGGCTTGAACATCAAGTGTGAAAGCCCAGATTATATTCCCTACGGGCCGGGTTACACTGACGATCGGTATCGGGGCTGTACAGCCGCTGGCTCTATTGGGGACCACATTCCTGGTGCCGACTACATCCATGATGAGTACTCCTACTCGATCCACCACGTCTGGAGAGGATTCGGTGTGTTGGTTGGTATGTGGGCATTCTTCGCCTTCCTCACCGCAGTCGGCTTCGAGAGACTTCGCAGCCAAGGCACGTCGTCGTATCTGGTGTACAAACGCGGCAGTCAGGGACATCACAAAGATGAAGAGGGTGCCTTGGCAGCACCCACAGCAGGGGCAGACTCCGAACCTGATCAAAACATGCCCAAACAAGCTATCTTTACGTGGGACCATCTCGACTATTTTGTGAACTACCAGGGATCGAAGCTCCAGCTCTTGAACCAGGTCTTTGGCTATGTGAAGCCGGGCAGCCTCGTCGCATTGATGGGATGCTCTGGTGCGGGTAAAACCACGTAAGTCGATTCTCCTCATTCATGGTGACCCTTCTCTGATGCTCACCGCTGACTTTACTATTACAGACTTCTGGATGTCCTTGCTCAGCGCAAAGATTCAGGAGAGATCACCGGCTCGATTCTGGTCAACGGCAAACCTCAGAATATCAGCTTCCAGAGAACGACCGGTTACTGCGAGCAGCTTGATGTCCACGAACCAACTGCGACTGTCAAAGAGGCCTTGATCTTTTCTGCTTTGCTTCGTCAACCGGCTCACATCCCTAAGCAGGAGAAGATTGACTACGTGGACAAGATCATTGACCTACTGGAGCTGGACGACATTAGTGATGCGCTCATCGGAAGTAAGTAGACACTATCTCCAGAAAGATGAACACACCAGCTAACTTTAGCATAGCTCCTGGGGCCGGTTTAAGTATTGAACAGAGAAAGAGAGTGACACTTGGCGTTGAACTGGTTGCAAAGCCTTCCTTGTTGCTCCTCGACGAGCCTACTTCCGGACTGGACGGCCAGTCTGCATTCAACATTGTTCGATTCATGCGAAAGCTGGCAGACGCTGGACAGGCTGTCCTGGTAAGTATCCTCTGTCTAGCCGCTGCCACCGATCAAGACTGACACGCCGTAGTGCACGATCCATCAGCCCTCCGCTTCCCTGTTCGATGCATTCGATTACCTTCTACTGTTGGCCAAAGGTGGTAAGATGACGTATTTCGGTGAAAGTGAGCATGCACCCCATCTAAGAGATGATCAAGGAAGTTAAGCTAAACGCAATTAGCCGGTGAAAATTCCCAAGTGATCTTGGACTACTTCGCCCGAAACGGTGCCCCATGCCCGGACGATATGAACCCAGCAGAGCATATTGTGGATGTGGTGCAGGGTCGACTGAACCCCGAAGTGGACTGGAACCAGGTATGGGATCAATCCAAAGAATGCCGGTTAGCCCTCGAGGAACTGGAAGCCCTCAAGCAAAGAGCGGCTGCCGAAGCGACCGAGGAGGAAGATCTGGCGGACTATGCTACACCGAAACTGTATCAGCTCAGACTGGTGCTGGAGCGCCAGATGGTCAAGCTTTGGCGGAGTCCGGTAAGTCCTCTCATACTTCTGCAAGACCAAGCTGCTAAGCCTACCAGGACTATATTTGGAACAAGATCATCCTTCACGTTTTTTCGGCTCTTTTCAGCGGTTTCACGTACTGGAAAATCGGAGAGTCGGTCCTGGATCTGCAACTGCAGTTGTTTGCCATTTTCAACTTTGTGTTTGTGGCTCCGGGTGTCATCAATCAGCTGCAGCCCTACTTCCTTCAGAATCGAGACATTTTCGAGACCCGCGAGAAGAAGGTATATGACACACACGTGTATCATTTTCAAACATGCTGACGAAGTAATAGTCCAAAACCTACCATTGGATTGCATTCATCGGTGCACAAGCAATCTCAGAGATGCCCTATCTAGTTGTTTGTGGAACTTTGTATTTCCTCTGCTGGTACTTCACAGTGGGCTTCCCCAGCGTGGCAACCATTTCTGGTCATATGTACTTCCAAATGATCTGTAAGTGCTGGAGTCTTTTACCTGATATAACAGAGTTGCTAACGCTGAATCCAGTGTATGAATTCTTGTACACCCCGATCGGCCAAGCCATCGCGGCATACGCTCCGAACGAGTACGCCGCATCGCTGGTGAACCCCCTGATTCTGGGATCCGCTCTGGTGGGCTTCTGCGGTGTGGTCGTACCATACCCAGACATCAACGTATTCTGGCGCTATTGGATGTACTACCTCGACCCCTTCACCTACCTCATCGGCGGCCTGCTCGGCGAGGTACTCTGGGATAGCCCCGTGCATTGTGGTGAGAAGGAGTGGGTGAACATTGCCCTTCCAGCCAACGAGACCTGCGGTTCCTATATGAATACATTCGTTGAATCTGCAGGCGGATACATCCGGGATGCGAATTCCCAGACTTCCTGCCAATATTGTCAATACGCAAAAGGATCGGAATATGCGCTGCAATTCAACCTGAAGGCAGAGTACTATTCCTGGAGAGATGTACGTTACCCTTTGCCACTGATTTAGGGGATAAGATTGACTAATATGGTATGCAGACCGGAATCACTGCATTATTCTGCATCAGTACGTACGTGTGCGTGTTTCTCATGATGAAACTTCGCAGCAAGAAGACCAAGACTGCTCGTTCGGAATAGTCTGCGTCAAGAATATCTAATCGGCTATCGCTACCACAATCTCTTGTCACTACCATATCTTTGACTTGCTCCTGAGATATTCGGTGGTGAGACTAATCAGTCTCATACTACGCTCAGATCCCTCCCTCCCTTTTTTTCTATTTCTTTTCCTGTCTTTGTATAATAGATCGATCTTTTGGACTACACTTTTCCTTTTCCTCCTTCTCTGTCAGACATGCAGTTTGTTCTTCTTTAAAGATCGTTGTGTCTGAGTTAATATATAGTTAATATACAATACATGTTATTCAAGCCTTTATTATTCTTTCATCTTTATACTCGCTGCGAATGCGTAGTATCGTGCATGATACCTGTCACAGGGTCTAGCTACTACTGTTACTATCATGAGCAATGAGATCCTACTGAGAATGAAAGTTGTTGGTATATATTTTAGATGTATGAGTCTCATATACATTCTATTCACGATGATGTCCACCCCATGAAAGGAAAATATAAAGGGAACTTGCGGTTAAATAATGCGGTCCCACACAGATGAAGTGGAAAAGAAGTATCAATCGTGCCACGGATACTTCCATGCTTATTAGACTAGTCTAAAGTTTGTGGACTCTTCCTGACAATAGTCTGACACGGAAGGCTGTCATTCCGACTGCGTGATCTCCCACAAGTGTTGGGACAGATCTGAGGGGTAAGCTGCGCTACAGGTGGGCCCGTTGCGATGCGGATTGCGGGACGGATCGATGAAGCGATGAAGGTTCGGGGAAGAAGAGGAGGCGGGACCATGTCAGGCATCACATCACATCCTGTTTCTGAAGATCAAAGCTTCAATGCTTGCGGTGCATTAAGGTATGAGCTGTGAGCTATCCCCACGGGTCTTACCTCTGCCATTGGCCAATGCGGTTATTTGATCGTGCGGAGAACAATTGACTAGTGATATTGCCGGGCCAACTAGACCAGAAGTTATGTATATATACCTGTACCTGCTATAGCACTACGATCGATATTTGGTAAATCAATACTATTATAGCCACATCAGCATCATCACCCACGACAAGTTTCTCCAGCGACATTTTGAGTATTCTTCTTCTAAGGAAAATGACCGAAACATATCCAGTAGCAATCATCGGAGGAGGCCCAGTTGGCCTAGTCTCATCTATCCTCTTATCCCAACAAAAAATCCCCCATGTGGTCTTCGAGCGTCATCCTTCTACCTCAATCCACCCGAAAGCCTGTGGCATGAACATGCGCACCATCGAGATCTTCCGCCAGATGGGTATCGAACACCAAGTCCTGGAACAACGCGCACCGCCGGAGACTGTCAGCCGAACGGCGTGGTACACCAACCTTGGTCCTACCGGACTTGAGATTATCAGCCGTGATGCATGGGGAGGAGGGAAATACGTGGACGAATACAAGCGGGCAAGCCCTTGTCCGTATGTCGTCATCCCCCAGATACGTCTGGAGCCTATTCTGCTTCAGCATGCCAGGAAGTTGAATCCGCATGGAATCTTTCACGGAGTGGAAGTAACCGACGTGGAGGAGGTTGGTGACCATGTTATCTTGACAGTCAGTGAGAAGGGCAAGACAGAGTCTCGCAAAGTCAATGCACGGTACGTAGTTGGGGCAGATGGCGGACGGGCATTGACCGATCAACTTGGCATTAAATGGGACGGAGAAAAGGACATTGTGGAAATGGTCTCGGCGCATTTCAAAGCACCGATCAGCCTGCATCACCCGGACCCTCGGGTGTTCATCACCTGGTTCATTGACCCGAAGCAAGGCGGGAGCATCAAAACGGGGTATCTCTACCATCTTGGTCCATATCCAAGCACGCCAGAGACAGAGGAGTGGTTATTCGCATGTGCGATTAATCCCGATGAACCGAGAGAATTCACGGCAGAGGACATGGTCAAAAGAATGCATAGTACCCTCCAAATCCCGAATCTGGAGGTGGAGATCAAAAGCATCAGTCATTGGCGCGTGAACAGCATTGTTGCAGAGAGATACCGAAGTCCGAAGGGCCGGATCTTCCTCGTTGGCGACGCTGCTCATCGGATTCCGCCATGGGGAGCTCTTGGCCTGAACTCGGGGATTCAAGATGCATACAATTTAATTTGGAAACTGGGCATCGCGGTGCGAGGCGAGTGTGCGCCACGCTGGGACAGTCTCCTCGATACCTATGAAACAGAGCGTCGTCCCATTGCGCTACGCGTTGCACAGACGAGCCTGCATAATCTGAGGTCGCATTCGTCGGTCATGGATCGAGCACTGGGAATCACACCCCAGAATGATGAGGAATCCAACGTCAGAGCCCTCCAGAGCTTCTTCACCCCTCTAGACGCGGATTATGATGCCCGGCGTCGAGCGGTCTACATGGCTCTGGAGAACTTGGATAGCGAATTCCACGCGCTGGGGGCCGAAATCGGTTGGTTTTACCCGGATATCGACAGAGAAAGTCAGTGTCCACCTGATCATGGCGGGCAACTTCTTCCGAATGGCGAGTTGGATTGTATAAACTATCATGCATCCATCTTACCAGGACATAATTTGCCTCATGCGTGGCTTGAAAGAGACGGTGTGACTCTATCGACTCGAGATTTACTCTTACCTGATAGGTTCTTGTGGCTCACATCGGAGCCATACTACGGAGAAAGACCCGAGCACGATCTAGTCAGGGTGGAACAGATTGGCGGGAATTTGGGTTGGCGAGACGTTGACGGGACATGGGCGGAGTTATCCAGTAAGCAGGGAGTGACCAGCGTTTTGGTGCGGCCGGATGGAATCGTTGCCTGGATCGGCAAAAAACAGTTGCAGCAAAGGGAGAAGGATGATGCGCGCTGGCTAATAACTCTTCTGTGGCGGAGTCTGAAATGTGAAGGTACAGAGAACGGGGCTCCATTAGATTACAAGCTCTAACTCAGGGCCGTTTATCAGGGCAGCTCTCGTGGGAGTCAGGACGAAGCTTGTCTCGGAATAACAGGGTATCATACCTTGTCATGACTGCGTGCAGTAGACTGTTCGCCACTAAGCAGGCCTATATTCATCATGATCAAGGAGATATACTTCCACATGACATTATGTCCAGGAAGCTGTACAGCAACTGGTAACCTCGTTTACCTGAGAATCAATGAAAGGGCGTACTCTAGCTACAATTCCGTATACCCGAAAGCTTGTCTCCTTGCATTGTGCGGGACGTGTCCCGCCGTATATTGAACATTGCCACAATAGTTAGTAAATAAAGCACGTTCCCGCAAGTAAGTGCACCTAAGCTTTAGTGCCGATTCGAATTCCCCCTTTTTCTTTTTCTAGCACAATCTTGGCCATCACGTCACCAAAATGGCTTCGACCGACGAAATCTTAATCCACTCCAACATCAAGTCCCTCCTCGTCCGCGAGAGATACTACCGAGATACGTGTCAATGGCAGAAACTCCGAGACTGTTACCATCCAGATGCGTCGCAGACACATATTGAGATTACCTGGTAAGACCTTAGCCCCTGAGGCAATTCTGCAATGTTTCTAAAATCAAGAATAGGTACCAAGGAGACATCAATGGCTTCGTACGCGGATCCGCAGACATGTCCGCCAGGGGCACCGGCGCCGTTCACACCATCTGCCCGATAGAAGTGCACTTGAACGGAGACAAAGACAAAGCCTTCACTGAATCCACCGGGTCTATCTCGATTCGGTTTGTCTACGAGGGTCGACAGTATGACTGCGTCTCATACACGCGATTCATTTCTCGTCTACAGGTCGTGGACGGTCAGTGGAAGCTTCTGACGCTGGAGGCGATTTATGATCGGGATAATATCGTCCCTGTGTTGCCGGGGACACCGGCGGAGTTTCATATTACCCCTGAGATGAGGGAGAGCTATAAGTGTATTTCATGGCTTTTGGCTCGGAAGGGGTTTAAGATTAAAGAGGATTTGCCTGGTGGGGATTATCCTGCTTCGTGTGAGAAGTTGATGCGGGAGGGGTTTGAGTGGTTGAATAAATAATGTGAAGACTTGTCTAGTTGCGAATTAAGGGTCAATCAAATAAGAATAGAGCTTCGTTCAAGACTTTCGTACTCTGCTGTTCATATTGTACATGAACCCTTTGATTTCAGATGTGATCAATAAGGTAATCACAGATGAAGGGATCCTGTTCTATAATTAGGCAGAGCTTTTCCCATAGCCTAGATATTTGCAAACTTCCAAATCTATGTTTGATACTCTCATCATCACTTCTCTCTCTAACTTTCCAATCTCTGGCTCGCTCCTAGCTGGTTAGGCTATCGCAATTTCTTACCCAAGCACCCGGGTATTAGGGTATTCGGGTATTGAGATCCGGGTATTCGGATGACCCACTAGTCCCAAATTCTTGGAAGCAAAGCTATAAATATGCAATTGTTCCTTCATCACTGTCCGATACAGAAATCAATCATCACCATCATGCCTTCCAAGATAGTTATTATCGGTGCAGGCTTCGCTGGCGTCTGGAGCGCCCTCTCGGCCAGACGTCTAGTCAACTCTAGAAACCGAGGAAACGACATTGAGATCCTCGTCATTGCTCCGGAGCCCGTCTTGGTGATGCGTCCACGACTGTACGAGTCCAAAGCCTCCGATATGGTCCATCCTCTGGAAACACTTTTTCAAGAGGCTGGCATTAAGTTCTTACCCGGGCTCGTTAATACCATCCACACTGAGCGCCACACCGTTGACGTCCAATGCAACTCAGGCGTCGTATCAACCATCACCTATGACCGCCTGATTCTCGCTGCCGGGAGTTCCATCGTGCGGCCTCAGGGCATCTCCGGCCTTGACCAACATGCCTTTGACATCGACTCTCTAGATTCCGCGATCAAACTCGAATCTCACCTCGAAGGCCTCGCCTCACGCCCAACAACCCCCGGTCGAGACACCGTAGTCGTCTGCGGTGCCGGCTTTACAGGTATCGAGCTAGCAGCCGAGCTACCTCGACGACTTCAGCATATACCAAACGCGCGGGTGATACTCGTCAGCAACGCAGGCGACATCGCACACAGTTTCGGATCTGAACCTCGCTCCACGATCGCACAAGCATTAAACTCCCTCGGAGTCGAGACGAAGCTCGGATCCGGAGTACAGGCCATCGACGCCAAAGGCATTACCTTGACGTCCGGCGAGTATATCTCGACCGAAACGGCGATCTGGACCGCGGGGGTGCAGGCTACGCCGCTCACGGAACAAATTCTCGGGGCCAAGGACGCTCTATCCCGTCTTCATGTTGATCGGTATCTCCGTGTCCCGTCCGTTGGTGGTGTCTTCGCTACTGGTGATGCTGCGTGTGCGCTCGCTGATGGGAAAGAGCAGTATGCGTTGATGTGCTGCCAGCATGCGCTGCAGCTGGGTCGTGTATCTGGGTATAATGCTGCAGCGGAGCTGCTTGGGGAGCGGCTCATGGGGTTCGAGCAAGCTGCGTATAATTGCTGTTTGGACCTTGGACCATGGGGTGCTCTTATCACGACGGGTTGGGAACGAGAACTTGTTAGAGTTTCGGGGGATATAGCTAAGCGAGTCAAGTGCTATATCAATCAGAAGTTGATATATCCTCCTAAGGATGCTCGTCAAGCGCTTGAATCGGCTGATCCGGTGGGCATGGACTCTGACCAGCTGTTTGACCATCTGGTTCGTGTGGTTGGCTAGTCTCTTTGTTAGGTATTATTCATAGGGATGCTGGTGTTGGTAAGATAGACTTTCAAATGCACTATTCCACTTAAAGGTATTATCAGACAGATAGTATATCTTATCGCTTACTGCTATATTTTCAAATCTGGTTCTGATAACCGAGGACACATGTGAAGAGGCAAATGCAGCCGGCGGGACTTGTTGGGATGAGCGGGACCGATTCTGCAGCCCCAATCTGGTGTTGCTTATGCAGCTATGGGGTACTCATACTACGCAAATGATGCTAAACAGAGGTAGAATTACATGAAACTCATGTGCAACAGTAGATAATCATCTAGATCCAGGAGCTCTCTCCCTTTACGTATCGCTCCCCCCAATCCAAATCCCCTCAATATTGCGAGCCACCCGAATATCCTCTGTGGGATCCCCCCGTACCAGCACCAAATCCGCGCGATAACCCGGCGCCACCACTCCTCGATCAGTCAATCCAAAGTACCGAGCAGGTAGAGACGTAGCCGCCCGCAAGACCTCCACGGGAGAGAGACCACAGTCGACCAGTAACTCCAGTTCCTCGTGCAGGGTCACTCCATGAGCGACAGTCGCCGGACTTCCAGGGGCAGTGTTCGCGTCGGTACCCGCTAAGATAGGCACACCGGCTCGATGCAGGGCTGCCACATTCTGTCGCGCGATGTCATACTTAGCGCCCCTGCGCTCGGCGACCCTCTTCATCATGACCAACGTGGGGATACTAATGCGATGGTTGCGCACCATGGCTGTAATCTCCTCCTCATTGAACTGTCTATCCATCGCGACATGAGTAATGACGTCTACATCAGCAGCCTGAGCCATGGCCGTCGCCACCGTCGTAACTGCATGCGCAATCACCTTCTTCCCGTACTGATGCGCCGTGCGCACAATCGCATCCACCGTCTCCTGGGTCGGACCGGGCACGTCCGCCACGACTTTGATGTAGTCGGCGCCCTCGGCGACGCGGTCGGTGACGAATTTCTCCCCGTCCGCAGCGGTGGAGAGGAGCGCCTCGGCAGGGAGCGTCGGCATGCAACTGTGTATACTGCCCGGGGCGGTGGCAGGGATGCCGCACGCCAGGATGTTGGTGATGACGCCTGGGTGGTTTCGCAGCGATGTGAGCAGCTCCAAGGGCCAGGTCGCCATGTCGAAGGCTGTCGTCACGCCGTGGTCGGCTAACTGGGCGAGGTTCTCGGGCCCGTGTAAATGGATGTGGGCATCGATTAGTCCCGGGAGGAGGACAGCGCCGTTGGCGTCGATGGTCTCGGTCGGTGTGGCATCGGTGGAGCCGATGGCCTCTCCATCTATGATGACAGTGCTGGGATCGAGGATCCGATTGCCATCGAAGATGCGGACGTTAGTCAGAGCGGTGATCTTCTTAGGGTTGGCGGACATGGTGAGGAGATAGATGTATGGGAAAGGATGGAAGAGGGAGATTCGATGCTTTTATGGAGTTACGGCAGCGCTGGAATTAAATCTACTACATAACATTCATCCAACCACTCCTTTGAGTCTAATCTCCGTGTCCGGTCCGATGTCTTAATTCCGGCATTGTTCCATGAAAGTCCCACTTGAAGTGAAGGCCCGCCGCGTATTCCATTCGCCTTGTAGTTCGGTCCCGCAACCGGGACAATCATCGATATCTTATATTTTCTTTGACTTCCACTGCTGGTTCTGTTGGTCGTCTAACTTGTTAACCTACAAAATGCAGGAGGTGTCAACCATTTATGAGTTGAAGAATGTATGCTCCAGCTTCCACCTGAGAATCAATACTAAAAGTATCCTTCCGCAATTACATCTCCCCATGTTGTATAGGACCGCGGTTATATCTATAATTAAGACCCATAGACCATGTAAGCAGTACAATCACCGATGCTTGAGCACGATCTGAAGAATCAACTATTACTGGAGAAGGAAATTCCTGACATTCAGTGAAAGACGTGGAGGTCCAAAAAGCCAGTCATAGATTTAACAACAATCAGAGCCACTTCACTATAACTGTATGCCCTGATGGTAAAAGCGGTCACAAAAATGCGAGGCTAGCAACCAGTGACAACCTCGCTCAGACATTAGACATCTCCTCTGTCGACAACAGCCTCAAGGTTAATAGTAGCTTCCCCCCTGATCCCCCTTCCGAAGCATTGCACTCCTATAATGGGTAAAAGACTAGCAACAACCGTAACCCCAACCATGATACCCGCCGAACCCTTAATACCCACCGAGCGAAACATACTAGGAAACCAGAACGGCCCAATAAACCCCCACACCTGACGAACCACATTGGCAAAGATCCCAATTTCCGCCGACTCACCCGGGTAGCAATCCACCATGTAGGTAAAGACACTGGTCGTGATGACTTGGGCCCCGAAAGACGAGATACCGATTCCCACAATCGGGGAGACCTCGTAGTGGTGCTGAAGGTCATCTGCTGCACGAAATCCCCATACGAGGAAGCCGGCGATCACAGTCGCGTACCCTAGATATGATAGCCACAGGCGGAATTCGGGTTGGGCTCGCTGTCCATTATGTCGTTTGGCAAAGGAGCTCATTAGGAAATCGCCCAACGGGCCAGCAGCTTGTTCGCCAATGATGCCACCTATTATCATGCCTAGGAACTGTAATCCAACTTCCTGTGTGTTGAGGTGGAAGTTGATCTCGTATATTTGTGGGATTTCGACGGATAGAAGCACAGAGGCGAAGTTGAAGATTATTGAGTAGGCGACGGTGGTGACCCAAATGACGTGATGTCTTGCCACGGTCAATGGTATGAAGAAGTCAGCGAGCTTCAGTGACTCCTGCGACAATCGGTGGAACCTGAAATATCTCGCCCGAAAGGAAAGCGTCGACTCTTGTGGATGAGGGTCTGCTGCCGACAGGCTAGTCTCGGGACTGAGCAAGAGGTACAAGACAAACTGAACGAAGTTGATCTGACCAGAATTTAGTTGATAACCTAAAGCAGACGGCATAGGTCTTACAATCGTAAATATCCAGAAGATCCACCTCCATCCAATGTGGAAGGCCACAAAGCTCATCAACAGCGGACCGAGTGATGGTCCCAAGGTCACCATCAATCTGGATTTGTTAGTGGACAGCGCCCTATATAAGAGGAGTAGAATGAGCAAAACGTACGTCCAGAACCCCATTTTCTGACCACGTTCCGCGCTAAAGAAAATCTGCGTGACGACCTCTGGCCCCAGAGCCATGGCGGGAGAGATGAAAAACGCTACCAGCAATCGCGAGGCTGACATGACACCATAGGACTTGCTGCAAGCACATCCTATATTGCAGAGTGTTGAGCAGAAGGTGCTAATGAGCCAGATAGGGCGCAACCCGATTTGCATAGCTACTGGTCTCCAGACCAGGGGAGCGACTATTCTATATATGTTAGATGAGCCACCACCACAGAGGCTACAGACTTACGTCCTAACATGATGATCTGCATGCTGGTAAAGTATGTAGCTGACTGCAGAGAAACCCCCATTTCCTCCGCCATCTCTTTGTAGGCAGGGATAATACCGGCACCCATGAACAGACACATCATGGCATGAAAGGACACTAAAAGAATGATGACATGTTTGCGCCATGAAGGCCAGTTGAGTGGGTCATTTGGGGAGTCTGTAGGTAGTGGCACCAGATCCAGCGTGCCATGGCGAGCAAGAAGAAATTCCCGATGCGACGTGGAGAGGTGTTCGACTTGGACATGTTCCACCTCCAGCGAGGAGGGTGATAACTTATCTTCTGCCATTTTGAATATACGAATCAATCAACCACCCGAGGAGAGAACAGAGACTCGAGCAATGTTGATGCAGATAAGAATTGACAAAAAGAGCAGGCAAGGGACAAGGTGAAATGGCGATATCAAGCCTAAGATGTCATCAAAATCATCATTCCACTGCTGACTGCTGACCTTTTATCTCAGCTACTAGCCTCCCCGCAATTTTACCCCAGACACTGCTGCAAGTGCCCCTGAAAGTCATCAACATGTGATGTGGAATTGCGGGACGCGATACACGCGAAGGATCGTAGACAACTAGGGTTCTACGAGGGCTTCGGCGGGCCAGTACAAGATTGGTCATATTAGGCACGGACGTTGCGCCAATATCTACTGTTGTGAAGTCGTCCACGCCGACAGGTACGATGATCTTGAATCACCCCGGTAAATCTCCCTATTGCGCAGAAAGCCCTTTGTTTCTGAATGCATTTGGCTCAGTAACGCAGATAGATCCAGGAAAGGCAGTGCTATATAATTAGAACGGTGATTCCAGGTAGATTGTAAGTCTACACTCATGGACTAGGTATACGTGCTTTACTAAAAGCTTTAGTGAAAGCAAGACATTGATAGACGGACTTCTCCGCATGACGAAAGGAAAAGTCTGGCTTGGCAAACGCTGTTGGTCCACTAGCTACATTGCTCGGTGGATAGGAATAAGATGATATAGTATTACTGGAATTCCATGCCTCGTAGTCTTATGTTGAGTGGTCCCGCTATCAGTGGGACTCTATCTGCAGGTCCCACCCCCATATCTTCAAGAGCAATCTGACAGTTACACATGCCAGGCCAAAATTGGACGTATAAAGTGTCGTTGTGATAGCATCTTAGCATTGCTTGACCCATTGCATACAACCGTGCCGATACTACTGCACATATCACCTTGCCAATGTTGTCTTTCTTCTACCTTTCGACCCTTCTAGCAATAGCTGCGGCGTGCGGCTTTCCTCATGGCTTTGAAAAGAGGGATCTTGCAAAAACAGCCATCACCAATGTTCATGTCTGGGACGGAAACAAGTTTCCAAATTCCGTCTCCACGGTAGTCTTCATCAACGGGAGACTGGCGAATGCCCCGGCATCCAATGCTACTATAATCGATGGCAAAGGCGGATATCTCCTTCCCGGGTTCATCGACGCCCATTGCCACATCCAGGAATGCTCCTACCTGAACGCTATGAGACAATACGGTATCACGACAGCGCTGGACATGGGATCGTTTCCTATCTCGACAGTGGACGCATGCAGAGCCACAGGGGTCACTGATGTGCGTACGTCCGGTGCCGGCGGAACAGTCAACGGGACGTTTCTCAGCAATACACCTGGATTCCCGGCGGATTCATACATCGTGGACCCAGAATCCGGCCGCACCTTTGTCCAAAACCGCATCTCCAAAGGAGCTGACTACATCAAAGTCGTTCTCGACCCTCTCGGCCCCGATGAAGCGACCCTGGCTGCTGTCGTACAGGCTGCCCATGCCGCTAACAAATTGGTCATCGCGCACTCCACCACGTACGCCGATTATTCCCTCGCCGAAGCGGCAAAAGTGGATATCCCCTGCCATGCCCCGTTGGATAAAGCGATTGATGCTCCGTCACTCGCCAATCTCACCGCGAACCAGATGACCACGGTGCCAACCTTGATTATGATGCAATCGATCGTGAACAACACCCATGCGCCTTATCAGGCATATACATTGAATGCACAAGGCAGCGTGGTCAATATGCACCAGGCCGGGGTCCCAATCCTAGTGGGAACAGACGCGAACGCCAGCCCTTATGTGCCAGCGAATCCTCCTTTTGGAGCTTCTCTGCATCAAGAGCTGCAGTTGTTGGTTCAAGCTGGCTTATCGCCCGTTGATGCTATCCGTGGCGCGACTTCTCTAGCAGCGCAGAAGTTTCAGCTTTATGACCGCGGATCCATTCTGCCAGGACTTCGTGCGGACCTAGTTCTCCTCAGCGCAGATCCGACTACTGATATCCATCACTCTCTTTCCATTGAGAAAGCTTGGGTGGAGGGTGTTGAATATGATCCTTCTAATTAGCTTGGCTACTTGGCTTGGGAAGACCACAAATTTTTTGGAAGGTGATTGCAAATTGTTAGGATTAGTCCTGTTATCCATTTAACCCACACCCTTTGGTCAAAGCGACTTTCTTCTCATCCTAGCCAGGATGTCTGGTAGCTACTGAGATATACTACACGAAGTCAGTCTCAGACACAAACTGCTGCACATACTAGGGAATGTAGCCACTTGCCGGAATGATGCACTCATAGACCAACAGTAGGAATGGAGCGGAGGCAGGATGCTGCACATCAAGTAATGAGCACTGTACGATTAGTTGATATTCGGTGTTCAGCACGCAGGCGACGTATAAGCCATAATACGCACAGTGAGAGTTGAGAATGTCTCCAGCCGCTGGGTCTCACCTATATGATAACCTGATCCTCGAAAGATGGAATCCATTGGATTCTAGATGGGTTAGAGCGACTCGTAGGGACACTTTTTTTGGAGAAAAGAATGAGGAATTCTTGCCCCCGATTATTGCTAACTTGAATATATATCTCAACTAGACTTCTATAGCAGCTGCCAATTGTCTACGTTGAGCAAGATCAGTGTTTGATTAGTATATCTCGGAAGACACTAGTGCAGATTCCCCACCACCACCACGCCCACTACTTACTACTCTCAAACCACGAAAATCAAAATCAAATCCCCCAACAACAAGAGGCATAACTGACAGTAACACCAAGTGGAGAATCCCTTTTCTCCCCACTAGTTAACTAACTAGACTAGTAAATAAATCAATTCTCCGTCAAGTGTTGACATTCATGACGTGCCTAACCAAGTGGGGTGACAACTCCCTTTAGTTTTTCCAGCATCACTCAACGCCCAAATCTGCCCAATAACAACCCACCCTTAGCCAACCGCCAACACATCAAGCTTGTAACTTCTTAAGTAACTAAGTAGTAATCTCCACCCAACCTACTAGATGAAACATGGCACACCTGGAACTAACTACTCGAGCTTGATGTGTTGGGATATGATTGGTCCAGGTGCAAGTGGGAATTATCATGGGGGGTGGACAGCTCATAGGGTATGAACTGATGTCTAGGTTGGCTCACTTGTATGAGGGTAGGTATATCCTGCGTGTTTCCCCCTCTGCAGCTCCAGGCAGTGAGTGAAGTGAATTTTCTGTTACTTTGGTCCCGAAAACCCCTCTCTCTCCGACACTGTGGAGGTCATCTTTCACTATTATTGTTCAGCTGAAGACGATTTGGACGTTAGTGTTAGTATCAGCTGGGATAGGTCTACTACTGCGAGTACGGCTTCATCTACAGCTACAGACATGGTCGCCGGCGGCAACACCAGCAACATGTCGGCGAGATATACTCCTAACGTGAAGCCCGAATTTGACGACGATCTCGAGGAGTATGAGCAGCCGGAACTATCGTGAGTCTCTATACCCTCTTTCTATGACCACCTACTAATCAGATCCTATCGTTGGTATAGACCCTACGAAACCCGCCTCGTGGTCGTCCTCCTCGGCCCCAGCGAACGCAAATTCTCCATCCCCGAATACTACCTCAAGCAATCCCCAGTCTTCGCCGACATCCTCAGCAGCTACCCGAACTTCATCACGCGAACCACCCCCTGCATCTCCCTTCCGGACATCGACGATGACATCACCCACACCATCGTGCACTACCTCCACACCGGAACCTACCAGACCCTCCGGCACAGCGGCGACTGGACCAAGACCGAGTACCGCCGCAGCGTGCTCGCCTACGCCGCGGCATCCAAGTACGAGCTCAGCGGGCTACTGACTCTATCGAAGAAATACATGCAGAAGCTGGACAAGGACCTCTCCATCTTCGATGTCCTCAGCGTGGCCCGCAAAGCCATCACCAAGATCCCGGACTGGGATCAGTGGTTTTTCAGCGTCTATGTGAGGAGTCGTCTCGCGGCGGCGTTCGATGAAGATGAGGATTTGTTCGAGAGTCCCCGGTTTCAGTACCTTCTTGGTGCGGAGCCAGGCTTTGTGACGTGTCTGGTGCAGGCGATGGTGGCTATTTATGAGGCGAAGCTCTCGGAGTTGAAGCAGTATCCTAAGATTAATGGATATCATCATGATGATAGAGATGAACAGGATAATAGGGGGGAGCAGGAAGCTAATATCAATGGTGCTGGTGTTGGTGGGTACATGGAACCTACGAGTCCCGGACGAGGATACAACAAAGCGGTGATTTTCATCGAGGAGACCATGTCGGATAGAGAGCCCTCAGAGGGACCTCCCTCGGAGGCAGGATATCCTGACTCGATCCAGGAAGAGAACAACACCACCACCACCAGAGAACACATGGAAGCATTCCCCGAGCTGACCGACGACGTCTATGTCCCTGAAGCACAGCAGGAGGAAGAGAGATACGCCCCGACTGAAGAGACGATAGTCGAAGAGCCAAGTCCCGAGACGACTACTACTTCGACGAAGACACACGGACTAGAGAAAGATACAGTGACTGAGCGATGGGGCGCATGGCGGAACTGGACAACGGCAAATAAGGACAGGGACTGGTACCGGAACGACATGCATGATGCAGTGACGGTTGTGCCTGAGAAGCCTGAGCCACCAGTGGAAGATCCTACTCCAGAGTACCCTGAGATGCAACGCTCCATGACCGAAGAGACTGCGACTGAAAGTGTCCCTGCGGATAATGTCAATAATGTGAATGGGAAGAAACTGGGGAAGAAGAGCCGCAAGAAGAAGATGCGGTCGCTGTTTTCCTCCGCGGAGGAGCCGAAAGCTGAGCTGCAGGCTGCATACTGATGATCGTGAGATGGGACATGAGACTATGGTAAGACTGTACAAAATATGGCGTTTGGTTGGTATTGGTTTAGTAGAAAGAAGCGATGATAATAACTCTCTTAATGTGGAATATGAGATGAACAAGATACATACAATGCAATGCAATTTTCCGAAAGAGGCAATGCCAGCGATAAGCCGATAAGAACCTAGACTGAACCACGCTAACCACATCCGGAATGGCACCTTAATTTCCCAATTCCATCACTTTAATCACTCTACTTTATCGCTGCTCGCTTCTCGTCATTCCCCATCTCATATACAACAACCATCTGCTCCGAACACAAGAATACATATCCTACGACCAGCAATATGACACCTACCCTCCTAAGCAAAACTCTCGAATTCGAGAAAAAGAACCAAAACATGCCCAAACTCCCCAAACGTGAGCTCCCTCCATCCCTCATCTCACACACCATCCCCACTAACCTACTACATACACAATCTAGACGTGAAAATCCAAAAACGACCTATCCCACACCCCTCCACTCCCTCCCCATACTCAGGCTCCTCATCCCCCAAAACCATCTACGTATCATCCAGCTCCCCCACCATGGGCGTCGTCAAGCGCGTGCAGAAGTACCTCCGGGCGGCGGAGAACCGCGCGACGGCAAAATTAATCGGCGGAAAGAAGAACAGCGACCGAAGACATCAGATCGCGCAGTTGGCGAAAAGTAACGAGGCGTTGAAGAAAGAGGAGGTGTTTGTGAAGGCGACGGGGCGGGCTATGGAGAGGGCGTTGAAGGTGGGAAAATGGTTTGAGGCGAGGGGGGAGGAGTATACTGTCAGTGTGAAGACGGGGAGTGTCCTTGTTGTGGATGATGTGGTGGAGGATGAAGAGGAGAGGAAGAAGGCGGTGGAGGAGAGTGAGAGGATGAAGAGGGAGATTGAGGAGACGAAGCAGAAGGGTGAGAATGGGGCAGAGTTATCTAAGTCGGCGATGAGGAAGAGGAAGAGGGCGGTTGCGCGTTTGGAGGGCGAAGAAGAGCTACCGGAGACGAGGACGAGATGGGTGAATATGGTGGAAGTGGCGGTTTCGTTGAAGTGAGGGATTCGTGGAACGGTATGAAGATCAATTGACTTGGACAAAAGAGCCAAACGGACGCTGCTATATATGGCCGGCCAGGCGGGTGAGGCCTTCGTCTCTCAGACTGCATGGCCAAGTTCAGGCACATGCGACACAACTCGGCCAGCGAGCCTCGTCTGGCTTCAGTCGCTATTCCGGCTTCTCGAACTCAGCAATGGGTCCAGACCTGGTTTGATCGTACGCTTGCCCGGTGTCACAACGGCAGCATCTCAAGCTGCCTAAGAAGTCCATCCGGTCATGCAGCGGCTACCCAGCGTCATATGCAGCGGACGCCCACAGCAGCGCAGAAGCATGTGGGCAATCTATTGTCTCAACCTTTGCGTACTATGCCTACAAAAAGGAAGAGACACCCCTTTAGCGATTAGTATTACTCTAATATACAAATGTGCTGTTCATATTCCAAACTCTTAATTAATCTGCTCGGATCTTCTCCGTGCCTTGTTGATAGCACTACTAGCAAGACGGCCTAGCTCTATCACAAAGTCTTCAAAGAGCTTAATCTGATAAACCGACAACCTTGGGATTTTCGGCGGCAGACGTGATCTGATATGTGATGGAACTGACATGAACAGTTCCAAGTCGTCGTCGATGTTCTCGTGCGTTGGGTTGAAGAGGATGTTCGAAAAAAGGTGGCAAATGGCTGTCAGAAAATAGGGGAGACAGAACCTGCGAGATATGTAAATATTGAGGAAAAGAACTTGCCTACGAACCCTTACCTCAGATTACTCTTGTTGAAATCAAGGCGGTCGTCTAAAAATTTCTGCAGCATCGATCGACTGGCTTCAACGCTGATAGCCAGACTCGAGCCCGCTTCAGAGGTGTCTTGGTTTTGTACCCAAACAGAGCATCTTCCACTTGCTTGGTGAATCATACCCATGCAGTACAGATAGTGTAACTGAAAGAGTGTGTTTGGCGTGTCCATAATGTTGGTTTCCCGATCAATGAGGCGTGGCCGAAAGTCGGTGGGTATAGACATTCTCCAAATCTCCAAGGCACTGTCGAGATCACGAATAGCGCCCAATAATTGGGCATCGGTCTGGCGCAGTGCTTTCAGGGAGTATAATCGATGGTATACCTCAGACTGGAGCATGGCAAGACGTATACCTGCGAGGAATTCTGGCGCAGTGTGGTGGATATCAGGGAGCGTGAGGTCGCACTGAGTATCATCCAGGCACGGAGGATGACCCGCACGTAAACTAAACTCCTTATCCATAAAGTAACATATCCAAAATAGGTGTCGAACGTGTAGGCTCCTCCTGAACTGGTCGTCATCGATGTAGACTGGAGCAAGGTGGCCATTCAGATGGAAGACGAAGCGTATCGCAGTTGCTAGTAACATCTCAAGCATTAAGATATTGCCTGTAACAACCATAGAACAAAGACTCTGGTTATATGATATATTAGCATCTGCCCTAATCTCTTCTTCATCTTCCACAAATCAGTGGGTTTAAACTTACAAGCATTAAAACGGTCTGCAGACCATCTATGGTAACCGACTCGTGCAGCATCCGGGGCACTAAGTCGTGGGCGGCCTGAAGGTGGTCCTCTGCATGGATTACTCTATTCCCATGTTGCTGATCTGAGGAATGTAGGCAGGCAGTCGTAAATGCGTGAATGCAAGCCCTAGCACTGTCAGCGCCAGGAGAAGAAACACTCGTTTCATTATGGTAGGCGGCAGTGACAGTTGAATCGAATAGTACGCGGTCTATGAACGGAAACAGTCTGGAAAGGACTGAATGATGCCATTCATCATGTAGCTGATATAGGACGCCCTTGTCCGGAAGCGGTACGGCATGCGCGACGCCATTGGGCACTGATGGGTCGAGTGTGGATGGCCTAGGTGACGTATACTGGAGATTGACATCTTCACCTGTGCGTTCCTTTATCCACTGGCGGCCAGTACCGGAGAAGAATGGCAGACCGTTGAAAGTGCATAGATTCCCGAGAGCGTGTCCTCCGACATGGAGATTGCTCTGGGGCCCAACTGTGAAGGTTAATTCCGGACGACTTTGGGTTAATGTAGGGTCCGATTGACGGTCTACACCTCATCCACAACGGTCAGTGTCTTGTACAGTGCAGATGCGAAGTCTGGAAAAGATATATGTTTTAGTTGAAGGGTATGAAATGATTACCTTGTGAAGCAATGGGTATTTCTGTGGAATCAGATCGTTGGGTGCTTGGACAAGTCTTAGTAAACGACTATAACTACATTGAGAAAACATACTTTGAACCATAGGTTTCAGGGCGCTCCTGGATACGGTCCTGGTTGCGCTTAAACGTGCAAGGAATATCGTGGTGATGGCACCAATTGCAGCGGGGCGTTGCTGCATCACATTGGATCTAGAAGGGGTTAAGATCGGATGGAACTTTGCGGAGTGACAACTATAGTCTGTACCTTCCGCTTGTAGCAGGCATCACAAGCACGACAGATCCGCCGTCGACGTTTGGGACGAGGTTTCACTATCGAAGGTCCGGACTGCATGCTTGGAGGGAACAGCATCACGCTGTAGTTGTAGCCAGAAGGCCAGTCGGATGGCAGCGGCGATGTCTGATGCGCATCACGTGAGACCGCCATTGCATGGGCCAGAACTTTACTTTTACCGTAATCGCTAACTATGGGACTATTGAGAAACCATACGCATTCGATAAGTATTCCCCAGTATAGGTCGTCATAAAACAGAAAAAGCATGAAATGGTCATTCATCGCTCGGCTGAAAAAGGAGTATGCTATGATAGACTAATACACAAAGGCGGGTGAGCCTTTACACGACCTGCTTCTGCCCGTGAGAAAGAGACATCGACATAGAAAGAAATCCCACTGTTGCCAGGAATTCGTAACTGGTACAACAGGGCGCCCACGAGGAGTGATATCTAGGAACAAACAAGAAAAGTGAGGGAGAGTCATGCGAGTTATGCAAGAAGGATAACTGCACGTAAGAGGAGGTCAAGAAGAGGGAATAAACGGAAATAACGGGGAACGAAGAAAATCAACCCATAGACCCAGCGCACTATCCCTGGTGAGCGTCGGAGCAAAATACAAGATGGGAAAACTATGAAATAGAACCAGCGGAGAATCAAAAAGAAAAGGTATGAAGGAAGGATCGAAGGTCAGTAACTTGAAGAACAAGACGAGCTTTTCAAGGTGTGATCAAGCACAATTTGAGACATGTGCCGGCAGAAGGCATGATGCGCCAGCCAGAATGATCATTTGTCCATCTTCTGCCAGCCATTCAGGTAAGCCATCAACCCAACGCCCAGAAGCACCACTCCAAGCATAGACGCAAATGGACTGGATTGCTCCAAGACATCGTGGCGGTGTGATTGTGTCGCAAACGTCGTATTTGCGTTGTCCACCGCTTTCGTGCAAGACGGCGTCGCAGTGAGCTGTGGTTGCTCAGCGCACACGCTGCCCTTCTCTTCGGCAGACTCTTGCGGCTCAGATGAAGAATCAGCAGAAGCAGGCGCATCTGTCTGCGCGCCAGACACTGCTTTGCCCTGGGCACGCTCTGCGCGCTCCTGCCGCAAAGTCTCAATCATCTCCGCCAGCGACTTCCGAGCCTCGGCAGTCTCATTCTCTGCGACATCTGCCCGGTCTTTGAACATTGTGACTTGCTTCTTCATCTCCTCCATCTCCAGTATCATTGACTCGAGGCGACGTTGTAAAACATCAGTCTGGCTTTCCGGCGAGGACTGCTTTTCAGAAGCGGAGGCATCAATTTCGCTTGAAGTTTCGGCATCCGGCAGCACAGTCTTTGGCTCTTCCATTGCAGTCAGTTTCTCAGTGCTATCGTCTTCAGATTCAGCATCTGCTGTGGGGCTTGAAGCAGCTTGAGTGGTCTTCATCTCCAAGCTCCGGGCCTTCTCCTCGGCGGATTCCCGAGCATTTCGTTCTTGAATCAATAACGCTTCAAGCTCCTTAACCCGAGCGCCCTGGCTATCGAGTTCCCTCTTGGCGGACGACAGAGCCTCGATGAGGGACAAGATCTGGCTATTCTCACGTGTAACGGGCGAGTTCGGGCCGAGCTTGGACTTTTCGGTTTCGGACCGCTTCAAAGGCGATAGGGCGTCTGTGCCATTCCGCGGCAAAGCATCGGGCTTTTCAGGCAAAGGTTGCTGCGGTGGAGGAGCTGGAGGGTCGGAAAAGCGAGAAAAGGAGTCTACGCGAGGCATCTTTGGCCGCCCATTAACTGGACGGGGAGCGTTGTTATCCGCAGGTGGAGGCTTCGCTTTCTCCTTTTCCACATATCCGGGTTTCATTATGGTAGTCAAGAACTCGTCGGTTTGCCGGAGCTCTTGAGATTGCTGTTTAGCCTGTTTCATTTCACTCTAAAAAGATGTTAGAACACGCTCGCTGCAAATGTGACTTGATGACGTACCGTAAGTCGCTTGACAACTTGTTCTATAGATATAGGAGAATTCCAATAATTCATCTGACGTTGTTGTTGGACTGCGTTGAATTGACTGCTAGCTGCACTCTGGGAACTGCGGTTGCTCATGTTGCTTCCCGATCGCCCCCTGAGATGTGACATCGGTTGACTAAGGGGAGATGGGAGCAGTCCGTTTCCAGAAGCAGGGTCTAAGTCGCCTAGGGTGAGGTCCAGGATATTCGGAATGCTGCTGTATACACCGGCATGCTCAACCTTGGCGGAAACTTTATGATGGACAACCGTAGTCTGGTCCTCGCTGACGATATCAATTCCCAGCTCGAGAGTATCATTCTCGCGAAGCTCATGGGGTTCTGATTCGCGGTTCTCCGGAGACAGTCGCTGCCCATTCACGAATGTACCATTTGACGATTTAACATCCCTGATCCAGATTTTCCCGCTTTTGTCTGCCCAAATTTCGGCGTGCTGCCGGGACAGCACCTTAGAATCGAAGTAGCCGTTCACCGGTGTTGGCACAGTCTTGGCGTTTGTCTGGCGACCTATGCGTAGTAGGTCCGGATAGAATGGTACATTAATCTGCTTTTTGTCGAAGGTGCCGTTCATGGGTATGAGGGTAAGAATGGCGGGAGGATCGCCTGCTGGCGCGCTCGCGGCGCGTACGCCATTTTGCTGTGATGCTTGAAGCATGTGTTGAGATGGAACAATGGAAGACGGCTGGTGGATCGCGGTCATAGTAGAAGAGGCTCCTGGCCCCGAAGAAAAGGCCGGCATAGCCTGGGAGCGGGTGTTGCTCAGCCCAGCCACCGGCTCTGACTTGTTATTCGCCCAGGTATTTCTTGAGGATTTCTTCTTTGCTGACCATGTAGCGTGTTCAACGTTGTTCACGTGTCCCGCATTAGAGGGTTGCGGTGTGATTATAGCGGTCGATGTGGATGAAGTAGATGCTAAGGAAGAGGAGGAATTCGATCTCTGAACAGTCCTTCGCGGCATAAAAGTTCGCGAGACTTCTTCCGCGTCCATTGAAGACAGAGCACCTTGTCCTCCGTTACCAGAGTCGAACCATCCCAAGTGAGGGCCCGATTGCACACTAGGTGGTGATGCCACAGCAGTCATGGAGAAGGATACCGTATGGTGTGTGGTGGAAAGGAGCTCTATCTCATAGGCGCTCGTTCGCTCAACGGAAAAAGAGGATCGTCAAAGTATGCAAGGAGAAGCGTCCGGAGGCTAACCGCCCGTGAGTGCCCGTCGCGACGGACCTCGAAGGCAAATATGTTTGTAGCGACGGCAGGAGCGCGGGAATATCGTAAATACAGTCCGTTCGGCTGGTGAGAGAAGGTCACGTTAGCAATTGTCCGGACGACCCCAGATAAACATCGAGTTCGTTCCGCATCGACGCAACAGCGCCTGCCATCGTCGAGTGCCACAGGAGCCCCAACAGGTAGCAAGTCACACTTACCACGGCAGGATGAGTATGAACAGTTGAGTCTAAGAGGTGATCTGATGGGGAGGCAAGAAGGCGCTTCAGTCCTGACCAAGGAGGCGTGGAGGTCTTGGCCCGAACCGAAGAGTGAACGGACCAAGCGACCGGGCAGCAAGGAAGACGGAGGCACGAGACGGAACTACCGCCTTGCACAGGCTCCTAAGCCGCCGAAAAAGTAAGTCGAGGCACTAGATCAGACGATTCAGGAGCAAACTTCATGGGGAGAGCCACCAACTTGCGGCGGGAGAGAAGAGCCGATCAGCTCACGGCTTCCTTGGTCTCCCTACGCCTGAGGCCAAAATCACGTGTTAACACACGTGCGCTTAGTAACACCGCACGGACCTTGCTCTCCTGATACGGCAGGCGGTGTCACGTGTTTCTGGGCCTCGGGTTTCGATGCGCCCACCGTTGGAGCTTTGCTGCCGACTGTAGAAGACTGAATCCGGAGGAACGACCGCTGAGGGAACTGGTCTCGTGCTGTCAAATTCGTGCGCTCGCTGTATATTTATTAACTATCTTTCAAAATGCCCGTCGTTGCTGGTCCCCCTCAAGGGCATGGTCCCTCCACCATCGAGAAGAGTGAGTTCAAGCAGATTCCATGCAATTCCAGCTGGAAGAGTTTCGCTCTCGATTCCCTGTACGGATTACTGACAGATCTACAGTGAAGATGGGTGCCATGATGGGATCCAGTAGGTTGACCTAGTTCGCAGTCTGCTTAATACGGTATTAATTACTTTTCAACAGCTGTTGGAGGTATCATGGGTTTCATCATCGGTTCGTCTAGTTATGCAAACACGGCTCTCCGAACTCGACTGATAAAGAGCAGGAACTGTCACTATCTTCCAGTACGGCGCTGGACCTAATGGTGTTATGCGTACCCTGGGCAAATATATGCTTGGTTCTGGTGCTACTTTTGGGTACGTTCTGCGCGATTCCTTGCGATTCTGTCCTTAGATATCTTTTCAAGATGCTCGACGGGTACTAACCATAGTCCTGTGATAGCCTCTTCATGTCCATCGGCAGCGTTATCCGTACCGAAGGTCCTCACAATGACGCCTGGCTCCGCGCCCGCGGACCCCCGATGATGCTCCCCCGTCAGAGCCCCCTGCGTCCGATGCGCGACTAAACCTTGATGAGATGATGGATTATACCAATGAGGGATATCAGCGTTGTGAGGTGGGGAAGAGATTGTACGATAACGTATCCTGGAACATGGAACAAGGAATGACAAGTTAATCACCGAGACGTCAAGACTGAGCAGAGCGGCAGTGACTGTATCATGTACATATCGAAGGGCAGATCATACTGTCCGCTAGTCACCTGATGCGTTGCAATGTATTGAGCGTCTAGCATGGTTGGGATAATCATAATGGATCATGAATGCATACCTACCTATAACAAATGCTGGTAAATTCTCACTGATATATATCTACATCGCCCCTCCAAGTTCACATCAGTGAAGTATCCCTACTAACCATTTCACCCATGCTACTAAACAGATACCAGAAAAGCAAATCTATACTCTATTTTTCAACCCAAGTCTACCCACCCATCTATACAACGCCCTCAAACAAAATACTATACAATCCTACCCCCTCTCACCACCATCCAACCTCCCCATTCCCACCAACAACATCAACATCAACAAATATAGGGGGATAATCTCCTACCCCCTAACAGGCATCCAAACCAACCACCCCAACCCAATCAAAAACTTAATCCCCGCCGCCAACCAAAAAGTCGACGCCATCCCCCCAGCACTCCGATTCAACCAACCCCCAACAATCGCCCCAATCAACAACGCCACGACCCCCGCAACCCTCCTATTCCTCTTCACATTCTGCACCGCCAGGATATTCTTATCCGAGGCAATATCAAAATACACACTCGTGATAACCACGCTCGGAATCTCATTAAACCCCAACGAGCGCGTACTATTTATCGATCCGGAGGATTGGAAAGCCAATAATCCGATGGGAATCAATTCTAGCAGCTTGCCACCGTGATGTCCAGAGGTGACATCGCTGGGTTGCGCAATGATACCAGATTGGATCAGGGACACGGCAATCACGATGAGAATCACTTGCACCATGAACGAGGCGAATAAGGTGCCCCGACGGGTGGGACCGAGGTGGCGGCCGACGAAGCTGAATGCGAATGACCCGGTTACGAAGCTGGCGACGGAGACGAGTGATTTTAGCCAGCTGTCGCTGTCGTCTTTGGGGAGGGAGGCGGCGCCGAGGCCGAGGACTACGGTGTTTCCTTTATTATTAGAGAGTTATGTTAGTGGTTGAACTGAAGTGGTGGGATAAGGGGGAAGGGGAAGATGTACCAGTTTGCATAGCTAGGAAACAAGACCACGCGTTGAATGCGGAGCTGTCGCAAAGCCCCGTGACAAAGCAGAGGACGATACAGATGATGTCGGCATAGTTGCTATCGACGGTTTCTCTTAACCGGCGCGCTTTGGTCTGTTGAGAGTGAGGGGATTTGCTGTCGGTGGAGGATTCCACGACCGGGAGGGCCGGTGATTTCGCGGGGTGGAAGGGCTCTGACATTGCTGAGCAGTGTACTCCGTATACTCTGTAGTAGGTGTGATATGTACAAGGATAAAGATAGAGTATAGACTACCGAATATATCGGGTAAAAGTAAAGATATATTAGAAGACAAAATTCAAAGCCCTACCACAGATTAGTAGTTAAAAGAACCGTCTAGCCACCCCCTCTTCACCCTAAACCCTAAGAGGGGAGGGAGAGTTATCTCCATAGATACGTAACTTTACTGCGACGAAGAAGGAAAATCAAGAAACCCCCTAACTTACTAACTACGTAAATCTCCGTGCAAAAATTATAAAAAGAAACCGAAACTTCCTGGCTCGATATCAGTTTTTCTCTTCCTCCTACTGCGCGCCATTTTCTGCTACAAGCACGCAAGCACGCTATCAGCCTTACTGCGGCAGCACTAAAAGAGGATGGACAAATTACAATGGCGCATTGTGGTGGGTTGGCTGGTTAGCCCGGGTTATCGGCATCGTAAGAAGTGGGTAGGTAAGTAGCGTTTAGGTGGAATGAGCGGTTGGGGCCCACAAGGCTGACGGAGGTGGTTGTTATTGGGTGTTTAGGGGGTTACTTGATACCATTGTTGTTCGGGTAGCTAGCTGAGGCCCAGGTAGAAGTCAAATGGAAGGGAGGACATAATGATAAGGTTTAATATGTAGACAATAGAAGATAGATGCCACATTATGGGGTGAAAAAGTAAAATGGCTTGCTGGGCATGAGGCCAAGATACAAAAAGGTCGTGCCCGGGATCGAACCGGGATTGCTGGAATCAGAATCCAGAGTGATAACCATTACACTACACAACCTTGTTGTTGAGAGAATGTGATAGGTTGAGCTTATGAAGCGCTCACGATACCAAGGTTATAATTTATGCTTCCTCTTCATCTATGGAGGCAGTTGAAATGATCATTGCACATGCGTAAGGAGGTGTGACTAGCGTAACTATGACGGGAAAGAACCTAAAGCGGAATCCTTAAGACTTGCACTTTAGTGAACAAGCTAGTAGGTCATGACATATAACTTAGATATCCAAGGAAAACACAGCTTTCAGGAATAGACGATTGTAGATCTCCAAAGCACGTCGTTGGCACCAACCCGGCAGACACCTCAGAGTTTCGCCACATTGAAGGCTTCGGACGTCCACGTTTCTTTGATGAGGTCCGCACATTTCTCGCCAATCCCATAAGCAGGCATCTGGGTATGCCCCCCATTCAGGGTTGGCATGACACTACAATCTGCCACTCGAAGTCCGGTCACGCCACGCACACGCAACTTGTTATCGAGAACAGCCTGAGTATCGCCATCTGGGCCCATAGCGCAGGTACCTCCAGCGTGGTAGCCTATATGATACAATCAGCAAGAGTAGTGCCAACAGACAGAAGAAGGAGCATACAAGTTGTCGCATGTTCTTTCACATAAGGGATCCACTGTTCTCTCTTCGTGTAAGTGTGATGGGTCAGATTAGGAGGCCAAGAGCCCTTCACGATGTCCTTCGTCCCAGCGCCCTTGGTAATGATCTCATTGGCGAATCTACACGCCTCGGTTAACACAAGCAGATCCAGTGGGTCTGCAAGGTAATTGCAGTCCACTACAGGTTTCTCCAGGGGATCCTTGGATTTCAATGTCACACTTCCGCGGGACCTAGGTGAGAACAATTCTGCAATGATGGAGAATGCGTACTTGTGATCAATAGGGAATTGATCGTACTGTTTCGGACCGCCATAACATTCCGTGGTAAGGAACTCAACATTCGGCTGATTGGGTGCCAAGCCCATAGGGTCACGACCTGGCTGTCGGGGCGCATTCTTCCACAGTGGCTCATCTTTGAGGCGTTCGTCGAGACGCGCAAAGGCAAAGGCGCCAAAAGGGAAAGTTGACAGAAACCCCTCTTTTTTCTCTTTCCAAAGCGCGTAGGTTTTGTTGAAATTCTCTCCGTGGTAGACGTGGTGGTCGGTTGTCAGACCGGGCTTTTCTGTCTCGTAGAACATGAAAACAATCTGGACGGATCTGGTTAGGTGCAACTTATAGATATATAGAAGAAACACCACCTACCAGATGATCCATGAGATTTTGCCCAACGCCCGGGAGGTCGACCAAGCATTCGATATTGTTTTTCTGCAACTCTTCCTTCGGGCCCAGCCCAGACCTCATGAGAATCGTAGGGCTGCAATACGATCCACTACTGATGATAATCTCCCTCTTGGCATGTAGCTCACGTCGCCCATTTGCTGTTACCACTGAGACACCGTCCGCCTTGAGCCCTCCAGGGGTCTTCTTGAAGAGTACCCTGTCCACAGTGGTATCTGTCATGATGGTGACATTGTTGCGATGATACTCATTTGTAACAAAGTCTCCACTAGTAGTGCGGAGGCCATTGTACACTGACCGTGGTACATGACCACATCCATGGGGTGTGTCACCAGTTGTAAACATATCATGGTCCAATGGAAGGCCCTGCGAAACGAAGGAGTCCATTATCAATTCGGAGATGGGCGCCAGATCATGTGGTTCGACGTGAAGAGGACCCGAGTTGCCATGATGCCGATCGGACGCCTTAAACCAGGGCTTAGTGTGAAAGGTTTCGGCCTGGATAGAAGATATTAGCTTTGTGCCTCATATCTTCCTGCCTGTAGTGGATGGTTTAGGCAATTAACCTTTTGCATGTACTTGAAAAACTCCTTGCCACTCCACCCATCTAGACCCCAGTCATCGTAATCCTGCTTACTGCCGCGTATGCAAAGGGTGCCATTGCAGCCACTGCAACCACCCAGAAACTTGCCTCTGCTGAGCTTGACTTGGCGATTATTGACATGAGACATGGGAGGAGTGACAATATTCCAGTCGGTCGTCGTGTCGAGCAGATTACTCCAACTAACTCATTCAGTAAAAAGAGGAGCCGATTTTCTGAGGGGTAATGCGCGTACGAACCCGCCGACCATGTGAACATTTTCGAGGTCCTTATTATGCTGTCCAGCTTCGATGAGAAGAATTCTTATGTGTGGGTTTTCAGCCAGGCGCCCGGCCACCACGCATCCTGAGGTGCCACCCCTGAGAGTCGAAGCCAACCGTTAGTCATGGTGTAGTTCAGGAATGGGACACAGAGCATGCTTCATGAGAAGAGGGGACTCACCCACAGATAATGTAGTCGTACGAATCGGCCATATTACACACCACAGTCGAATAGTCAAAGGGGTGACGCGAGAGAGACTAATAGCCAAAATATGGGAAAGCCCCTTCTGCATGAAAGAGCAACAGGACACGTTCGGGTTTATAGCATACGAGGATACACTGGTGCAACCGGAGGATGGAGTTTATTCCGCCATTGTACTGCGCCAGAACCTGACAATACCGCTGCAAGGAGGAGCGCCTTGATGGAATAGCATTTCCGCGTTGCCAGCCATCTGCAGAGTATCCATGTAGCTGCAGCCCCCATCTGCCAATTGAGATACGCAGCCCAGCCAATCTTTGACCATGTCCCAAAGCTTACCCCACTCGAATTTCAAGTGTGGCGGAGCGTATTGATTAACTCGACCCACTAAAGAGGAGTCCAAGGGGAATGAGGAAGTTTACGAGCATCTCGGCCTGCGGGGTAAGTCGATAGGTCCAACTTTAGTTCCAGGAATAACGGAAATAGATATGCGGGCTTCTGACGGGCTACGGATATAACCTTAAGTAGTTGGTTCCCCCGATGCAACTTCATTTGGGTGCAATTTACAGCGATGCGGGCGAATTCCGCTCATTCTTCTGGTCGTGCGGGGTTGCACCACCGCGATCCCCCGTATACAGCTCATTAGTCTCCTCCAGTCCTTTCCCAGCAGTTTCTGGCAGGAAACACCAGGTGAACAGGAGTCCCAGCAATGACATGCCGGTGAAAAACCAGAAAGTACCCTTGGGAGTCAGGGAATCGTGGTCGAGCAGCATCAGTGTGGTGGCCTAAGGGGAACTCGAGTTAGCATCATTCGGCAGTCATTCTTCGCCAAGGATCTATACGACACCAACCTTGGAAATGCCAATCCGATTGGCATAATGCCACAGTGTCACAAGGGTGACACCTGCTATTCGAACGCCCAGTGGGAAGGACTCGGCGGTGATCAAATACTGGATTGAGTTCCAACCCAAGGCCCATCCAATGCCAATGAAATATATCATCACAATCGCGCCAATGGCAGCATGTCTTACCGCCGGGTCGTCTTGCGACTGACCCGATAGAGAGCTAAATATAGTGAGAAAGATTGAATCGTAGGTCAGAGCGATAAGTTGAAGCACAAGACCGATATATAATGTCTTTCTCCGACCCAAATAATCGATCAAGAATATGGCTGATATCAGCGCAAATAAAAACTTGACAGCACCAAAGACGGCTGTTGTGAAGAGTTTCTGCGATTGTCCTTGGATACCGAAGAGTCCGAATAACTCGGGGGCATATGCTAGTGTTCGGCAGATTAGCACGAGCGCGCAGACTTCTGATTCCGGGCGAGACTTACTGGTCACCGAGTTTGGGCCGGACCACTCGCCCAAGCACTGCAGGACAAAAACGAAGGCAATCCGTTTCAGATGAGATTTTGTTCCGAAAAGCTCTTTCAATACTCCAATAAGCCCTGATCGCGATGCCACCTCCCGCTCGAGTTTGAGCTGAATCTTGACATTCGAGACTTCATCATGTACCCCCGGATCCAGCGGCGACACGTTCCATAGTCGTGCCAGAGATTGGAGTGCCGCCTGGGGACGATCCTTTCGGCACAGAAAGCGAGGACTCTCCTCACAGAACATGGAAGCGATCAAAAGCAGGCCTGCCCACATAATCTGAACGCTTTGTGGGATGACCCACTGTTTAGCACTCGAGTTGGGGATGTGGATGGACGCTCCCCATATGGAAAAGTACTGGACAGATCAGCAAGCTGGGTCACATATCTCTCTCATATACTTTTGTTTAAGCTCACCCCAATCATGATTCCTAGATACTCGGACATGCCGTATAAACCCACAAGCATCCCGCGGATTTCTCTGGGTGCTACCTCCCCGAGGTAGATGGGGGCCATTACACCAAACTGTCCAATACCAAGACCCATTATCAAGCGACCGGCATATACCTGTCCAAGATTACGGGAGGTAATGAACACCGAGGAACCAATGATCCACATCAAGCAACATTGACGGAATGTCCAGAGTATCCCAACGCGCTCGCTGCACAAGAATGCGACTATAGCGCCCGGCAAGCTGCCTATGTGGACCATAGACGTGATGTTTGACAATCGGTTTGCTCTCTGGGATGCACTGAGATAGTTGGCCTCTAGGCCAAACTGGTCAATGAACGACTGTTCCGCAACAGTGCTGGCGATAAGCCCAGAATCCAGACCTATAAGGAGTCAGTTCGCCAGGACGCAATAGAAGGGAGGGGACAACGGACCCCGGGCAGCGCCCGAGAGGCCAAAGCAGATAGCAGCACATAGGAGCTTCACTGTGAGCTTTCTAAATAGAGTAAGATGCTGCTTTAGGCCTTGCATCCTGGCAAAAGAAAGCAGAGACTAGGGGTTGGCGTAGAGATGGACATTGGGATAATGTGAAGGGATGCTTGAGTAAGAAGGGAAGGAATCATTTTTCTTATCTAGGCGACAGAAAATCTTCTCATCTCCCCTCAAAGACAATGACTAAAGAGCCACCATTTCTCCTACAAACCAGCACAGAGAGCGAGGGCCCTAGGGGTGAATAGCGCGTGCAGTGGATCCGGTACCGCAAAGCGAGTGGAATGTGCTTCAGCCTTACCCGCTCCCTAACAGCCAACCATCCCCACCCACTCCCACTGTTTCTTCATGGCTGACCTGGCTTTTCTGGTGCATCCGCCCCCCTCAGATGCAACCGGATGGTGTGCCGGGGTCTGCGCAAGCTTTCAAGTACCCTGCAGACTATGTTCTCCGCCAATTGCAGGAGACGTATTGCCCATCAGTGACCTGGCCAAGCCCGGATCGTTACTAAGTCACCTTTCAGGGGCCGCACTTCGGAAATTGACGGACACGAAAATAAGTTGGGCAAAATCTGCAATGACCTTGAGTGTCCTTCGTACTCGTAGTTAATCAGAGCATTGCTGACATCCAAAAGCTGAACTTTAGGTAGTGCAACAATATCTCCCACAATGATTCGGCCATATCAGCCTCAATTTAGGCCTGCATCGTCCCCTTTCCAAACACGAGAAGCCTTGAATTGCTCGTGTACTTCTAACAATTATTCGTCTAGAACGAATTTGCCCCACGAGATGGTACTCGCAATAATCGTGAGAGCAACAACACACACCACGTGTCCAATTGATGGCTCCTTCCCTGCACTCCTTCGAATTACTTCCGGAGACGAGTCAGAATGAGACTGAAAGATAGGATGGCTCGACGAGCGTTGCTTGATCTATCAGCTTCTACACCACTCTAGAAAACTATACAGGTCGCATCACATCATATTCCTTCCTCTCGCTCTCATCAGACATGACTCAGGTAGGCGATATGGGAGTTCAGATACCACAATGTTGGCGAAGTTAATTCTGGATAGACACCAGCAGTTGCCAAGATAGCCGACCGGACCTTATAAACTTTCGCGATCGGAATGCTGGTTCAGTGGGGAATACTCTCGGGGTTTCCGAGGCGCGAGGCTTTCTGGCATACTATAACCATCGTTGTTTACCCCGCGCACAAACATGATTTCGCAAAATTCCACAAGTCGATTTATGTCATTGTGTGTGGTCTGAGCAGTGCTCGGAAACGCATGCGCTGATTACGACTTGGATCTACGTACGGCAGCTCGGGTTACACAATTATAGACCGCCAGACGGAGAATTGGTCGATGAGAATAAGCACACAGCACGTATTTCACCGCACTGTTATCGGCTTCTTACGTATGCTATCAGCTCTGGAGCACCAACTTCATGCAAAGGGAAGCATATGGCATGATCCTGAAAGGAGATACACGGAGTACTATCTGGGCCATGCTTCTACTTGCAGTTGCTCTACAGCCTAATTTGTGCTACAAACCAATATCAGCAGAAGCGTCCCACAAGCCTGAAGTCGACTGATAATATAAGCATAATTGGTATGCTATTTACTTTGTGCATGGTGTCCAGTGTGCTTTCACTTCTACAACACACTCTCTGTGGTGTCACGAGAATCAGGTCGCCTTGCTATGGAAACGAATCTTATCTCAAGCATCAAGCAGCAGGGCCACACTTCAATCCAACTGTCAATCGACTCGTGTCGTGTTCAAAATGTGCCAGGCTTGCAGCTTGATCCGCATTAACATTCACTTCGAATTGCACACGCCAAGAAGTATCCATCATGCATATTGTCGGTTAGCTTCGACCTCAGTTGGATAGATCAGATCCATTACTTCGCGCCAATACCGCCCCAATCATCGCATTCTTTTTCTCTGACGATAATCGACTGTGCTATACATCCAAAATTTGCACATTCAATGTTAATCCCAGAACCATCAGCTTCTTGTGTGACAAATGTTGTATACACAAACGTGTCTCGACAGACACTTATCTATATGAGAATGGCGCATGTAGTAGCCATGGTTACTGGGAAGCAGACCGGAACTGCTCCGGGGTATCTCCCTGATTTTTTCCATCTCCAGCCTTGAAAGCTTCTAGCTCTTTTAGCGACTTATAGACTCTCAGGAGATTAGGCACAAATTCCAAGTCCATCTCGTACAGCAATGCCTGATCGACCGTGGGAACCAACACAACATCGGCCAATGTCACCTGGTCGCCGAAAGAATACTTGCTTGATGGGGAGATCAGGGCTTCATACGCCTGGAAGCCATCCGTGAATGCCTGCCTAACGAAGCCTTCCTGATCCTCCACGTTATCTCGCACGGACCTGACGCGCTTGGCAATCCGGGAGTTGGTGGGCGCCTGAACGTCGATCGCGATGATGTTGACCAGGTCGCGTACCTTGATGCGATCCTGCCAAGCAGAGACAGGTGGCAGTAGAGGACTTTGGTCCGGGAATCTTTCTTCAAAGTACTCTAGGATTGTCATGGATTGTCGGATGATGGTCTTGTTGCCGTCGGGGTGATGCACCACCAAGGTCGGCACACTAGCACTTGGATTCAATTCGTCTTTATATTTTGCGTCATGGTGCCCTCTTGTGCGCAAATCGACATAAGTGAATTTGAGTGGGATGCCTTTCAGATGAGCAGCGATGATGATCCGCTGACAGCATGAAGAACACCAGAACGAGTACAGCTCGAAGATATCTTGGTTCTCCATTTTAGCTGAAGGACTTAGATCTGGTATAACTGTTTTGGTTGGTGCAGTACAATGAAGTGCACGAATTGTGGTTGCTCTGGAATGTATCGACGAGGCCGTCCTCGCGTTCTTATACAGAGAAGCTGCTAATGTTGACAGATGTCCCCAGCAGGAAAGTCACTCTTATCAGTGTATCTAATCAAAATTGTCTCAAGCCAGGGAGAACGTGCGTAAGCACTAGGCTGGCTAGGCCACGGTAGCCCGACGGCTGTATACTATCTTGACGAATTATTCAGATGCTGCCTACGCTATATTTGTTCACAACTACCCGTTATGGTCTTTCTGAGTCCCGAGCTCCATCACAAACACCCCTGATACGACCCAGATAGATGATCAGTGCTCTATACGATCTGACATGCATCAAAGCTTAGACTTTCTTCAAGCATCGATTATTAATACGACGCAATACGCTTACTGAGACGGCTAGGCTAGTACTAGAAGCGCCCTTAAGCCCCCTGACTTTCAATCTGACACGCGGAGCGATCCTTCTAGCAGGCACGTGGCCTGAGCAGTATATAAGAATCGTCATCACACAACTCTGGTAGCATTTATCGTATTTTTAAGCTGTGTTTGAATATTTCAGACAAAGATATCAAATTGACCAGTATCCGCACGATACAATGCCCTACTGTTCATAGGTTACTAGTATTATAGCTATCTAAAGCTAACAACGCCATACCTACGACCGGTTGAGCTTCTATGAATTATAATTAGACGCGACGTAATGGTGCACCATTGACCATACCTGTTAGCTCGATAGCTCTACTAGATGAATAACTATATATTATGAATGCCACAAAATAACTTCCACTGGCACGATACGATCGATCACCACTCCAGCCCGAGTAATGTGATTGGTCAGATGGAAGATATAAGCCGGTGAGCTCCTGAATGCCTCAGCGCTTAAACAAGGACACCCAGTCTCTCTTCATGGTTGAATACCATCACCTCGCTCATTGAGTCGCTTCACTCGATTATGACAGACCCAGTGAACAACAAACCAACACCCCCAGCCCCATCTCCACCCCCTCCCATCCTAGCCGCCCAATGCATGAACTACGACGACATCTTATGGACCCAATGCGACTCGACATTCAACCCCTGGAGAGACAAACTATTCGAAACGGACAATCTACGAGAAATCGGCCGATTCATCGACAAACACAGAGGAGGTGTCCCGGAGGAGCTCTTCGCTCCCCAACGCGGATCATTCAATGCTTGGCTCCGGATGTTATTCCAAGATGGAGGCTCGGCCATCATCCGGTTTCCATGTCCCGGTGCGTCCATGTTTCCTGAAGAGAAGATTCAGCGTGAAGTGGCAGTGATGAAGTTTTTGGGGTATTTTACTAGTATACGTATACCTCATATCCTTCATTATGGGATGACGGAGGAGAGTCCGAATGGTTTAGGACCATTTATTATCATGGAGTATGTTGCCAATGAAGGCGACTTTATTGATGCTCTTAATGTACCCGGCCGGTCACGCGATGAGAGACCGATGTTGGATCCGGATGTCTCGCAGGAGAGACTTGAGTGGGTTTATGGTCAGATGGCGGATATTATGTTGCAGGTCTCGAGACATTCTTTTGCTGAGATTGGATGCATTGATAAAGCTGATAAGGACGATGAATTTGATGATACGTGGGTAGTCAAGCATCGTCCGCTTACCTTTAACATGAATGAGCTTGTTCAACTAGGCGGGGTTGCACCAGAGTTACTCCCTCAAAGCACGTTCAAAACAGCTTCATCTTACTATCAAGCACTAGCTGAGATGCACATGATCCACTTGTCCTCTCAACGCAACGACGCGATAGAGTCCGCGGAAGACTGTCGAACCAAGTACATCGCCAGATGTCTCTTCCGTAAGATCACTCGCCAACATCAGCTTTGCCAAGACAACTCTGGCCCATTCAAGTTATTCTGTGACGATCTCAGACCCGGTAACGTCCTCGCGAACGACCAACACCAGATGACCAGCGTGGTAGACTGGGAATTTACCTACGCGGCGCCTACTGGATTCGCTCACAGTCCACCCTTTTGGTTATTACTCGAGCTTCCAGAACTCTGGAAACCGGGTTTGGATGATTGGATAGCGAGGTATGAGGAGGTGTTGCCAACGTTCCTGAACGTGCTTAAAGATAAAGAGCAAGCAGCCATTGACCGAGGGACTTTGAACGAGAGCGACCGACTGTCAGGACATATGCTGAGAAGTTGGGAGAGTGGTGATTTCTGGCTTAACTATGCCGCGAGAAAGAGCTGGGCGTTTGATATGATATACTGGGCTAAGATTGATCGGAGGTTCTTTGGCGACGGCGATCTGAAAGATCGGATCGAGCTGTTGAGTCCTGATGAAAGGGCGAAGATAGATGAGTTCGTGCTGATGAAGTTGAAGGCTAAGGAGGAGGGCGGGCTTTCTTAATAGGGATTCTGCGGCTGTGCTAAACTGCTTGTTTATGAAGAGGTTAGAATCGGAACAATATCAAGGCACATTTTCTCTGACGGGGACTTAACAGAAACTTTCCCTTCCTGAGCAGTCCAGTGGGATACTTGTGCCACAGCCTCTGGTCATATCAAGACATCAAAATGCGATCAGTGTTGTTTATACAGGGGTGAAGGCATTCTTTTATAATGGATGAATTATTTCTGTCAAGCAGAGTTATATGAGGCAAATCCGTGTAGATAGAACGGCGTTGAGGGAGAAGACGATGAATATAATAATCCGACAGCCTACCCGACAGCACGTGGATTAAAATAGATGCTTCAGGATGTAACGCATCTCGCGTAACGAGACTAACAGTTAAACCATAAGATACATATTGCCCAGGCAATACAAAGTAACAGTACCAATCCAAAGTCTAGAACATAGTAGTATCAACGACTCTTTTATGAGGGTGCTTATGAATGCGTATGAACTCGTGTCAGAACAACCATCTCTCAAACTTGTTAGCCATGTCTAAGAAAACACCGTTTTCCACCCTAAAGTGTCACTGCCATTAAAATGCGAAGATTACATCTCATATCCTTGTCTTTCTCCTAGGACACGACGGATACACGGGCGAACAGACCAAAGCCGATAACGGCGCTGACAACAGATTTCTATCGAGGTCGGAGTTCATATGAACAGCAAATCTTTCGCTGAAGCCCCTAGATCGTTTGAGGAGGTACTAGCTTCGTAACCCATGGCCAGTAATGTGGCTTCCGCCGGTTCTGAGGGGGGAGCATAACAGGTTTGGTAGTGTGGCGGATCTTTTCAGGTACCGTTTCTTATAGCGCGGTTGGCGCCTAGTAATAACTTTTGAGAGTTGGGCTGACTACATTATGAGTAGGAGAAGTCTGTTGGTTTCTAGTAACTCTGTTTGTTTAGTTGGATAAGGCTACGGGGTGATTCTGGTCACTGCGAAACCGGATGGCTTGAAGTTGGAAATTGACTGATGTCCTGACTAGATGGTAGGCGAGTTTGGTCGAGTGATTGATGTTCGTACCTAGGTATATAACGTTATTTTCTTGGTCACTACCCAGATATTGTTCAAAGACAGTAGGGATGAAGAGCCATGGTAAATATGGTGAGCTCCACTGTACCATGAGAGGGCCGCACCTGAGGTTCAACTGGACGGACATGGCCGGTCCATCGATATAGTCCTGTTCAGTTGACATGATATAATAACATGCTTGCCACATAATTTTCGAAGGCTCTTGTAACCGTACTTTTAGACTCTTGTTAGGTCTTTGCTTTGCCCTCCAGTCTGTGCTCAGTCTTGTCCGATGTCTGGACACGGAGAATCTATTTCACTCTCCATGACTCAAGCCCATTACGTATCTGCATAGCTCACTCGTATATGTCTAGACCAGAGGTCATTCTATAATTTGTAGCTGAAATCTGCTTTACGTATGCCTTCCACGCATCCCATTCCACCATGGATGCCCAGCATCAGCTAACGGCGGAAAAGCTCTTCCAACCGCCAAGGACGTGCCAAGAGCGCACTCCTACGCACAACATGATCCACACCTCGCTTACCTCTTGGCTGTCGGTCACGAGTGAGTCATGCGTTATCAATCTCCGGAAGAAAGAGGGAAACATGAATATTCCACGGTGGGGAGAACCCAGATATTAGGCAGCCATCTAATTAATAGTCCCCGCTGAGGGACAGGCATTTTAGAAAGTAGCGATGGTTAGTAGTGCCCCAATCTATCCGGAGTCCAATTCTGACATGGCTTGAGGGCCCCATGGGTGGATTTGGTGTTGGGGATTCCATGCCGTGGGCTGCAGGATGTGTGTTTTTGATCTGGTATTGTGCGATACAAAATCAGATAAGATACGGCGAATAAGGTTTAGTGGCACCCGCCAAGTATATTTCGGGCTTGACTAGGCTTGTTTTGGAACCTTTCCCTTACCGGGGCTCCCCCTCTCGTTAAAAACAGGCTGGATGGGTTTGTTTTTGGTGCGGCTGGTGCGGCCTTTGTCTTGCGGAAAAATGGCCGGGTTTTTGCCGATGGAGGGGAGAGAGAAAAAGCTGGCCCATATTCACCCCTGGCTTATGTGGTGATGATGATCATGTCCTCTCGTGGACATTTTAGCAGTCTTCTTGCACGGATGACATGCATTACCGAGATTGAAGGCCAAGTTACCTTCCTTGGTTTCTTCTTTCCTGCCCTCAAAAATTTAAATTCAATTCTTATCCATCTTATCATCTTCCATCAGTGCATGTCCGTGGGTCTCGATGTTATCACGGCCCGCTTGTCACCGTCACTAAGAACCATAACAAGATCATTGCGCTGGAATCGGGTCCTTTCGGGCCCCGTGGGAAAATAGCAGACCACCAGCATTCGCGGAACAGTGGAGGCTAGGAGTCGTGATGGTGCAATGAGGAGCCAGGAAACAAATTAGGGGAGGAGTCTCTAAGTGGAGCAGGGACACCAGACCCTTGCACCAACATTAGGAGACTACAACAACATACTATATGAAATCATCGTGAGCTCGATTCAACGTTCTAGATGGGATGTAACTGTGGCAATATCACGAAATTTTTTTCTGCGAGTTTTTCGGGATGTTTCTCCTGATGGAACCACACTGACACAAGCTGCGAGAATTATCTGATCCGAAGTGGAACGGGGTGTCGCCAGCTTGCCAAGAGGACAAGACTGCCTAGAGTTCCACTACCACTGTAAGCCTGAACCAGCACCCACAGCCAGCGCAAATTCCTCTTTCGCGTTGGTCGCCAGGAAATTCGGGACTGGGAAAAGCTCTGGGATGGTGTGGGACGCGTGTGGGAGGCGAAGAAATCATCGTCCCATGTCAAGCCTTTATAACATGGCGCATATCCTTCCTCCCATGCCGATCAGTTCTTGAAAAAACTTTCTCCTACCACTGATGATATAGCGCTTTGGGCATATTGCTGTGCTTTTTTGCTTTCAAAATGGCCTCTGACAAGCCTCCTACCACCACCGGGGTCAGTGAGGATCCGATCTCTTTGGATCCCGATACTCCTCAGCAGCCTGTGGAGGATGAGCAGGATAAGCAGGATGGTGTTCGCGTCGCTGAAGCAGTTACTGCTTCTTGGTCGAAGAAGTCTCTGTATATCACTTATGCATCGTGAGTAGCTTGGTTCCTGTCCCTTCCGAGCGACTGCTGAAGAGTGTATAGCATGTGGCTGTTGTATTTCGTCAATGGTTTGAACAGCAGCTTGACCGCGAACCTGTCTGCGTACATCACCAGTGACTTCTCGGAGCACTCGTTGCTCACGGTGATCACTGTCATTACCAGTGTCATGGGCGCTGCTTGTGTCATGCCTATTGCTAAGGTGCTGAACCTGTGGGATCGTACCCTGGGTGTCTGCATCATGGTGTTGATTGCTATCATGGGTTTGATTATGATGGCTGGCTGCAACAATATCGCCACATACTGTGCTGCTCAGGTGAGTTCATCTCTGTGTTTTATGAATGACAAGACTATTGCTTTGAATTGCCGATATACTAATTACGCAACACTGCTAGGCATTCTACACTGTCGGCTTCACTGGTGTCATCTTCTGTGTCGACGTGATGACCTCCGATACATCTTCCCTCCGCAACCGAGGTATCGCCTACGCCTTCACCTCTTCTCCCTACATTATCACTGCCTTCGCCGGCTCTCCCCTCTCCAACCAATTCCACGAGACCAACTGGCGCTGGGCCTACGGAACCATCTGCATCATCCTCCCCATCGTCGCACTCCCTCTGATCATAACCTGGGAACTGGCCAAGCGCAAGGCAGACAAAGAGGGACGCCTGCAATACAAGCCCCGGAGCACCCGGACCTGGTGGCAGAGCACCTGGTTCTACATCATCGAGTTTGACAGTAAGCCTCCCCCCTTAACCCCTACCAGCCCGTCAATCTCCAACTAACAGACACCTTCCCCACCAGTCATCGGCATCCTCTTCATGATCGGCGGTCTCATCCTCTTCCTCACCTCGTTCAACATCGCCGGTAACACCGAAGGCGAATGGCGATCCGCCAAGATCATCGCCATGATGGTCGTCGGGTTCGTCGTGCTCGTCGGCTTCGTCTCCTACGAGCGCTGGGGGGCCCCCAAGCCCTTCATTCCCTACCACCTCATCGCCAACCGCACCGTCATCGGCGCCTGTCTCCTCGACATCACCTACCAAGTCTCGTACTACTGCTGGGCCAGCTACTTCACCTCCTTCCTACAAGTCGTCTACAACACCAGCCTCACCCAAGCCGGATACATCAGCGCCATCTTCGACCTCATGGACCCCATCTGGCTAATCGGCTGCGGATACCTGATCCGCGTCACCGGCCGCTTCAAGTGGCTGCTCATGTGGGCTCTCCCGCTCTACCTCCTAGCCAGCGGCCTGATGATCTACTTCCGCCAACCCGGCTTCAACATCGGATACATGTGCATGTGCCAGATCTTCCTGGCGGTTGGTGGCGGTACCTTGATTCTCATCGAGCAGGTTGCTGTCCTGGCGGCGTCCCGACATGAGGACTACGCTGCGATGTTGGCGTTGCTGAGCACGTTTGGTAACTTGGGTGGTGCCGTCGGTAGTAGTGTCTCCGGTGCGATTTGGACGAATACCCTGCCTCAGAAGCTCAGGGAGCTGTTGCCCGATGAGACCAAGGATCAGTGGGCGGAGATTTATGAGTCGTTGGATGTGCAGTTGAGTTATCCGGTGGGGTCGGAGACGCGCATTGCCATTCAGAATGCTTATGCGTGGAGTCAGCGGAATATGATGATTGCAGGTACGGCGGTCATGGGGTTGTCGATTGCGTGGGTGTTGATGATGAAGAATATCAAGATTAAGGATAATAAGGATGTGAGACAGGTCCTGTTTTAGATGGGTTGAAAAGAGAGTTTTGTATATATTGTGTTTGTTGTCAATGCTTAAATATTGGCCTGTGATGCTGATTTCGATGTCGTTTGGTATATTGAGAAATATTAGTTAGTATTAATTCACGAGCTTGTCTAGGATTGAGAGAACCATTACTGGTATTAGTTTACTGAAAGCAACCCTTTCATTATATTCATTATATTCATTATATTCATTATATTCATTATATTCATTATGATAAGTATATAACTTGTTTATCCAAAGAAGAAAAAAATCACATCACGCATTTCGAACCGCACTCATAATCGTCCACCCATTGGGCGCCGATTTCCGAATATCCGTTGCATTCTTCAAGAAACATCGATGGGTACGATTCGAGCTAGTCGGGGCATTCGCATCCCAACTCACACCCTGACACTCCGATCCCGCTATTACATTATTATACGACTCGCATCGCTGGATGCATTGAAGCAGCGTATTTGTGGTGAAATCCTTCAATGTGTCATCCGATATGGTTATCTCGGAGCAACCAGCAGTGGAAGAGCAGAGGTCTATGCCGCATAACCGTGTATACTCCGTGCCTTGGACAGTAATGGTTGTTCCGTTGGACGCAGGACATGCTTCGCTGGTGCTTGTAGATGTAGAAGTTGAAATAGTAGGTGTTGCAGATGTATTTACGGTCGAGGAGCTGGTAGAAAAAGAGGAAGTTATACTCGTCATTCACTCATATAGATGATAATTCGGTCCAAAGAGAAAAAACCAACAAATACTCACCTGGAATCCTTGCGTGAAGCCAAAGAACCCCCAACACCTCCCCCTACAGCAGCAGCGACAACAATCAGAGCGATAATAATTCCGATGAAGAAGTATGGCCGACGAAGACCGCATATTGTCCTTCTCACTAAGTTGTTTCCTTCCCCCACAGTTATTGCCTCATGATTTTTTGTATCAAGCCCCGCCCCCTGTTCTGGAACCACTGGTATTGGTGCATCGGATCCATCGCCTGCGTGATATACTAGTCCTTGTTGTTGTTGTATCTGGCGATGGTCCACGATGAGGCCATCAGCAATCGCGACTTCGAGGCCGGGTTGATCGGAAGTCGAAGTGGGCGGAGTTTTTGGCATGGCGGGGGGGGGAAGAGGATGTGTCTCGAAATATGCAATGAATCAGAATAGATTGGCTTTTCCTGTTCATTACTTAAGGGTCTGAAATAGCGGGATGTTGAGGAATAAATCCTCGCTTGTAGACGGAGTCACATGAGTGCTTTTTGACAAGGCTGCGCCTTGACCTCAGGATTGACAGATCATGTCTGTAAGCAGTAACACGAAGGATGCGGAGAACTAGGGGTCAACGGATGTTGCGGCACGTCTTATGGTCGGGACAATTGGAGTTTAGTATTTGCAATGGCAGTTGCACGATGAGTATCTCCTCCAGGTGCCCCGATGACGCAGTTAATTGGTGATGGTGTAGAAACAGAAAGCAGTGGATAGATCTTATGAATGAGACATTGGTTCAGATGCAGCTGCCAACTCTATTCCTATATTCGACTTGTATAGTCTGTATGCAGACTATCCCAAAGGAAAGGGGAGAATTTATTTAACCCTCACTTTGAAGAGATACTTTTAATATAAGCTGCCGCTACTTCACATCGTTGATCTCGATCAGATTTATAGTGGGAAAAAAAAGCTACAAAAATATAGAATATTTTGATACCAAATAAAATTTTAACTTTAAAAGCTTTTACTAATAGAATAACTCTAATTATTCAATTGATATGAGTTCAAGCTTCTGTGATATACTGTTTATATCGATGAAAGTTTGATGAAGGCTTGCAGTAATTATAGAATAGCGAAATCTCTTAGTAGACTTCTTAAGTAATCTACTTCTATTTCTACTGTCTCAGACTGACTTTGTACACCATCTGAAAACGACTAAAGTTCAGTCTCAAGCATACTTTGAAAGTCTATTGGCGCATCGGATCTATCGCCTGTGTAGATAGTCCTTTTTGTTGTATCTGGTGGTGGTCCACGATAAGGTCATCAGCAATTATGACTTCGAGACTGGGTTGATCGGAAGTCGAAGTGGGCGCAGTCTTCGGCATGGTGGGGGAGAATGTCTTGAGTAAGCTAATGATCAAATCTCGTACTTACAGGAAGGTCATTGATTTTCGTGTCAAAGGAGGTACACTCGATCCTCTCACGTCACATTGCTAAGTTGGCGACATAGCGGGCCGGACCGCGGACTTGTTGGAATTGGATACTCTAATTAAAGAAGAGTATGTCTCAGACTCCCCAAATCGATATCAAAATATTCATTCGGGTCTCAATAGCAGGACGCCCAGTATGAGCCCGGGTTCTTCAGGCATACGGTTCAGGATGAGTGATGTGATGTCGTGCGGCCTATTCCCAGTGCCAAGGCTTCTTAGGAATATATATGCCGAGCTGAGCGCTAAACAGTCCATACCCATCAATCGTTTAAGGCGATATCGAGAGCAATTCGTAGGATTCAGATGAGCGGATATATATTGACCTCACTTTCTATAGAAATAGACAAGTTGGCATAGATTTAGTGCTTCGTCCACAGTCGAGGTTTGAAGGGCACCTGAGACAATGACCGCACCATGGCGCATCTTCCCACTCACGTCTGTTAGGGATGTCTCCTGTCGTGGCTGACACTCTCGCTAGTTTAGTTTGACATGAGCTGCTTCTGCGCCGACAGTTGCATTAGTATCAGTGGCCGAATATGCGGCGCGCCATTCACCTGGACAGTACACATATCTAGGTCAAGATTTTGCACCCCGGGTCTTCATGTACGACGGCTATGGATATGAGTACTCTGCCGGCTATACAAGTCATTACGTGCTGATAGACCTGATCTTTTCTGTGTACTAGGATGGCTCTCAGTCCCTGTCATTAACCGATAGCTCTTCAGCAAATAATCGGAGGCAACAAGCACGTAACCCGCACTCAGGGTCCAGCAGCTGGCACTCAGCAAGGCGGAAAGCAGATCGACATCGTATTCGCCCCCAAGAAGCGTATAAAATGGGGCTAGATTGAACGCTCAGCCTTACGATCAGCTGGGCTGTCCCTTGCAGATGAGCCTGGGAATGAATTTCCGCTTCTGTTGCACTCAGGGATGCCACCGCAAGATAATAGCACCCCTGAAATTGGAGACGAGCTTATTGTCCAAGAGGTCTTACAAGTCAGAATACTCTATCCCTGAACATTCCTATCGCTACAGCGAATGTTTTCTTCACGAAGGCTTCAAATACGGGGTTACTGCTTGGCCCCCACATTGGCATCAGCAGCCACAAGGATAGCCGACCGGAAAAAGGCCCCAGTTGTAGTTGATATACGAGCAGACGTTTCCACGAGGAAGTACTCCTGCTAGACCCTCAGACTTCCCATGGTCACTAGCGTGACAAAGCTGGCGGTGTTAGAATTGTCCACCAGTACAGCATCAGGGGCTGCCTGAGTGGTGTCTCGATTGATAGTTGTTCTTGGTAATATTTTCATGCAAGTGCACCAATAATTCATTCTAAGCAATTCTTTCTTCTTCATTATTATCATTATTATTATCCGCATTCTGTCCTGGAATACTTGCCGTTCATGCCATCAACTGAAGAGATGACGTGGCAACCCCTTACGAGCATATGTATCCCATCCAAACAGACAGGCTAGACTAGTATTAGCTCACACACCGAACTCTCTAGAACTCACCGGGAAAATGGACATCTAGACGGAGCAAGCAACTGAAGCCGGGGCCAGGGGGTTCATAACTTCATATATGTATGGCGCGAGTTGTTGCTCAAAAATGCGCACGATTGAGTTTAATTGCGGCTGCAAGGGCACAATGGTCCCTTGGTTCCTGCACCGGACTAGAGAGGACTAGCGGGAGAGGCCGGAGTTTGGCGAAGCGGTTGAGGAGGAAATGCGAGAGTCATTGGGGCCACCAGGTGGATGACGAGTGGATGCAGCGTTCGCTAGTCAGGAACGAACCAGTGGAGTTTGTCTCTCTTTCTGCCGGCTCTCCTTTCCGAATCCGCTGCCATCCCTCCCATCCATCAGGGGTTTTCTCGGTCATCATCAGCACTGGCTGCGAGATTCCAACGCAGACTATCGACCGATAAATTCCGAATCGCTCGAGCTTCAGATGGTCTCAAATCTAGAATCCCAAGCTAGGGGGTAGCGAGGAGTACCGGATGCGTGGTGAGTCGAAACGAAGAGAGACACAGGCATGGCTTTCCGTGGTGACAACCACGGCTCCCAACTTCCCAAAAGCCACAGCCGAACGGTTGTGGAGGAGAAATCTTCAGGCGACTCCAGCTGACCACCATCAGAACTCAGGAACCGAAGCTAATCCAGTGTCCTGGTCCTCCACGCCGCTGCGGTTAGTAAGTTCACTAGAGCAGACCGTATCCTCGGCCAAGCAACGCACACTGGCGATCGTCGCTCGAAAAGGAGTCAGGCACACACCGACCGGGCCTCAGCCAAGCGCAGCCAGCACAACAATGGATGCGCTGGCGAGTAACGTGGCCCGGTGATTTGTTTACCGACTTGACGGCGTGTCGACGTGAAAAATGCCCGGTCACATTCTCAATGTGCCCCAGGCCAATAGGCAGGCGAGACGTGCCCCTTGCGACTCGTCAAGCAATTTTTTCCGGGGCAGCGCTCGTGAGGGTTCGAGTTTGACTGGTTGGGTCTAAACGGACCCTCTGGCACTCTGGGGCTCATATTTAGTCCCTTCCCCCTCGTCCTCCTTTTTCCCCCTTCGGCGCGTCTTCAGACATCGCATCGTTTCACAATCCTTTGTCTCGAGCAGTGCTCCCCACGTTCTTTACCCTCGCTAGCTTTTGCTCTTCTCGACGCTCACTCTTTTGCGTCTTCTTCGTCACTCGTTTGATCTACTCGCGCAGTCTCTGCCAGAGCCTCTTTGCGACAACGTACATATACACAACTCGAAAACCTTTCAATTGAACAAATCATCATAACAAGCAACTCGTCACCATGAAGTTCAGCACTGTCGCCTCCTCTGTCCTCTGCCTCATGGCATCCCAGCTTGTTGCTGCGGGTACCGACACCACGAGTACCTCGACGGTGACCAACTATGTCACCGAGACCCTGGTCCGCGTCGACACCGTGACCTCCGCTAGCAGCGTGGCGCCTTCGACCTCCTCGGTGCTTGTTACTCCCAGCAGCCCCGCGGTTTCAAGCAGCCGGGTCGCCAGCTCCAGCTCTGTGGCCGTCAGCTCCTCTGCGCGTGCCTCCTCGTCGTTTGCCTCGGTCACCGTGACCTCGAGCGTTCCCGCCCAGACCTCAGCCGTTGCTGCTACTTCCCCTGCCGTGGGTACTTCCGGAGCCGACGGCATGGTTGCCAAGATGCCTGCTGTGCTGCTTGCAGGATCTATGGCGCTGATCCTGGGCGCGCTCTAAGTCAATTCAGCGCTGCCAGCTTTGTCGCATATTCGTCACGCGCTGGAACCACGAGAGGAATGGTTTCGACCATGACTCGATTATTACACACACCTTTTTATCTCTGCTTCGACCGCCTATATTGATTCTCCACGGGACATTGTCACGACTGTGCTCGGGACAATGGGCCGATCTACTACGGATACTTTCTTGATTATACCCCTTATGATGTTTCGGATATGACGAGTTGATGGCTTGACTGCCGGTGAGTCACCGCAGTTGGGATGGACTTTATTTCTACCTTCTTACTTTTTGACTTCGCTTCGGGGTTCGGCCGTGATGGAAGCTGTGCATAGTGTTTGTATAGGGTCGACCCAATCAATTGCGTGATCTGGATGTGCCTTATGCTGGTAGTATATGTAGATAATCCATAATTTTTATTCAGCTGTTGGACTGCCTGCTAGCTGCAGGCTTGATAGATGGTTAGCGGTACTCATGTTGCGATTGCCCCTGGTGATGAGGGCCGCAGTCCAGTTCAAGAAATTGTAAATCTAATCCAGATTCTGGACTCTACGAGAAAAGAATCTACATAGGATAACTGAAAGAGAATCGCACAGTGCCGTAGATCCGAGAGTCTCCCGCCGGGTAGCTATCAATCCGTCAATCAAACAATCAGTTCACCGTCAACTTATCAAGCGGATCACCGCCCCGCTCCACCGCGACGCGTCTTGTAAACAACTAAAGTCTAGCACCAACATCCCCTTCCAGCCCATCAGAATCCAGCATTCCCTCTGGTCCTCGAGTTCTCCCGTCATTCCGGAACTCTTCCATCCCATCCCATCCGACGATCGATCGACATTCCACCGGACGTCATGATCCGAGTGAGGTGATCCATCCCAGAGCCACTGAGCGCATCAATACCCATTCCCTCCTTACTTCCTTTGCATCGCATCGCATCACATCGCGTCACACAGCATCTCCCAATCAAGCATACTAGACTACTACTCACATATATCGCGAACGGGAGTGCAAATCACAATCATGGACCACGAAATCCCCCTCCCCCCACCACCGCGCATCCGTCATCGCGACCACTCCAACAACAACAATAACAACAACCGTCACGCGACAACTCGCCATGCTAACCACCACCACCGCCTCCCTTCGCGCTTCATTGATGACCGCTCCAGTCAACCGTCTAGTGACCCCGCGCTTTTCTCCAGCGATGATATTCCCGCCTCGGGACTCGAGAACTACAATAATGCGCCTGTGAGCCGGAAGCGCCGGTACCGCGGCACGTGGTGGGGAGAGATGGTGAAGGACAAGGACGCGAAGCGCAAACGCGCGGATTTCAAGGAGAAGCGGTTGGTGGATAGTGGTGTGTGGATGGGGAGTGATGACTATGATTCTGGTCCGGGGTCGGGGTTCTTGCCTTCTGATGCGGATTTGGGAGAGGACTGGTTGAATTCGCATGGGAGTGGGAATGCGAATGGAGGTTCAAACGTGGTGATGCCGCAGAGTCAGAGTCAACAGGGGTTCAGGAAAGTCGAGGAAGAACCGCGCGAACATCAAGTCGCCCGGGGGATTGTGAATGATTGTCTCGAGAGAGGGGAGGATAGTGTTGATTTGAGGTATTCCTCTCCCCTCTCCTCTCCCCTTGATCATCAAGAATCAACAGCTAACGTATATCCATGGATAGTGGCCTCGCCCTCCGCCTCATCCCCCCTAATCTTCTCACTCCCCTCCAACACCTCACCAAGCTCCCAACCATCAAAGAGCCCCCCATCAGCGAAGACGTCTACACCTCCCTACAACCCTTCCTCCGCATCTTCCTCGCCGGCAACGCCCTCACCCAAGTCCCCAGCGAAATCTTTGACCTCGACTCTCTCCGCGTCCTCAGTCTCCGCTACAACAAACTCACCTCCATTCCTCCGGCAATCCGCACCCTCACCCTCCTACAGGAAGTAAACCTCTCCGTGAACCGTCTCCCCCATCTCCCCTGGGAACTCCTCTTCCTCATCCGCAAAGGCGACCTCAAACACCTCACCGTCCGCCCTAACCCCCTCCTCCAAATCGAAGACCAGCCCATCGCCCAATGGCACGTACCCCAGGACCAAGAGACGCAAGAACCACAGATGAAGTCTGTCACATATGACGGTCCACCCCCGGAGGAAGCATGGGCACCTGTCCACGTTGCTACAGGCCCAGTCACATACTACAACGCCGAAGGCATTCCAGTCCCAGCCCCTACCCAACAAACCACAACCACCACCACAAACCACCAAACAATAAGCAGCATCAGCAGCACCAGCAGCAACATCTCCCGCGTCCCCTCCCTCCGCGAAATCTCCCTCCTCGCATTCACCCGCTCCACATACCCAGACCTCATCACCGACGAAGAAATGGAGACCTTCCCGGCCCTGATGACCCGCTTACTCCGACAAGCCAAGGAAGTCCGCAACGCAGGGGGCAGGAATTGCTCATCATGTCATCGGGGGTTCGTGCTCGCGAGAACAGAGTGGATTGAGTGGTGGGATGTGAGTACGTATGAGAATGGATTGAAGGGACCTCGGGCATCGGGGGAGGTGTTACGGCCGTTGCCGTTTAGGAGGGTTGGGTGCAGTTGGGGGTGTGTGCCTGAAAATTAATTGAACCTTGAATGTTTCATGTTCATGATAGGAATCTATGTATGTATGTAGTAGGGGTGGGGATGTGTGTATAGAATATAGATAGTAAGTCACTGGCTATGTGTATGTATGTGTATAATGTAATTGACTGTATTCTGATTAGTATTGAGTAGTTAGTATGATTCTTTCTGTAATGGATGGTGCCATACTATGCATCACAAGAAGTACTATATACATAAGGGTACGTGAAAGATACAAGAATGATGTTCGAGGAGATCTCCACGACAGTTTGCTATTATGTGACGGTTTAGCTATTGGGCGAGTTCATGAAGACCAACTGATGTACTAGATATGTTGGTCCGAGTCCCTATGTTGCTTCATGGGATCTTGCTACTACCGCACAGTATGTGTTGGGATGGCTAGGAACGATACCTACTTTGCCAGCAGGAGTGATCATTGATTCCGCAATATCAGACTAACGCGGTTATACTTTCAAGCTGTCGTTAAAAGGACTGGGTTCAGTTGTCTCGGGTACTTGCTCGATATGTCAAGGCAATGAATACGTTCTAAGCACCGGTAGGAATATAGTGACTCCCAGTGGCTCACGGTTAGTCTAGTAATATTACAAGCGAGTGCAGAATTGAAACTTGAACTGTTCCTGCCCATGTCGCTACGGCTTCCATAAAATCCATTCAACGCCAACCAAGCAAGGACGGTGTCAAAACAACGCTAATGCTGCTCACAAAAGGAAAACGCTGCAAAGACAGAATACCCCCACCTCCACTAACACATACATCCAATGGAACCAGGGGCGGTAAATAATATAAAGCAAGACAACGCAGTTCACCGGCTACCGTCCGTTTGAGCCTGATGCCAGATCGTATCGCCACTGAGAGCAGAGTAGCTCAGGGCGGCAAAGTTCCTCCAACTCGGTGGTGCCGAGGATGCTTGTCCCTCGAGAAGAGCTGCTTCAGAGCCAGCATGCCGCTCGAGGTCCGAGGTCTCGTCTTCGCTCACTCCGCTAATCGGCACCGGCGCGGAGGATGAACTATGCTGAGAACCTGCGTCGGGGTGGTATTCTTCCTCGTTCATCGGCTCTGCCGACTCGTGAGCCTCCGCCGCTTTGTTCTGCGACATTGACCGAACCACGTCGCCTTTACATATCGGACAAGTTCGTCGGCGGGTCGTCAGCCAAGGCGTGCTGTAAGCATCGTTAGTATGGATATGGCTATTGTCAGACTTAGCATCAGCTACTCACATGCACTCCGCGTGGAACTCATGGCCGCAGGGCAAACTCATCACCCTGCTCTGTCCATCCACATATTCCTCCAGACACACAACGCATTCCACTTGGCGGCCGGTGTATTTGCGTCGCCACAAAGTGGACCCCGATTTGCCCTTCCTCGATGATGATGTCCTAGATGCACTCGCGTCCTGGACATGTGACTCTTGCTGGGACCGAGACGACAGCTGAGCTCCCGAGCGGCTCTTCGCACCCAGCAACGGCGAGGTTGGCGACACTGGACCAGGACTAACGGATCGCGGCGAGCTCGTCCCCGAGGAAGAGGACGACCTCGTAATGGTATGATAAGTTCGCACAGGGAGGCGATCCACGAGGGATTTCGGAGCGCGCCACCGTCTACGCCGGATACGAGACCGCAGCAACAATAGGACGTAGACAACAGTCAACGTGAGTAACGGGCTGACAACCAAGACGAGAAGGGTATCAAAGAAAGGGCTGGTCGACATGCTCGTTGGCGTGAGGGTGACCCACAAGCCGTCATGTTCGGCGGCATTCACGCCCTGGCCGTTCTGAGTCGTCGCATCATGCAGTTTCCGGTCTGCGGTGGTGAATTGCCCATGGGCGCTGGAACTTGGGCTCGGGCTTGGCTTGTCCGTTGCCCAGAAGAAATGCCTGGCAAACCAACCATTGCGCTGGGAAGAGGACCCTGGTTTCACATCATACGCCGACTTGTGGCCGGAGTCCTCCATCTTCGACTCTTTGTCGACACTAGACTTCTCGACAGTGCGATACTCGCCACTTCCTGGAGTGATGCTGCCACCCTTCAGAGTCGCAGGCGTGGGGTGCGAGCCCTTGACCCCAGTATGCACTCTGTTCCCAGTGGCTTCGGTGGTGCTGGTAGGCGATGGGAGGACGCTGCCCTTCGGAACCACGAGGTCTGGATCTCTCCAGTCCTGCACTCCAATGACGAATCCGTCACCGTCAGTACTGCTCGACGAGGTACCTGATTTCTTGAGGTCTTCAGCAACACCATCGGTCTTCGTTCGGGAGGTCTTTCGCTCAGCATCATCCTGCGATGGCTCCTGTTCGTCCCAGCGATCCAGTAGAATCCAGTTGATGTTTCCGCTGCTTGGCGGGCGACGACTGTCCTCCGGTGGGTACCATGCGGGTCCACCATGGTTGCTGAGACCGAACAATGACAGAAGAGCGTGGAAGAGCCCAGACTTCTGCTTTGCGGGCACTGGACCATCATGGATTACTGCTTTGTGACTGGAAGTTGGCGACGCCGTGGCCGAGGTAGTAGCCGTGGCTTGTTTTCCAGCACTGCCATGAGTGGAGATTTTGGTGTGTGTTCCTGTGCCATCATCTGCGCCCGATTCCTCCCCTTGCGGAGGGACCAAGGATGACAGCAGGTGTGCTGTTGTATGAGAGGTGAAGAGGGCGGGGATCGTCACGTTGGATGTATCACCCCGTGCATACATCGTGACGAGGCTTCCTCCTCGGGTGTCGTCCCCCACAATCAAAGCGATTCCTCCACGCCGCTGGACCCACTTGACCTTCTCCAAGAAGCCACAGCCGCCCCTACTCAGCAAGACGACCTTGCCGTTGATCTCGGCGCTTTCTTGTAGAGATTGGATATCAGCATGGGCAGCTTGTCGGTTTGAATAGGGCTCCCCGTGCTTTTCCGTGGCCCCTGAGTCCGGCACTTCTGACTCGGGCAGCGGGTGGTGGAGATGATCATCCGTGCCGTCATTTGTCAAGGGGGATGCCGCTCTGGGACCAGAGTCATGCTGCAGGTCGATATCTGGCTGGGGCATCGCTTGCCGATGGCTCTGTGGCACGGTCGGCTCGTTCCCAGGAGTAGACCCCGACTTCCCAGTTGTACTATCCACCCCTCCACCTGACTTCGGACCATCTCCCTCTCCCCAACCCGGGATATCGGAGCATCCTAGCTCCCCTTCCGCTCCAGCGGCTGTTCGTTCCCCAAAGCCACTGCCAATCCAGAGTTGGCCGCTGAGACCCTTGTCCGGAAGCAGAGGGCCAAACGCAGCAGGTCGGGCCAGGAAAAAGGTGGAGTTGTCATCGGTCAGGCTGATGATAGCGGATGGCGGGAATAGGGACGAGGGGATGTTGAAGGAGAAAAGGGCGTGAAGTCCCGTCGCTCGACCAGCGAGTGAATCGGGGGTGGACACCCTAGGCGAGGATGTTAAAGCCGAAAAGAATGTGAGGAGGATGGGGAGGAAGATGAGGCAGAAGACGATAAGCAGCAAACGTGGTGGTCGCATAGTTGAGATGGTGCGCTGGAAATGCAATAGAACAGATGTTGCTTGGCCGAGGGGGGCGGGAAGGAAAGAAGCCCAGGGAGATCAACGCTCAGGACCAGCGGGTTTCGTGCAGCAGGGCGATGTTCTTAGGACCAATCAGACGGTCGATGAAGCGCAACCGAACGGACACTCATCGAGAGAGTACGAGAAGGGGAAAGGAAGGAGGGTAGGTGCGAAGGGAAACAAGATGGGAAAGGAGAGTGAGTAACCTAGTAGTAGGTAGTAGTTGTCGAGGTCAAACAATGACGGGTCGGTACTTAGAAGCCAACCAGACAAGGATGACGGGGAGTAAAGAAGAGTAGGGACATGGACGGTAGGGAAGTAGGGAGAAGGGGATGGAGACGATGGGGATGGGATGATGGGATGACTGGGGAGGAGGAAGAATGATCAGCTTCTGAGCGAGTCGCCGGACACGCAAGCACAGCCTCTTTTTCTGTCCCTCCGTGTCTCTCTCTCACTCTCTGTTAGTGTCTGTGTCAGTGTCTCTGTGGCAGTCAGTCCGACAGTCACGGGATTCCCTGCCTGAGGAGGGGAGTTCCCTAACTAACTGTTAGTGGCTTCCTCAGGCTTGTCAGGCAACCGCCATACATTTCGCACCCCTAAACTAACTACGTCACAGACCCTGCGCCCGTGCATTCTGGGCTGCCCAAATTTATCAGCAGTTCGTCGATTTGAAATTTGACTTAAAAGAAATAGATAGTCAATGACTAGTGACTCTTTTGATTCACGAGACCTTTTTCTTCCCTACAGTGTGGCACATGGCAGCATCTCATTCCTCTCTGTAACTATAGTAATGCTTGTATCACAACACCCCCGTTACTTTACCGTACCCCCAAATGATACTAGTAGAGCGACTTTCCCTCTTATCATGTCCTCACTTTACCCACTGATTTCTGTTCTACCCCCGCAGATCAATATATGTTGGCTTCCCGTCCAATCCCCACACCTGCGCAATCTTCACCGTTGACTTCATGGGCAAAGCGATCGACAACGCAGGGGGTTCGTTTCATGTGCCTCGGAATGTGAGTTTGTTGTTCAAATCAATGGGGAACCCCCACCTAACTACGTAGTATTTTGTAGAAATTGTGTTGACACTCTTCATTCTGTCTATAAGCATATTTCACAACAATATGATCATGGCCTGCTTCATGAACCATCATAATAGATAAATCACGTGACCTAGAGAGCAGTCGTCTTCTTCACCTTGCCGGAAAATTCCTCTTCTTTCATACAATGGATAATCTAGAACCATCATCAATTCTTGGTTCTGTGGGACTGCAAGGAAACAAACGGGGTTGATTTGTGGCGTGCCATCCCAGGGTTCCGTGGCTTGTGCTGCGGAGCTTTCATCGGCCAACCCATCGTCTGGCTGGATGGATGGAAGCTGTCTGAATGGCATGACGTGAATGACCTCCCCATCCTCGCTTTCCATTTCCTCCATCATCCCACACCCTCCTCTCAGATCCCTGGTACACAACGTCATCCCCCGCGGGAGTTCGATCCATTGTCTGCCCTTGCTGGCCTCCATCCCCGCCCGCAAGTTCACAATGGACTTTGACTTTATTTGAACGAGTGCACATCTCGCACGACATGCTGGGTCAAAGTTATTGATCACACATCTAAGCAGCTTTAGCTAATTCCTGTCTTCTACCTAATATCTACATAATGTCGAATCTCATGCACAAGGTCAAAGATGCCTTAACTGGCCATCACAACAATTCCAATTCCCGTATGAAGATCCCTGATCTTTCCTTTCATTTGCCTCTAAACTTCTTCTAAAACCGTCCAGGCAAGGGGAGTCATGGTGACCAGCCAAGTATGGCCGACTATAATACCGGCGGAGAGAGATATGGACCTGGCGATGGTTCATATAGCTCTCAACCCAGCTCGGAGAACTACAGTTCTGGCGACTACGAGCGCAGGACTGACACATATGGATCGGGCACTGGTGGTGAATACGGCGGCAACTACGGATCTCAGTCCAGCAGCTACGACTATGGTAATACTGGTAGCTATGGGGCTGGCTCCGGAGACTATAGACAGGGAACGGAGAGGTACGGTGGCTCGGGAACTGAATATGAATCGCGACCTATGAACAGTGAAGCACGTCAGGGCTTCGGAGGTAGTGGAGGAGACAACAACTACAGCCAGGACACTGGATCTTATGAGTACAGTCCTACCAACCGGTTGGACTCTGGTAAGATGGGCTACCATTCGATGGGCCCAGATAACGTGCGCTCTGGTGGTACGCAGCGAAACCAATGGTAAAGGCACTTGCAAGTATCATCAGTCTCATGCAAAGGTTGATTTATTGATTACACGTGTATGATGGATATGGAGTAATTTGAATGCAGAATAGTAATCGAGATTCCGTTGAAAATGCTGCGTAGTCTGATAGTTGTTGCGCACAAGTTCACTTCAGCTCTGGCTTTGATGCTGGTCGTAACCCTTCTGAGAGTGGTTGGGCAGCCATGGACATCAATTAGTATCTTTCAGTGTCTGCAGGGCCTTCAGCATGAAATTTACTGTTGGTTCATCAAGAATCACAGTGAATGGCAGAGACAGCAGAGTCTTCGGCGTAACACAGCAAACCCGTCAGTTCAAACAAGTGAATGACTGCACTTCCCGACGTGGGCAGGTACGCCTCGCAACTTATAATGTGCAAGTGCGCGTAATTCTGTGTTGTGCATCTTCATGGCATGACCCGACATCGCATCGTTTCATCACTAGCTTCCTCGTCTCTTTCGATTAGTCGTCCTCCTCTAGCTGTCTCTGTCACCGGATTTCACCGCGCAACCTCATCATGGCGTCTCGTCGTCTACTCTTCACCAGGCCGTCCGCCGTGTACCGCGACGAAGACCACGAACTGGACAGCTACCAGGATCTGGCCTCCTCGCAGCCAATACCTTTATCCCAGCTGTGCACCAAGACGACCTCGAAAAGAGGCGCCAGAACCCGGAAGCATCCAACAGATCTGTCGTCTCATAGTGACCTTAAAGAACCACGTCCTATGAGCCAACAACAAGCCTTATCTCACCTCTCAGCGATGCAACGTGCAAAACACGCAGACGGTCAACTGAGCATGCCTGCGGAATCCTTCACCCCCTCGCGTCTGGAATCGCACGGATGGGAGAGCAGCGACGATGGCCATTTCCAACGGAATCCTCTGAGTTATACTAGATCCTATGAGTCTTCTTATTCAGTGGGCACGCCTCTTCGTGAATCGGTCTCGGAGCATACCTCCTTGGAACTCTACGGAGCCAACTTCGACCAAACCTACAGCCAATCTCCATACGAGTCCCTGCGAGTTCATGCCCGCCTCAGGCGCCCTGAAACCCGGATCACATCTGGTCTGGAGATCTCGGGTCCTGCGGCCCAGTACCCAGCTACTCGTTTGGAGCGCGCGCGTACTCTTGAGCTGGAAAGGGAGGAGAAACAACGCAGGTTCAAAGAAGAGGTCACCGCACTGCTCCAGAACGTTCCACAGAAGCCTGAAAGCCCCAAACCGGACAATGAACAGGTGCCACTCTGGGATAACGCCGTGGAGACCAAGCCCGTTAAGACTCATACGCCCCAGGACAGCCAAGTATCTGAGACCAAGTCTGCCAGTACAGCCAATGTGTCTAGCTTCGACAATGGCTCCGCAGCTCATGGTGGCCTGAGAACTCCTCCCGGGCTCACCAGACCCGTCAAAGAAGCAGAGCTGTGGTTTCACAAGGATGGACGCGGACAAGACAGACTCCGTCAGCAAGTCAAGGGAATTGCAGAGAACTGTGCTACTGAGAAAGAGAAGCAGACCACAATGCTACTGGGTGATGCTATTCTCAATCTGTACTCCTACGTCTCTGAAGACCGCAAGAAGCAGGCTTCATACTTTGCCGACTACGAAGACGTGGATCCTTATTATTGTTCGCCCAGCAAGGACGGTAATCATAGCTACTTTGACTGAGCTGCAACTATTTTCTTATGTTTTAAGGTGCCTTCCATGTACCATCAGAAGTGAGCATGTTGTTTTCATGAGATGAAGAGCCTACGATATGTATTTTAATATGGGTGAGCAGGGACTGGCTGTAATTAATTAGAAAAACCATAAACATATGTAAAATATAAAATGTTTCCTTATCGGGCATTCCCCACTTAATGGATAGAGAGAGTAGCTCCCGACGACGTCACCGCCATCCAAAAGTTTCCCTTTCCCCCAAAACACCTCCCTCATGGACACCACTATTGCCAACCACAATCAAGCCTCACAACAACGATGAACAAAATAACCGGTGCTCTCATCGACGAAGCGACCCACATCCGGGCCATCGCCAAAGATGTTGTCCTCTCAGGGACATATTTCTACCCAATCAAGGTGCGCACATCCCCTACAGCTAGCTATCTAGCTAGCTAGCTAGCTCACCTCCCTATGGGCCTATACTACTACTACACTACTCCAATCTCCTCACACAACTAACCAACTATATACGATACTAACAATAAACAGGGAATAATCTACACCCTCAACCGCCCCAAACTCCGCCAACCCCTCCTCTCCCGGTCCTCCAAAACCCTCACCCTGGGCGTCGGCGTCACCACAGCCATGTTCTTCTTCACTTACGTCCCTCAAGCAGCCATCATGTCCCTAACCAGTGGACCCCTTCTCGCCCCCTTTTCCGCCGCGTTACTCGTCCTCAGCGAATCGTCCACCATCACGACCTTTCTCGCGAGGTCGTTTCTCCTCGCGGATGCAATCACTGATACGTTTGATGCGACGCTCGTGGAGATGGGGCAGGGGGTGTTGCTTGAGAAGAGCGGTAGTCAAAACAAGGGTGGTAACGATGATGCTATCTCCCGGTTCGGGGGCAAGGAAGAAGTAGAGGAAAGACAGACGAATATGTGGAATATGTTGGTCAGGTCGGTGGTATTGCTCCCGCTGAATTTCGTGCCGGTTGTTGGCACGGTGGTGTATGTTTATGTGCAGGGGAAGAAGGTGGGTGAGGGGGTGCATGAGAGGTGGTTTGGGTTGAAGGGGTGGAAGAAGGCCGAGAGGAAGAGGTGGGTCGGGAGGTGGAGGGGGAAGTATACTGGGTATGTTCTTATCGTTCTCCTTCCCCTTGGGTTGGTTATGCTGTAGTGGCTTACTGACTTTGGTGTAGGTTCGGAATGGCGGCGTTCGCGCTGGAAATGGTCCCATTTGTGTCAATTGCGTTTGCGTTTACGAATACCGTTGGGGCGGCGTTGTGGGCGGCGGATTGGGAGAAATCGATGCAGTAGTAGGTATTTTGAGTTGGGATATACTGTATGCATTGATGGACTGCGGTGAAAACAACTAAGATGAAAAGTTCAGTATTGTTCATTTGTCTCTTGTACAATTAGTATGTTTGGTGTGGGGGAAAGGAAACTGCAAGTGTACTATACCATTACTATTATATATGTATTTGGTTGCTTTTAACGGTGATATGCACATAAATATATCTCCAGTCTATCCGAGTCTGGTATAAAACCAGAAACCAGTATATCAACAGGGGCCCGATTGGATATCGTATTATATATTAATATTTATACTATCTATAATATTTTTTTACAATTCTAAAATATTTTTATAAGCCGTGAACTATATTTAGATATCTTCAATAACATATGTCACGGGCCCACTATACGATATAAATGATATAAACCAAGGGCAGTTTGTTGCTATAACTGGTCAAAGTTCATACCTAACATATCAAGACTGGTCACTTATCTACTTCATACTATCTACAATCTTACAGATCATTCTTCACACAACTCTGGGTATAGACTGACAATTATAACCCTGGGTCTGCCTGCACAGCTATGTCCATCCATATACAAGCGACACGGTCAAGGTGGGAAGACAAGATAAGAACAGAAAAGAAAAGAGACCACATGACGGGAAAGGAAGAGAAAGAATTTCCTAGCGCCAACGCAGAAAGCTAGCCGACCTACGCCAGAAAGTGATGCTTCATGATTGCCATTAAAAGGGTGTTAGGTTGAAGATCAGAAGGAAAACAGTTCGAATCGAACATTGCCCGGAAGGACGAGAATACCAGGCGCCGAAATTTGCTAGGAGTGGTATAAGTGTGGGATGGAATGGCCATGAAGGGAGAAAGGAAGAAGGTTGAACTAGCAGTTCACAAGGTTGATGTGGTTGTCGTTGAGGGCAGCACATGCCAGCAGAGTACGGTGAGGGTGGAAGGCCGTGCTGGCGATCGGGGAAGAGCGGTTGTGGTGGAGGAAGCTCGAGTAGGGCTCAAAGGTGGATAGATATGTGCCATTGACGTTGAACGTCTTGACTTCGTGCCGGTTGGTACCACTGTTTCATACACATTAGCAATTTAGACTTAGACATATCTGGTGTGGTAAGGTGCACGTACACCATGAACACAGGGGCGTGTTCATGCACACTCAATGTGCGAAGCGTATCCCTAGTCGCTGAGAACGTCGAGAAGGGCGTGTCCATTCGAAGATCCCACAGCCGAATCTCGCCATTTCGACTACCAGACACCAGTTCTCTCAAACCACCGCGCTGCATATGGACATTTGTAATCCACTGCTTGTGCTCGCGCCAGACTTTGACCATGGAGGTTGTCGGCTTGAGACGCTGATCAAATACTCGAACAGCGCCGTCGCCAAATCCTGCCACGAAAATATTTCCTGCGACCTGATCGGACGTCAAGGAAGTGATACAAGAGCCGGACCTTGCGGGAATATCCTATACAACAATCAGCAAGAGTGTCCCCATGCTCAAGATGTGGAAACTTACGTTAGTGCACACTTCGGTGGCTGCATTCCACACCCGAATAACCTTGACGTCTCCTGCGACCAATGCTTTGCCCTGACCCTGCTGCCAGTCAAGAACCAGGCCAGCATTCCGGTTACTGGGAATCAGTTCCGGCAGGGCCCTGAAAGACGTGACAATCTCAACGCCTTTAGCGGACTCATAGTTCCTAAACACTTTCAAGACGCCATCGGAGGACCCCGTCATCAATAGTGCTTGGTCATCTTCGTTGATATACCGCACTTCGTTGATCTTCGAGCCTGCTGGGTTGCCATTAGAAAAGCGGTTGAGACGTTTATGGCTCTGCCAGTCCCATATCCTACTTGCTGTTAGCACAGAAAACACGGCTGATCCTAAGCACATACGCAATTGTATCCCTATCGTCCGCAACTGCGAGGTGATCCTCAAATTGGTGAAAGCACATCTTCAAGGGCTGACTGCTGTTAGACAAAAGAGACAAGGAGTTATCCCATCGGCTGCTGCCGGCTACTCCCTTTAGGGGCTGGGTTTCCGAAATGATCTTCTCGTTGCGGCTCCGTCTCCAAAGGCGTTCGTTGTAATCCGCGCTACCGGGCTCATCGGGCTCATTGGGTTTCATCTGGGGTTCCCGGAAGTACTGGATACGGGTAAGAAGTTGCTCATACTCAATCTGGGTTTCCGCGCTTATTGCATCAAGGAGTTCTGGGATTACCTCTGTGGACCAATCTAGGAATCTGCTCATCAAGGGAATCGTCGGGACAGCAGTGGGGTCTCTGGGTTCAAAGCCTCGTGAAGTAGGGGTTGGGGCCTGGTGATACGCAGTCGCGGGAGCGACTTGGTCGTTGACCTCGGGGGGTCGCGTCCATTCAGGAGGGGCTCGTCCTCTCGGTGTCATGGGCACTCGGCTCTTCGGGGCTGTTGACGATTGCTGCGACTGGCCCTCGGCCGGGGATGAATTGCCGAAGGCCAAGTTTTTAAGCGACGCAGCAACACTCGCCGTTCGTTTTAGGCTCAGTGAGAGGTAGCCTTCTTGTTTCGGCGGTGCAGCTGAAGGGGGAGTCGGTGGTGGGGCAGTCTTTTTGGACTCTGGCCTTTCTCGGACCTGGAACTTCTGAGATACGCGATTAGAGAGATCCAGAATCTCATTGCGAATCTTGTTGGTTAGCGTCGCCATAGGAGATTGTAAGAGACAGATGTGAATATAATCGACCACCATGGCCGCATCCTGAGCAATGTCGGGGTGAGGATCAACAGAAAGGATAAGTAGTTGCTTCCAAATAGTGCCAAAAGTCGTGTTGCGGGACAGTATTTGTGACCGGTGATTGGGATCTGTGGAGCCATTCGCGGAGATATTTGGCACATCCTCTAAGGAAAGACTCCGAGTACCATCTTGTCCCAGTTTCAGCAGGAGGTTCTGCTTCTCGTCCTGGAATTCCTCGTAGGCAGCAACGAGGAATTTGTTCTGGTAGCGCCTCACGAACGTGGAGAAAAAGACCAAGAGTTCTTTTCGCACCAGCACACTGCCATCTGATGCCATAGGCAGCACCGTCATAGCCAGAGACTCTTCAATTTGGGCAACCTGGTCTGTCAAATCAGGGATACCCAAGAACGTCGTTACTGCATGGAGCATAGCAGCTCGGACCTCTGGAACCGGATCGAAATTAAGCTCGCAAAGTCTTGCAGGCGCAGCGCAACGGATTCCCATCCACTTAGCTTCGGGGAAGTCAGACCACAGCATGCTAATACAGAGACAAGACCATTGCCGCAATAGAGGGTTTTCGACATCCATAAGGTGCTTGAGGCAGGAGTCAAAGAGCTCAGCAGAAAGACAAACATTCTGTCCTTGAGGGTAATTCTTGCAGAAGATCGAGACGATGAACGCACACATCGCTCGATGTTCGCTAGCATTGCCCACAGGAATTGGCGAGGAAGGGTTGAGGATGGAGATGAAGTAATGGATTCCGTTGTCCTTCAGCAGATCGTTTTGGACTGTATGATCAACGGCCATAATCCTTGCCCAGATAAAGACCATCACGGGCTTCAATTCTTGGGCTGCGGACTGCAGAAGCTTTACGACATATGGAAATATCCCGATGCTTAGAGCCAGATGGACAGCCCAAGGTCCTAGGTCCAGGAACTTGCTAAGCAATATCAACGCCCTAAGTCTATGTGCTTGACTGAGAAGGACCTGTAGCACGATCGGAAGCTGATCCGGGGGATTCTTTTCCGTTGGGCCTGACGACAAGTAAACCTCGAAAGCTGTAAGCTGCTCAGCAAAGAAGGTTGAATGCTGATACTCGTATTGCCTGCGACCCTCTTCGTGGTCAATCAGAGCCGGTAATTGTGACAAAACCATTTCGACCGCCAAGTCCCAGCTCTTCCACAGCGGGTGATGGTGGGTTTCTGGAAGCTCAGGAGATGAAATCGGATGACACTTGTATGTGCGCATGATACGCTCGGCGAGCAGAAAATTTCTAAACAGAGCAGCGACCATGAGATCTTGGCGGAAGAGCTTCTTGAACAGCGCCCGTGGCAAGGTGTTCCAGGCGATAGTGTCCGTGATGGCAGTGAAGATCCAGTTCAGCTCCCCTAATGGGCTTCTCCGGTCCTGTAAGCGGCCTGGCACTCTAAACTCGTCGATCGAGATATTCGTCTGCAGGGGGTTTTGGAGGATGAAGAAGCGCAGGGCAATCTCAATAGGCGTTGTCAAGCAACAAGTGAAAATATCTGCTGGGAGATCGGGGTTAGTGGGGAGCGACTCTGTCTTCTGACAGGCTGCGAGGATGATACAATCCCCATAGTTTTGAATGATGGCATTTGGATCCCGCTTCTTCGCCTCAGCGTTTTCCTTCTCATGTTTCTCGACAAAGGTGTGAAAGTTTTGTACAATATTCCCTGCATGCGACACATCGAAGACGAACAGACTTGGTCCTGCAAGCCAGGACTGCAAGTCGTAGAGGGATACCGGAATGTACTGAGTATAGTTCTTGTTGAAGACCCAAATCTCACCCGACTGAGTAGGGAGAGGAACACCATGGCCGTTATAGTGAAACAGCACTCGCTCGTCTTTGGCGTTACGGCGCAGAGAGATGCAAAACTTCTTCGTCTCATCGACAGAGGGGTCAAGATATTGCTTGTACCTAGTTCTTAAGCTAAGAGTCTCATATTGCTCCTGTAGTTTCTTTCCGATCTGTTCCATGATCTTGTTGTGACCACCGCCAGTAGTGGATGTGGGATCGACCCAGCATTCCAACTTGGCTGTCGGGTTCGTCTTGACCACATCGGGCGGGTCGACGCCGATATTCAAGCAGATGGCTAGCGCAGCAGAGACGGTTTTCAGGCGGTCCTTCATGCGCCAGTCTTGACTGGGCCAGCTTCCGACCGGATCCCTGGGAATGCCGTTCGTTTCGTGGCGCTTCTCTGTGAAATACATGTAGAAATTCTAGGATAGTCAGATTCGTCCGGGTAGGAAGCCTTGGCTCTCCGGTGCATCTGCTTACCGAGTGCAGGACTTTCAGGTACTCGCTCGAGGTATATTCCTCTTGCCATCCATGTCTCATGGCAATGTCCTCTTCCTCATCCCCGGCAATGGCTTTGTCGAGCCCCACTCTAGGCCCATAGTCGCTGCGGGCCCTTTTCAGGGTCGCAATCGGTCTGCCAGAATCCGACGATCGATCCGAAGCCAGTCGGCCATTGTTCTCGATGATTATCGGGGTTTCGCCTGCAGATGAGCTGGTCGGCCGTTCGGGAATGATGACGGGAGGCTGCTTGTGCTCCACGGTAGTGAATGATCGGTGATGTCCTGGCACAGGGGCGGGGGATATGTCACGCGGGGGGATGTGTGTTTCTAGATCTGGTCCAAAGGCAACCCGAACAGACTTGTGATGACTCTTCCGCGGTTCGGGATGCGAAGACTGCTGAATTGTGTCCTCCATGCTGAATTCTGGTCAATCAGGGTCTGTTATATATCGAAGGTCATCATGCAGCACGAAGTAACGAGGATAAAGCAGGCCGGGACCTGAACATGCCGAGGAGTTAGCATATAATCAATGACAATGAAGAATAACCCATGCGTAGGGTCTGTGTTACGAAAGCGTTGACTGCAAGGCAGATGCGCGTGTGAGCAAGTCCTTACCTTATCAATACTCATGTCACAGTGCATGCACTGGAACCAAGGCGATTCTCATACCCAATCCGGAGGGTCAGCAGTCAGCAGCCAGCAGTTGGAAGGACGCCCTGTGGCAAGGAAGCTCTGCCACGTTCAGGGAATCAAGAAGAACTCAGACACCAGGCGATTCGGTCTCCCCAGGACGTTGGAACTGCTGACACTCCCTTCCAAAGAAGCGGGGGACTTGGTTGACGATGTTGGTTCGGCGAGAACCATGAGCTCTGGCCGGGATCCTCTTGGCATGGCCTGGACGGAACATCGTTGTCCCCGGAGCATATCCAACGCCTGCGCTTAACTGGATTAGGCAGCTCCCATGGATGACGATATTCCTGCCGAGCGGTTGGTTTACATAGTAAGTAGTTACTACTCTTCTTTGTGCAGGATGTTCTTGACGGGGATTTTCAGTTAATCTGTCCGTATATTTGTCTACTTGCACATTTAATCTTCATTGCCATTGTACCTGGAAGCTAACTACTACAGAGTTCACAAGTCACATGTCTAGCAAGTTGACTAAGCGTTCTCAGCTCTGTGCATGGATAAGAACTCCGGTGTTCATAGGTACCTAGTTTGGACTAGATCAGTATCATTTTAACTACTTTGACTACCCACAGTGTTTCCTCCTAGCCCCAGACCACCCAGGCTATTACTATATCAGGGAGTTCAGGAGAGACACTGACACGGTTCACACTCTATCAGAACGTTTTGATTAACTTTCTTATTCTTCAATAAAATAATGAAAATGCAACTAGGTATTCTATAATGTAATACAAGGACATCTGATTGATATTCTATGAAGTGTAGAAAAAAGAGTCTCTATGATCTGTAGTCATGCCTTTTGTCTCTTCACACTACGGAGTACTAGTATTCACTTCGTACAGTAGCAATATATTTTCGCGACCCTGCTACAGTAGTATTCCGTACATACGGAGTAGTAAGGAGGCGTGGGGGAGAGAACAGAGACAAGGGACCGAGACGGGTAGGCTAAACGGCGATCAGAGGCCGTCAGATCATGTTTTGTTTCTGAAACAGTCTGCCCATGTCTGTAGGATGTATGCCCATACTAAAAGACTAGACGTGATGCACCCATCCGACTAAGAACTTATGAAAAGCAACTAGGTATCTTCGGAAGGACGCAGCTTCCAATCCAGCCGACTTTCTTTGCACCCCAAGTGCGCTCTAATTAAAGTGGTAAGGATGGGGCTACTGCAAGCCCTGCAGGTTGGGCCATGTTCACCCATGGGTATGAGCCAACCTCATTGGTGGTCAAGTTAGGGAATCCGATACGGGTGATGGCTTATGAGTGGCTTGCAAAGTTGAAGGGGAAAGAAAGGCAGCACACCATCACGGGACATCGAAAAGTAAAAAAAAAAAGTAAAATGAAATAAAACACCCGTCAGCGCCCAGATCACGATGCGCCACTGCCGCCTCGAACGAAACCAAATGAGAAATTTAGCATTGCAAGATGCGACAGGAAGGGTAGTGGCATCCTGCTAGGTAGTACTGACAGGTACTCCGTAGTAGTACTTTCTACGTCCCTTACTACGTACTATAGTAGTAGTCTAGATAGCAGGGTTGAAAGGGGGCCAGCCATTCAGCGCCCCATGCCCAGTGGCCTGAGAATTCTACTCCGTATGTATCTCTGATTCTCTGGCGGTTCCCATGGTCCCGGTGGTTACTGGACTAAACCACACAGAGTATGTAGATATCGATCGAACCGACCGTTGTCTGGAATCCAGAAATTAGTTCGCCTGACGTGGGAATGATGGGCCAGATAATGCGGACCAGCCCCTTTTGCCGTGACCAATGTGATCTCTGCTTGATCCAAGTGGTTCTCCTTAGTTAGGAATTGGGACGGTTCAACCCCTGGTTCCGCCCTGCCCAATCTCGTGGTTTTCGTTTTCTGGCAGCGTCCCGAGCTATTTTGTAACTAGGAGCAGCCTCGCTACGGGCGGAGCTAACTGTACTCTGTAGTAGTCTGCTGTCTGTAAGCCTGGCCCTCCCCCAGCGCTAACCCATCCGGACTTTACACCGTATTTCCCCAGCCAGTCAGCTTCGGTAGGTAGTCTACCGTTGATCAACTCCCCTCCAGAATTAGAAGGTGGAGGAGTTTGAGCCGACCTGATTCATAATCCCTGAATAATGGTGGTCGCCAATCAAAGCGACACATTCAACTTTCACCATGGCGCTTGCTCTTTTCCCACTCCAACGGAAGCTCACCTATCCGAGGCATCACCGACAGTAGACAAAGATACTACTTCAATTCGGGAACTTTTCCTTCTATGGCTTTACTTGTGACGTAGCCAGTACCTTGTCGACTAGGGAGTTTGCTTTGCAACGATTCGGGTTCTAGTTGAGATCTCCTAACAACAAAGGGATGGGACTATGGAAATCGTTGCTATCTGCAATTCTGCATACTAAATAAAGTTCATGTCCCTCGCGCATCGTTCAGTCTAAACTCGACCTTATGTCTGCCTGTCTGGGACACGGAGCCACCCTCTGTCTGATACTATATGAGGCATCTACGTCCGGCTGGTGCCGGATGTCTGAAGGCAGAGACCAAAGGCATATGGAGTATATGGAGCCATGAATAGTAAGCTTTGCGATGGCTGGTCAGGCCATGTGTAGAACGGTATTCTTCTCCAAGCGCGCCGCCCGCAGGATGGACGGTGTTGTTACTGTCCCTAATGTAATAAGTATGTCTTGTTCCTGCATCGACGATGGTCCTGAATCGGCAAGGGATGGTTAGATCGTGGCCAATGTGATATCATCGTCGGACTAATCATAATTTAAGAAACTTCTTCTGCGGTGCTTCGTACATTGCCCAGCCGATGAGTTTCGTTTGCCAGGTGGAATGTTCGGGGTGTCGCTGATGTGGCTCGGGAGCCACAAGGGAACCAACCAACCTCTTGCGGTGGTTCCTGCATGATCAGTGGCTCACCCACATCCACTCACATTGTATGATTGCAATTACTGGCTTGCAATGGAGGATACCTCTTTTCCCTCGAGACGACCGAGCCTCTGTTAAACATCCCTCTCTTCAAATCTCATATATCGTCCATGCATCGAGGAATGAGTAGAGGATTGATTGCGATGTGGAGCGACAAGCCGGCTGGACCAACAACAGATGCCTGCCGGCAGTTGCGATTGTATTGCTTATTTTGAAGGCCGATCGACCAAACTTTGGGTTGTTAGCGAAGTCAATGAGATTCCGATAGAAAATCTATCGGGATTTGATGGAAATTAGCAGTTAGACATGGGGAACGAAGAACCACAAACTAGTTACAGCTATCTGTGCTATTCAATACTAGAATGAGGATGGAATTGATGAGGGAGGTTGTAAGGTAGTTGGGGGAGGGTGGGAGAGGTGGGAATGTAACTACGAAAGAGTGAGGTATGGGAGGTGGATGTACCACCACCACCGTCTGGGGAATGGAAACGCCTCGTGGGAGGACTGGATTGAACCTTTATTTACTTTTTTCCCCTTCTTTCTTTTTCTTTGGGGTTGTTGACAGGGAGGGAAAAGAGATTAACTTTCCCACAAGACGGAAAAGTAAGCAGAAGCTGCCTTGGAGAACGGCGATGAGGCGGTGTCGCCCTGGCAGGTCCGCATCCCCATCCGTCTTTTCGCTCTTCTTCTGTTCTCCCCCCTAAACTAAATGCTGCCAGAAGCCCAGTGGATAATTATCTAATGCTGGCTGGCCAGAAAGTGTGAAACGCCGGAGTCTTTCATTCTTCTCGTCTCCCTCCCTCTCCTCTCCTCCTCCAATTATCCAGGTTCAGAGCCCCATCTTGCTGCTTGCGCACCTTCATCCTTTTCTCTCTCTTTCCTTGTTCTTGTTCTTCTCGTCTTTGGGTGCCCTGTTGTCCACTTTTCCGTCGGCCTTCTTTGCTTGTCCTCAGTCGCAGTCGTTCCGTTCCGTTGGCTGTTATCCACCCCTGTCTGCTTTCTTGTGATTTTTCTATATTCCCACCCCTCTCCATGCTTTGTCAGTGTCGCGATCGGATTTCAATGAGGATATCTCGGAATTAAAGGACAGGACAACATTCGCAGTCTTCGAATCGATACGTTGAGCGGCTTCAAGAGAGGGTTGATTTGAATGGGGTGCATTTAACTGCTCTTTCTAGCATCGTCAGGAACGAACGCCGGTCCCTACTGTTGTTACTCTGCTTTCGATTCCGATTCATTTCTCCCGCCGTTCGCTCCTTCAAAACGTTCGACAACTCGGCGCCCTTGGGCTATCCTCTTGCCGGTCTCTAGTGGTATCTTCTCTTGTTTCAACCCATATTATACCCTAATTTCATCGCAATTGGAACTCTGTTGGTACAGGTGACCTGGTGCAGCTGGTGGTGGAATCCCCCAGTTCCTTATTACACCTCCGCCGTTGCTCCGCTGCTTTGTGCTTGAGACGACCGTTTACGACTCAACCTTAACGATGGCATTCCTCTTTAAATCGAAGAAACACCAGCAGGGCTCTGGCTTACCCCCGGCGTCCAGAAATGTTCATACTTCAGAAGGGTCACCGGCAAACCAAAACCCAAACCCAAACCCACCAGCCGCTGCGCCCAGCGGTGCCAAAGAACGGGAGGGATCACTTTCCCAGACGCCGACGCCCAGTAGTAGCTACAATAACTCGTTGAACTCGTTAAACGGCACGAACAGCCCCGATCACCCGCGGATGCGCCAGAGAGCCGAATCCGAGTCGCAGGTTGGTTTCCCAGATTCTCTCCCATTGTGATGCTCAACATTGCGTCTCCTGTTCTGCTTGCGATGGGTGCTCCTCGCTTTCCGAGCCTTGGCTGATTATATGCAGAGCCAACGATCACAGCAGGCGGCGCCAAGTAACTCCCCGAACGGTAGCCCCGGTGCATCATTGTATCCATGGTCGCAACGACGCGTGAACTTTACCTCCGCCCAGACAAATCCATTCCCTCGCTATGGAGCAGCCATAAATTCGGTGGCATCGAAGGAGGGTGATATCTACATGATGGGTGGGCTAATAGATGGATCGACGGTCAAGGGAGATTTGTGGATGATGGAAAACAGCGGCGGTAACTTGTCCTGTTTCCCCATCGCCACTGTCTCCGAAGGGCCAGGCCCGCGAGTCGGCCACGCCAGCTTGCTGGTCGGTAACGCCTTCATCGTATTTGGAGGCGATACTAAGGTGGATGAAACCGACACCTTGGACGACACGCTCTATCTCTTGAACACATGTACGTATGCATGCAATAGTCTCATTCACTCGAGACTTTGGAGAGTTCACATTCTAACACGCCTGGGTTGCAGCTTCTCGCCAATGGTCCCGATCCATACCCCCAGGTCCTCGACCCGCCGGGCGTTACGGCCACACTCTCAACATCCTTGGGTCTAGACTCTATGTTTTTGGTGGACAGGTCGAAGGCTATTTCTTCAACGACTTGGTTTCTTTCGACTTGAACCAGCTTCAGAATCCTGGGAACAAGTGGGAATTCCTTATTCGGAATAGCCACGAAGGCGGCCCTCCGCCTGGTCAGATTCCCCCCGCCAGAACTAATCATTCAATGGTGAGCTTCAATGACAAGTTATATCTGTAAGTGTCTACCCCTCTTCGTCTGTGTGCTCTTGGCCCTGTGAGTTATCCACCCGACGCGTCTGACCCTGCTGTAGGTTTGGAGGAACGAATGGTATGCAATGGTTCAACGATGTCTGGTCTTACGATCCCCGTGCCAACACTTGGTCTCAATTGGATTGCGTTGGCTTCATTCCAACTCCCCGTGAAGGACACGCTGCAGCTCTTGTCAATGATGTTATGTATATATTCGGAGGACGGACGGACGAAGGTATTGACCTAGGGGATTTGGCCGCGTTCCGCATCACCACACGACGGTGGTATTCTTTCCAGAACATGGGGCCTGCACCTTCTCCAAGGTCTGGCCACAGCATGACTGCATTCGGAAAACAAATCATTGTTCTGGCTGGTGAGCCCAGCTCTGCACCAAGGGACCCCGTCGAACTCAGCATGGCATATATCCTGGATACCGCCAAGATTCGCTACCCCGCTGAGAACCCAACTGGCGAAAGAGCCCCGACTCAAGCGATGCGGAAGATGAGCGGAGACCGTGCAATGCAACCGACAGGTCGGACATCTCGGGAATCCCAGAACCAACCTGAGGCGCAACGACGCGGACCACCTCAGTCACGGGAGAGCATGATGACCAGCCCTACTGGTAGGCCAGCGGACCTTGGCCCTAGCCCTGGGCCAGGATCCCGACTGCCCAGAGCATCGATCGCGCAAGCCCCTGCGGGGCCCCCTCCTCCTGGACAGGCCCCAACACCCGGTCAAAGAGGCAACACCCCGCAGAATGCCATGAACCCCCGAAGCAAGACTCCCACCAAGACAGATCGTGCCTATGGGGGGCCCCCTGTGGATACCGCTCGAGCCATGGGGCCCGAAAGAGATCGAGAATCACCAGCTGCCAGGGACTCACCAAAAGAACCCCGACCGATGCAAGACTCGAGTGCTGCATCGGGTGGTCGCCGTACGCCAACCCAGCAGCCATCAAGAATGTCCGCCAGGGCTATGGAAGCTGGTGAGGCTGCTCCCCTGATCAGCGCGCCAACTAGACAACGGTCTTTGCGCCAGCACCGGCAACGCAGCTCTATGGACAGTGCCGACGAATCCATACTGGGCAAACATACTAGTATTGATGGTTCAACAGAGTCGAGGAGTTACAGGAATTCAAGATCTGGAGATGAACCACGATCGCCCAGACTGACTCCTCACCAGGAAGCGCTAATCAAAGAACTGGAAGCAGTGAAAAGCCGTAATGCATGGTATGCTTCCGAGCTTGCGTTGGCTAAGAAGGCTGGGTATACACCCAACCCGGCAAACAGCGTTGGTGTGGATGAGCGTGCCGCTGATGCATTTGCGGATGAGGATCGACCGTTGATTGAAGCCTTCCTTGCGATGAGAGCAGAGCTGGCCAAAATGCAGGCCACAGTCGATCGCCAGGCAGCCATAGCATCTAAGCGTGTTGCAGAGGTCGAGCACCAAAGGGATGTTGCTGTCAACGAAGCCGCTTATTCTCGTGCCAAGTTGGCCGCTCATGGTGGAAGTCAAAGGGGCACCCCGCAACCTGATGGAAATGCACAGGAATCCGAAGATGCATCTGCGGAACGTGGCACAGATCTAACCCGAAGGCTAGCTTTGGCTCTCGCATCGCAGAATGAGCTCAAATCTAAGTTGGAAGTGATCACCACTGAACTCGATCAAGAAAAAAGAGGCCGTGAACTCGCGGAAGAAACCTGTGAAGCTACCCGGAGGCGACTGGCTGAGCTAGAAATGCACAACAGTAAACTAGAGGCCGAAAGTCTCAGAGCGGAGCTTCATCAGTTGGAGGCATCCCTCAGGGAAGAGAGCCTGTTGCGATCGGAGGCCGACTCTGCCGTCAAGCAGCTGTCCTTGGACAAGGAAGAACTTCTGCAAAAGCTCGAGGATTCGTCCTCCCGCCTCAGAGATTACGGCGCTAACCTCGGCGGCCTGCGTGAGGCTGTTACCGCGTCGTCTGAGAAGTCGCAACTCCTGGAGAGGCAACTAGATGAGGAACGTGAGCGGCGTGAAGGCTTAGAACGAAAGCTCTTGCAATTGCGTTCAGAGCACGAAGAAAGGACAGCCGAGTTGGAGAATGCCACACGTCGCTTGCGAGATGCCGAGGAGCTCATGCAGAGTCATTCGAGGGAAGCCGAAACCCACAAGAACGCGTTCTTGCTGGGTCTTGAGCGTGCGTCATCCTTTGATTCCGAAGCATCCTTGCGCTCCTTGTCCGATCAGCGGGTGGCTGCTTTGGAGGCTCAGATAGAGAGGGCCAATCAATTGGCGAAGACAAGTCAAGCTGCTGCAGATGAAGCAGCAGACAAACTTCGTCGTGCGGAGGAGAGGATCGCCGGACTGGAGGCGTATCAGGAACAGGCTAGTAGGGAAGGGTTGCAGCTCCGCAGGCAGCTGCAAACAGCCATGAAGGAAAGCCAGAGCCACTCTGCTGAGAACAGAGACTTGAAGTCACAGCTCGAGAATCACCAGCGTGAGGCCGGTGCTCTGGCCGTCCAGCATGCTGCCTTGAAGGACCTCCTGGGAGAGCGTGGGGTTAACTATGCCGATAGCCGACGCTCGCCCCTTGAGTCGCCTGGCTCTCGTTTCGGGACCCCTGAGCAAGGTCGGCTTCGCGAGCTGGAGCAACAACTTTCTACCAGCCTGAAAGCCCACGAAGAATTGAAGTCTTCTTTCGAGACCCGCGAGCAGGAAGCCGACCGCGCATACAGAGAGAAGCTTGAGCAATTGGAGAACGACTACCAGTCGGCTGTTCACTACGTCAAGGGCACTGAAAAGATGCTGAAGCGCATGAAGGATGAGCTTGCTCGGTACAAGTCCCAGAACGGCAAGCTGCAGTCGGAGCTCGACGCGGCACACACAGCTCTTGCTGAATCGACTGGGAAATCTTCGGAAGCTCCTGCTGACTGGGAGGCCGAACGCTCGAGACTCGAACAGTCAATCTCCGACCTTCAAGAAGATACAGCAGCCTCAATCGCCAGCCTTGAAAGTCAAATTGCCAGGCTAAGGGCGGAGACTGCGGCCGCCGAGGCTGACAAGACCAAATCCCAATCCGAACTCGCCAGCCTCAAGCAGGAACTTGCCGCAGCAGCAGAGAAAAGCCGCTCTGAGCTGGAGCAGCTTAAGCAGGAGAATGCCTTGCTTGAGAACCGTGCGTCTGACGCTGAGCAGAAGGTAACCATGCTACTTGATCAGGTTGAGGCGTCAGTTGGGCATTATCGTCGGCAGTCACAGCCTGTCCAAGGAATCAACGGTATCTCTCGCACCCACAGTAACGCCTCGAGCAACACCATCGGCGCGGGCCGTCGGTCCAGGGCTGATAGCGCCGTGTCGCAAGACGACGCTTTCCCTGACAACCGAAACTCAGTGGCATTGGATTCGCTTGCAAACGAACTGGAAGCCTTGCGTACTCAGTGGGAGAGCAACAACCGTAACTATCGGTTGAGTACGCAGTCCGACTTTGATCGAACTCCAACCAGGGAGACAGGGCTGAGCGACAGTCTAGCCGAGTGGCGGCGTCGCCTGGATGAAGACGAGACTAGCTCTACGGAGAAGATCGAGCCTCGCCACTCCGGTACGAATCATGTAACAGCAAGCATGTCCTGAGCACGACTTGATTGTCTTCGATTATGATGAGAGAGCGAGTATGTGTGTGTGTGTATGTGTGGTATATGTCACGAGTCACCTGAATGATGGCTAGTGGCTACAGCATCTTTCTTTACCCTGCAATAAGCCTCAACTTTGTTACTTTTTCATTCAGCTCTTTCACACCCCCACGTTCCCCTTCGTTCTTGTTTCCCTTTTATACCCCATCCACCTTTTATTTTATTTCATTTCCTTTCATCTATTTTCTTTCCCTTTATCTTTCTACCTTTCACACTTTGGACTGTACTATTACTCCATTACTTTGTTTTACTTTTTAACTTAACGAAGCCTCTGTCTGAATCTATTCCTGATTTCTTCCACCTGAACGACTTGAACTCGTAATCCAATAGCAATTGTAATGGGCGCGCATGATGTAAGACAATGATTCTAGATGAATGATACCATACCTGGCGTCCTTCGCCACCACTACCTCCCAAGCACGGAATGGTAAGTAAGCCCCCAACCAACAAAACAAAGTAATTACAAAACTTTTGAAGTTCATTGGGTCTGGAAGGGAGAGCAGGATCCCTGCTACCTACCTAGCCTTGGAAGTATGCTGAAAGATTCCAGCACCTTCCTTCACGAGTATAGTACGAGATGTCGACCTACGTAATGTGTATGCCTAAATATCGTTTATGATGTGATATTTCTTTTCTTTAGTCAAGTTACATAGCATTAGATAGAAGTATTGGTAGAATACAGAAGAAAGGTCATATGATGTCTTAAGGTGGTGGCTGTGTTGACTCTGTAGTATCCAAGCGGTATGGATGACTGGTAAGCTGCTATTGGACTACTTACTGCTTGGAGGAATTCTGCTTCCATGGGCGTGCGAGGAAACGCCAGCACCAAGCATTCACTAGTTCATACCAGATCTTTGACCATCGAGGCGACTGCCAAAATTGAATACGTCGAGAAGACATCGCGATCTACGTAATTGTACCAGAGTGCGAGATGTATAACTCCCGATTGGGTAGCAAACCAGTGGGAAGCGGCTCAGTTGAGTGCTGCATAAAGCACATTTTACTCGGCTAATCCCACCGACTGCCCCCCTCTCAGAATGTAGATGAGTGATGCTAACAATTGAAACGATACACAAGGAAACCATATGAAAGTGACAGGAATCGACGCAATACCACCCCGGAAGCGACCCTAGCCATTTTCCGTCGCCACATACCCATTCTGAGACGCGCTTTCTCCCCGTCCAAAGCACTACAGGCTGTCCTTGCTGTCGGCAAGGACAAGCGCAGAAGCACCTGGACATGTGGGAAAAAGAAGCACCTCCCCAAAACCTCTCCACCAGTCGTCCCCTCATTCCCCTCGTCCCCGTTTGTGCGTCAAGAGTAAGAAAAAGTATGACAATCTGAAATAGGAAACATGCAAGCAGAAAGAAAGGAAAATATCAAAAGCAAGGGCATTGTAAGGAAATGGTCGCTAAGCATGAGGAGGGACTCTCGCGACAGTTGCAGCGTTAGAGACATCTCTTTTTGTGCTTGAAGCGTAATCATTTCAACTTTGCATCTCCTTCAATCTTCAGCAACCCGATCGACGGCAGCGTAACTCCATGCGAAATTTCAATGTGAAAGTATTATTTGCATGTGGAAACGACCGCTACCGGGAGGCGAAGACGTAAAATAGCCACAATTAGAGCGTTTCGAGTCTGCTATCGAAGACCTTTCGTGTATGGTGAACGTAACCAGTGTTTGCAAATGATGTATTCATCGAGCGGTGTCGTTCCGAAAGGTCCAGCATAGCCGATAGACGAGCAGAAGATCTCAACAAACGCGACGGATCGAAACGGCGGGAACCGAAAGACGATCTTGAACGGGATGGCGGGCTAACAGAGAATGCAGAGAGAGAGAAATAGTAAAGAAAATAGAAAGTCGGGGGCCCAAGGCGAAATAAGTCCGAAAGGTTCACTGCAGGCTGCAGAAGATAGCCGGTATCGTGGTAATCCTGGGCTCCTCAGATAGCGTGGCGCCAACACGCAGCAAGCTAAAACGGCAACCGAAAAAGAAACGTCAAGCTACACTGCCATGCTGTACAAAATCAGTACCACTGAGAACCGTACCCATCGTCCCGCTTCGCGCGGCTACCGGCAGGGCCATAAGCACCTGAAGCAGCAACCTTGGAAGCAGAACGCAGCCTAACGCCGAAGACTATGAGATTAGTCAGATTCTAGGATTCAAGCCGACCTCTACGCACAGGGTCATAGAAAAAGCACCAAACGCAGAGGAAAGGGGTTCCCTACAACGGAACCTAGGTTTCAGATACTCACATCCTGTCACTCCCTCCCACGGCCCGGTTGGTTTCGGGCGTGTTGTCAAGAGTTCCACGTTCGATGACCTTGCGGCGCTGGCTGGAGATGGCACCAGGCTTGGCAGCACCGGGGGTGCCCATGGGCGCCGCAGCAGCAACACCCTGACGGCGCTGGTCTTCAGCCTCCTTGTCCTTCTTGTTGGCATCCACGATCATGGCCGCATTCTTCTGGTACTTGTAGACGGTCCAGTCGAAAACATAGTCATACTGGAAAGACTCGCGGACGAACAGATCGCGGAAGATCTTGCGGAGGTAGGAGTAGTCTGGCTTGTCATCGAAGCGCAGGGAACGAGTGTAGTTCAAGTAGATGGAGAACTCGTTGGGGAAGCCACGGCAGAGAACTTCAGTGGGAGTGGTCATCTTCTTCTCCATGATACGGTCGTACTTCTGCTTCTTAGTAGCAGCCTTCAGGCCTTGCCAGGGAAGGGTGCCACGGCAGAAGTAAAGCATAACGTATCCGAGCGACTCCATGTCATCACGACGGGACTGCTCAACACCCAGGTGAGTGTTGATACTGGCGTAACGAGCAGTTCCCGTGAGGTTCTTGTTCTCACGGTACGGGATGTGGAAATGAGTCTTGGGGTCACGGTACTTCTTGGCCAAACCAAAGTCGATGACGTTGACCTGGTTTCCACGCTTACCGATACCCATCAGGAAGTTGTCGGGCTTGATATCACGGTGGATGAAAGACTTGGCGTGAATGTACTCAATGCGAGAGATGAGCTGGTCGGCCAGCAAGAGCACGGTCTTCAGCGAGAATTTGCGGTTGCAGAAGTTGAACAGGTCCTCCAAACTAGGACCAAGCAGATCGATAACCATGGCATTGTAGTCACATTCAGTGCCAAACCAGCGAACGAAAGGAATACCGACACCACCCGCAAGAGACTTGTAGACACGGGCTTCATATTCGAGCTGGGGGTGCTTGGCCTTGACACTCTCCAGCTTGATCGCGATTTCCTCGCCCGAGATGATGTTGGTGCCTAGATGATAAATCAGTCGGCTGCTCCAAATAACCCATCTCACCTCCTGAATATTGTCACGCACCCAGGTAGATATCACCGAAACTACCACTTCCGATCTTCCGACCAATACGGTATTTGTTACCGACACGTAAATCCTGCAGAAGTATTAGCCACCGCCGTTAACGAAGGAAGAGAACACCCATGTCACTAACCATAGTCGTCATTTTGATAGATTAGACACGCCGTCGACTTGTGTGATGTGATTAAGGTGTTAAGCAGACTAAAGGTCGGTATTCCAGTTAGTCACAGATCGATGAAGAAGATGAGAGCATTTAATGGTGTGGATGTGTTGGATGAATAGAGTTTGTGAAAGAGGCAGGCGAGAGGAGCGTGAAGGCAGTGAAGGCAGTGCAGGCTGCTAGAGAGATGGCAAAATCACCAGAGGACAAGGTGCAGGGAGAATCCCGGCGCGTAGTCACTTGGCAGAGCGAATCTGCTGAGTGCAGGCGGCTTGGACGGGGAACAAAGCAAGACACCAAGCCAAGCAAGAGGAGGAGCACAGAACAAGTGAATAGTGGCACTGGGGAGTAGAGAAAAGAGAGTTGCAGCCTAGAAGCGGACGAACCTGAGTCTAGAAACGGGAAGGAAGAGATGAGATAGCGGTGATGTCGACTGTTGGGGTGAACCGACCGTGACGACCCGACCGGAAAGGCGAAGAAGGCGGAGAGAAAAAGAAAGGGGATCGAGCTGACAGACCTTTTAGCGGCTGTCACCGACGAGACGAGGGTAGAGAAAAGCAGAACAACGTACCTACAAGAGGTATGAGGAGGAACAAGAGAAGGAAAAAGAGGATATATCAGACTCAAGGACAGAGCCTTGATAATGGCGAAGGTGGGTTGAGAGGGGGGAAGAGGGAGGGAGGGAGGAGGAGAGAGAGGGAAAGAGGAGAGGGAAATTGGGAGAGTAAAGAGAGCAGCCAAGCCGGTCAGCCTTCAAAAAGACAGAGAGAGGGGGCGGGTAAGGAAAGTAAAGTAAGTAACAAGACTGCCTGTGATAAGTTTAGCAGCCGCCGGTGGTTGGTTGGCCGCTTTGATTTGGCCTGTTTGGGTCTGGCTTTTTGGTCACCTTGTTTCCCAACTTTCACTCCCTAAGCGTATCGTAAATGTGGTATTTTTTATTATTCCCTCTGCTGTACCGTATCCAAGGCTACCTGACACCAACTAGTAGTTAAGTCTACTTAGTCTACTTCCTACCTTAAAACGAGACTACGAGCCAACATCCGATCTGTTTCAAAGCAAGGCTGTCCCTTCTTTCATAAGCAATACCCTGCGGCTGGCCAAGTAGGAGGCTATAACTGGAGTCCTACAAGGCAAGGATAACGCCAGTCATTTCGGGAAGAATTGCAGATACCAGGAATAAAAACAAGGCCCCCCAAACAGGGTGAAAATTGCAATTCATCCTTGAGGTGGCTGAAGTAGGAGTCGGTGAAGCAATAAGCCTGGGCAACTTCAATACTCCTACTTTGATTCCCACACACGCACACAAAATATTCTGCATTTTGAGTCGGGTATCTCTTGAGGCTACCATATTGTACTTGCTTAGGTCTCTAATGCTTTTCTTAGTAATTACATGAACAGGGTTAACCACTGGTCGCCGAAATGACAGCCCAGCAGGATTGGATTTAGGTCATGATGCATCCGGGTTGCACCTATCACGGCTGGTTGCCTAAGGCAGACAGGATGTACCTCGTATGTAACCATTTCATACATCCAGATGCCTCCCCAAATGCAACAAAACGAAAAGAGATGAGGCAAACGATCCGCTTCGATCCATTCAAACATTCTAGAAGTACCCAAAACCCATGTTAGGCGGCGAAAAATTCTGGCGACAGTGGCAAGAAGATGGGTAAATGCGAAGTGAAAATAACCTAAACCCAAAAGCAATGTCCCATACTATCCCCCAAAGCTACCTAGTCAGTACACGGTTTGTGGCGGATGATTATTTCCCTCACGCTACTTTTTTTTCCCTCCCACCCGCGCGACCCCAAAGCACCTCAATCGATGATGAGATGATGCTTACTCCGGGTAGTACTATTAGTTACTCCTCTCCTCCATTACCTAGAGGCTTATTCCCCAGGCGAATAAATACCACCGTAGGCCCCATTAGCCTTCCCTGTACGACCATTCGCCTCCTTAAAACCCGATCGTCGTAAGGCAAGGAGAAAATTTCTCTCTCACCTCATCTCATCAATACCCTGATTATAACGACTAACTATCTACCTCGGAATGATACGTCTCCCTCCCTACTAGTATGGCCGATTGATCCCGGGCGGTGAACAGGTGACCCCGGATACCGCATTTTGCAACCTCGTGAAGTAAATTAAATACGGTGGGCTTACGGGGCCCTCGATTAATTAGTTAATTGGGGGGATGGTCTTGTTTGGGGCCCAAACACGCGCCTTATCGGACCATCGATCAGTGCCTGAGACATGATGGATCGGAGAATACCTAACACGTCCCTTTTTCCCTTTTTATTCTCTCTCTCTCTCTCTCCACTTCTGGGGTGTGTGTGTTCCCACAACAACACAACCACTGGGCCAGATCAACGTGCAGCTCAGGTAAGTAGTACCACGTCGATTCATAACGAGACACCTGTATATAGCATTGACGATCAAGAACATTGGCGTCACCTGATCCCTTCCAGGATGACGACGGTGGTCAGGTAGTCAGTCACTAACGAATTGAGTAACTTGTTACATGCTGTAATCAGGAGTTGATCTGAGGGTAAATCCCGCAATAATAACTATTCCTGGTCTAGGAAAATGTGGTCTCACCGCTAACGATGATCCCAATTCAATCACCACATAGCAATAATTCCTCAGAACCCCCCGTCAAAAAAAAAACCCCCCCGTGTGTTCTTTCTTGCACAAAAACGGAATTTACCTGTCGATTTTGGTTCTGCACAGGCCAATTGTTGCCAAGAGTTTGAAGCTATCGACTGCGGGGGGTTGTTGCTTCTCTCGTAAAGGAAACGTTGGCGTTTGCAGGTTGCAGATCGAATCGCTCCGTTCATCCACGTATGCACTTACTATGGAGTACTAGGTACAGATTGCATCCACCTGTTCTGTCTGCATCGTCAGGTACCCCTCAATCTATGGTCGAAGTGCTGTCTGGAGCAATTAGTTGTTACTAGCCTCACCTCTCCAACCCAAACAAACAACCAGATATGGAGTGCATTGATTGGGGCCACACATCCCACTCCTCTCTCCCCACCTTATTCTCCGATTCTTATACATGTAGCATAGTGCTATGTTGCCCTTGCCTTGATGCAGGATTACCCAGGGCAACATCGCTTGGATCTACACCACGCAAGCTGTGCAGCTGTACTATGCATCGTGTTCAGATGAGCCAGAACACATTGGGTTGTTGACAAGGTGATATATCCAATGTTTTCAATGGTGAAGGTAGTCTCTTTTTCTTTTCTTGCAAGATGCTCCCTGACGTTGGTATCCATGCGGAGTCTTCGCAGGATTGCCGCGTAAAGAAATACGAGGAATTATTGGGTGATCTCATCAGGCTATGGGTCTTCAACGGCCATATTACTTGAAGTTCGGAGCCTATACTGCTTTACCTGAAAATCTCTCCAATAGAGCTAGATCGAAGAACATCAGAGTCCAGCCGACAAGGTAAGAGCCACTGTACGGCAACAAGGTTTCAATATCAACTGGGCCATGGATCAATGTCGATCGTCGAGCAAACATGCCTTGTAAGGTATCAATGGGCTTTAAATCTGTCGGGTCCTTGTTAGTGTGTGAGATTTCGCTCCAGACAGCGCACATTACAAGCCTGTGGCAACGCACATGCAGTCCTACGTAGTCGCTCGGAGCAAACAAAATACCTAGGGAATCAACCAATAGTAGTCGGGAAACCCAGAACAGGCAAATCCATTTAATATTCAACAACTTGATAGCAGTAGGTATAATGGCTCACTCCTGAATCTCCAATTACTCCAGGAAGGACACGATGGGGTCCTTCACCTCATAAAACAGTTGCCAATCGCAGCATATGTTCATAAACTTCTGAAAAGCGGTATTTACTCCCAAACAAACCCTGACGCCTGTGAACCGAAGAAAACAAAAAGCGACCAAGAAGCAAGACGTTGCATCGTAGAATCCATGCTAACAGGCGAATTCACAACAAGTCATCGTTGCCAGCAGCTGCACTTTCTTCAATGGCCTTAAGGACCTGGCTTTCCCGGAAGGCAGGCCCCTGCCCATCGCACTGAGCAGTGCCCTGCAGTCGACTCGAGACATCACCAATATCCACTAGGCCACGCTTGAAAAGCTCATGCTTCTGGATGAGGTCCCAGGTGGCTCCCGAGTCAAGGAGTCTCTCGCCCGTCTTTCCGCATATAGTGACGCGATGGGCAGGGCCACTGGCCCCACCAGCATCGGATTTGAAATCCGTGGGCGAGTATTGCAACGGCCCCGTCGTTGTCGGCTCCTCATCGGTAGAACGCTGGCCTGAATGACGCATTGAATTCGATGTTGCCCGAAGTATCTCATTTTCGGTTGTGAATTTTGCCAATTCTCTTTTCAGCCGCTCATTGTCCGCCATAAGAGTGTTTGATTCAGTTTCAAGGTTGTTGACTTTCTCCTCCAGTTCCCGCACATGTCGCTCCTTGCGTTCACGAAATGCGCGCTGGCTAATTTCGAGCAAGCAAATGTTAGTTCCATGGCAGAAATACATTCCTAGATCTGGGACCACTCACGCAGCTCTGTTCTGAGCCTTTCGCTTTGATTGCGCCGGGGTCAGACTCTCTTTCTCCTCGCTACTGCTCCGGCCAAGGCTTTGATCTAAGAGCTGGTCGTCTCCATCGTAAGAAGCTCGGTCAACGTTCTGATGAGGGAAATCATTGCTGGAGACCGACTGCTTGGTGAGGGACTCGGGAGGCGAGTGTGGCGGGGCAACGAAGGCAGCGGCTGCGTGAGGATCCTGAAAGCGCAGGTTCGGATCGAAAGACTGATAGTTTTGCGCACCCTTTCCACAAGTCAGCGTCGTGAGTAGTTTATATGGCTAGTGTCCACAAAGACAGGGAGGACCGACCAAAGGAGCAAAAGCGCCCTGGATGGCCTCGGCTTGAGGGGCCGGATTGCCTTGGTCGGGAGTAGGCAGTCCGTGGACGCCGAAGAGAGGATAAGGTTGCTGGGGATGGTTTGAATAGAACGAATAATCCATTTCGCTTCGTAGCGGAGATATAAAGTGGTTCAAAATGTGCTGTTCCTGTGGATTGGTGAGGAGGTATAAACCCCAAGAGTAGGGAGGGAGTCAGTCGGGCCTAGAATTGTAATCACGGCACGATGGACTCGGGATGGAACCGCGCGGTGACAATCCCGCCCTGTGGCAGCGCCCAAGCCAATTACAGCCAGTCTTAGAGCCGCCTTGGGGATCACGCTCCCCGCTGCCATTGAAGATGGATTGCAGTGATCGACTCAATATTGATTTTCAGGCAATTGAAGTCACATGCAAGCCATATTGTTATTATATTACCCCGATGTCTATCGCTATACTGACTATTGAAGAGATGATTTTTTAAAGATGACAGAAATCAAGCACATGGTACTTGCAGCCATGGAGACCCACTTGTGGTGGAGGCTTACTAGACTACATACTCGGTCTATACTGACTACTGAGATAAAAACTAGAAGATGGTTTTAAGTACGAGAGGATAAGAATACAAACACATTTGTGTTCAGAATTTGGCTGGTTGCCTACACGACTTTATGTAGGCTGGCGGCTAAGTAGTTAACGGACCGAAGGCTAGAAAAGCTGGTGATACGGAGCTCTACATGTCAGGGCAAGATGTAGAGATTTGGGTCAGCCAGCATGACCAATTCTCTGCCAGGTTAACCAGCTGGGTTTCAGAGTGTAAATATATGTGATGCTTGGCGAATTGCCGTGCATATGTCGGCAAGGATACGATCCTGTGTCCATCCTGTTCAAAGAGTCTTTGAAACCCAGTCACGAAGAGTGATGGCCGCAACCGTCCATGTTTTAGGATTCATAGTTATTAAGCATACCTCCTTAATCCCAATCATCGTCATCATCTTCCACTGTGGGCTTGGAGGACTTCAGCTTGGATGGGCGTTCATCTTCAGAAGAGTCCGACCTCTTCTTGAGACGAACATCGCTTTCTTTGACGGCACCCAATTCCAGGAGCATCTTCTCGAGATCTATGAGGCACATATTAGGAACCCAGAAACAGAGATGAAATAACAGTTCTTACCTTCAACAGTAGTCCTTGGCCCCTTCATTTCCCGCAGAGTTACGAGTTGTCTCATGATCTCCCCATTTCTATACACCAAGATAGTGGGCGTGTTTCTCTCCGGATAACCTTCGATGCACATGTTCCCGCGGATCTCACAGAACTTTATGTCTCCAAACTTTGCCGCTAACTGCCGCCATAATTCTGTCAATCGTTGCGATTCGACGTTGGCGCCTGAAGAGCTCAGGTGAACGAGCACAAAGCATTTGTTCGAGGCTTCGGTCACCTCCCGTGCGTAATCGACTTTTTGTAGGGGGTATACTTGATTATGAATGCTAGTTTGCTGGAGGGTAGATAACTCGGCAAATCGTTTTTGACTGGTACAAATCGTTAGTGAAGCCGAACTTCCTGGTTCATTTGTCAGGGGCATGCTAGCGATCGTCATGGTACCGGTATTGTTCGAGGAAAGCCTCATCTTCCTCATCTTCCAGTGCATCCAACTCGTCCAGATCCTTATCTTCTAGTCTATTTTCATATGCCTTGCGCTCTGCCTCGATGAGGGCTTCTTGGATGAGAGGTTCGGGGTCTTGGGGTTTTTCGGGGATAACGCCATGCTTGCGGAGGATGTCATTCCTGCGGGGTGTAAGCTTGTATGGCTAACGGTGTTGAACGAAGTCGACAATCTGACCATTCGGTATCCTCGTTGGGGTTAACTTCGACTTGCATGATTGCGATGAGATTGGTGCTGTCCTTAAGTTTTTCTAAATGTATAAATTGTCCAGATTGTATAATAAGACCGAGGGGGGCAGACCGGCAACGACAGCAGCCTACACACTCTACGGACGCTTGGCTGCGAGACATGCCGCGTGTTTGCTCCGTTTGCAGGGTCAGCCACACCGCCCTGTGGCTCAGCCGCCCACAGACGCGGAAGGCCACCTGGAGATTGTTGGAGGCCGTCGGGAGAGCTGCTGTTGCTGCTGCCCTGGCCAAAACACCCATCCTCTACTATCCCCATTGTTCTGTCGTTCTCTCTTTCGGCTTATTTCCTGGGGACCGGGCAAGTGTCTCTATATCTTTGCTGGCCACCCCCCTCTTTTCACTAATCTCGATTTCGAAAGATAATGAGGGCGCCATAGTCGTGTATATACACCGCCTGCACCACGACTAACCCATCATACTGACCCGCCCTTATTCGTCTCCCATTGAACAATCCCCCGACGTCACCCGTACGGGGCCCATTTCCAACCTAGAGAGAGCCATAAAACACCTTTGCTGCTGCGGCAATTACTGCAGCCCGTCACAATGTCTTACATGAAGAAAGATGAGGACGCTGATCAGTCCATGATCAAGCTGGATCGGACCTCCGTGTTCCAAGATGGTGAGGGTCCATCAGTCTGGCTCTTCTCTGGAGTCGCATTAAGACCCCGAATGTGATTGCTGACTTTCTTCTCTTGTTCTTCTATAGCGCGACTGTTCAATTCCTCCCCCATATCTCCCCGGACATGCCGTACTCTCCTGACCAAGATCGCCGTCCTCCTTTTTACGGGGGAGCAGTTCCCTACGAACGAGGCCACCACATTGTTCTTCGGCATTTCTAAGCTATTCCAGAACAAGGATCCTTCCCTGCGACAAATGGTCTACCTGATCTTGAAGGAACTTGCAAACACAGCGGAGGATGTGATCATGTCAACCAGCATCATCATGAAGGACACTGCTGTCGGCAGCGACGTTCTGTATCGGGCAAATGCCATCCGTGCCCTGTGCCGCATCATTGACGTAAGCGCATTGGTAAATTCTACATTATCGTTAAACGAGATATCTGACAATGGTTGTCCTGCAGGCTACTACTGTGCAGGGTATCGAGAGACTAATCAAGACCGCTATCGTCGACAAGACCCCTTCTGTATCCTCCGCAGCGCTGGTCTCCTCCTATCACCTCCTTCCTATTGCGCGCGATGTGGTCCGTAGATGGCAGAGTGAGACGCAAGAGGCTGCTTCGGGCGGGAAGCAATCGACCGGATTCCTTGGGTTCGGTGGCAGCTCTCAGGCTCACGCCATCTCGCAATCGAACTTCATGACTCAATACCACGCCATTGGTCTCCTGTATCAGATGCGCTCGCATGACCGTATGGCTCTGGTGAAGATGGTTCAGCAGTATGGTGCGGCTGGAGTGGTCAAGAGCCCCGCGGCTCTTGTTCTCCTGGTGCGGTTGGCGGCTAAGCTGGCGGAGGAAGACCAAGGCTTGAGGAAGCCTATGATGCAGATGCTTGATGGCTGGCTCCGACACAAGCATGAGATGGTCAATTTCGAGGCGGCAAAGGCCATTTGCGATATGAGGGATGTATCCGATGCGGAAGCCTCCCAGGCGGTCCATGTCTTGCAGCTGTTCCTTTCCTCGCCCCGCTCCATCACCAAGTTTGCGGCGATTCGCATCCTCCATAACTTCGCAAGCTTCAAGCCTCATGTGGTCAACGTCTGCAACCCCGATATCGAAGCCCTTATCTCCAACTCCAACCGTTCCATCGCTACATTTGCCATCACGACTCTTCTGAAGACCGGTAACGAGGCCAGCGTCGATCGCCTGATGAAGCAGATTTCCGGCTTCATGGCAGACATCACCGATGAATTCAAGATCACGATCGTGGAGGCCATTCGCACCTTGTGTCTCAAGTTCCCTAGCAAGCAGGCCGGCATGCTGTCGTTCCTGAGCGGCATCCTTAGAGATGAGGGTGGCTACGAGTTTAAGCGTAGTGTGGTTGAGAGCATGTTCGACCTCATCAAGTTTGTCCCCGAAAGCAAGGAGGACGGTAAGCTTTCCCTTGATCTGTGTTTGTCTTTCTTCGTGCCAACTAACAGAACTAGCGCTCGCCCATCTGTGTGAGTTTATCGAGGACTGCGAGTTCACCAAGTTGTCCGTCAGGATATTGCACTTGCTCGGTGTGGAGGGTCCTAAGACGTCACACCCAACCAAGTACATTCGCTACATCTACAACCGGGTCGTTCTGGAGAATGCCATTGTGCGGGCTGCTGCAGTGACCGCTTTGGCCAAGTTCGGTGTCGGACAGAAGGATCCTGAAGTCAAGTCCAGTGTGTCTGTGCTTCTTACCCGATGCCTTGATGACGTCGATGACGAAGTGCGTGACCGTGCTGCTCTCAATCTGCGCTTGATGGGCGAAGAGGATGAGACTGCGGGTCGTTTTATCAGCAACGGTAAGCTTTCTGCGAACTAGGCTTGTCTTCACTACTTTGCTAACGACATCAGAATCCATGTATTCGCTTTCGACATTCGAGCACCAGCTCGTGATGTATGTCACATCAACCGACAAGGAGACTTTTGCTGCTGCATTTGACGTTGCCACCATCCCTGTTGTTTCACAGGAGCAGGCGTTGGCTGAGGAGCGCACCAAGAAGCTCACAAGCGCGACGCCAACACTCAAGGCACCGTCGACTGGCCCGCCCAAGGGCAAAGCCAATGGTGTGGCCGAGGCCGTCACGGTGGCTGCCACTCAGAAATACGCTGAACAGCTTATGCAGATTCCAGAGCTCAAGGAGTACGGCACTTTGCTCAAGTCCTCTGCCCCTGTTGAACTCACTGAGAGTGAGACGGAGTATGTTGTCACGGCTGTTAAGCACATCTTCAAGGAGCACGTCGTGCTGCAGTACGACATCAAGAACACCCTGCCAGACACTGTTCTGGAAGACGTGACAGTAGTTGCGACGCCATCGGAAGAAGATGTTCTGGAGGAGGAATTCATCGTTCCTGCGCCTAAGCTTGCCACGAACGAGCCTGGTATCGTTTATGTCACGTTCAAGAAACTTGCTGGCGAGCACAGCGTTCCTGTTATCTCCTTTACGAACAACCTCAAGTTCACCAGTAAAGAGATCGACCCGACTACCGGCGAGCCTGAGGACAGCGGATATGATGACGAGTACCAGGTTGAGGACCTTGATCTCACGGGCAGTGACTACGTTATTCCTACCTTTGCTGGCAGCTTCGATCACGTGTGGGAGCAGACGGGTGCCAATGGTGAGGAAGTCAGCGAGACTCTTCAGCTCAGCAACATGAAGGGCATCTCAGGTAGGCCAACCCTACTCCACACCTATTCTCGATGTCCGAAAACTAATCCAATCACAGATGCCACCGAGCAACTAATCTCCACGCTCTCTCTGCAGCCCCTCGAGGGCACGGATGTGGCCCTCAGCAACAGCACGCATACACTGAAACTGTTCGGAAAGACAGTGACAGGTGGCAGGGTTGCGGCCCTTATCAAGATGGCCTTCTCCAGCAAGACTGGAGTGACCACGAAGATTGTCGTCCGGGCGGAGGAAGAAGGTGTTGCGCCTGCTGTGATTGCGTCCGTTTCCTAAGCTTCATGGACCCCTGTAAATGTGTAATGGAGGCATGTTCGCGAGGCGCATGAGTCCTGCATTATGAGATCAGACATTTGTTCTTTTATCCCCCTGCTTCATTTTCAATTTCCCTTTTTATTTTTCTCTTCATCTATAATTCTGGTGCCGAGTTAGATGCGATGAATATCTTGCGTAGGCGTCAAACTCCTTATTCATTCGAATTACCTTTTTTTCACTTCATTTTCAACCTTGACTTCCAGTTGATTTCATCTTTCAGATTTCTTTTTACCTTTTTCCATCCCATTCTTCTCTGCCGATGCTTGTTTCCCTCCCCCTGACAATTTCTCCGAACATGTTAGCATTTCATCGCCCCCCCCTTGCTTTGTCTTCTCGTCACTGCCCCGTTTTGCTTGTCCGGGTGGCCGGTTGAACGGGGAAGTGGCTGGGAGTCGTTCTGTAGTCAAAAGCGTCATCATATATCTGTCTACCATTTTTGATTAGAGGTTGTCTGTTTGCTTCTTCCCATTGGTGCTTTGTAGAAGTCCCTTGCTTAGTGTATGGATGCTGTAGTCATGTACTTAGTCCCTGAATCAACTGATTAGGGCTCATAGGGAGGGAAATAATGTGTTTTCAAATAACTAGTCAGTAGTGCTGGTAGTTTATTATCCATTGGAGATAAATTTAAGTAGTACTAGTAGCATCATGCAGGACTAAAAAGTCAACAATCAATTGACTTCTGAATTGACATAATATTCTAGCAACAAACAAAATTTATGAACAAATTCTAACCGAGATATATCATCTGACGCAATGAAAACAAAAGGTATATAAAAAAAGAGTAAGCCAATCAAACATAGTAAACGCCAATCGTGTCATCATCTACATAATTGCTCTTCTCTACCCCATTCTTGAAGGAAGATTTCGAATTTCTCCGCTCCTTCTTGGTGAACCGGCTATGAATGAAGTCATCGATTTCCGTGTCTTCCAGAATTCGTTGGTTGGTGCAAAATAGCTCAGAGAAGCCCACCGATCGGAGGTTCGCTAGACCGTATTCCATCGCTGTGATTAATGAGCTCGTGCAGAAGGTTATGTTGGCGTCTAGACTTGGGAATCCAAACTCGAGATCTTCGAGAGGTAGTGGGGGGTGCATGTGGCTGAGAATGTCGAAGAAGGAATCATTGACGAGATCGCCAGGGATGCTGAGGGAGGTTAATTCGGGAAGGAAAACTGGGATGGCATTGATGGATTCGGGTTGCAGGCCACGGTTTGAGCCGGAGACGGTGAAGCGTTTGAGGGTGGCTAGTTGGGGATTGCTCATTAGGCTGCCGAGACTGGAGACGGAGAGATCGGCGCAGTCCTTGAGGGTTAGGGTAGTCAAGGTGCGAGGCCAAGGGAAGGATGACATGGGTATAGAACGGTAGTGGCCACTGAATTGTAGGCGCTGAAGGTTAGGAGGCCAATCTATTGTGGCTGCAGAGTCGTCGTAGGTGGTGATGGAGGTGGAGCGCGGAAGGCGAAGGGTAGTTAGTCTGCGGAGGTTGCTGATCGCTTTCTTGAGGTTGGGAAAAGGGATCGGATCTCCCACTAGCGATAAGTCGAGGTGTCTGATGTTTGTACATTTGGAGAGAGCTGGGAGACTGTTGATGCTGTTCTACAGGTCAGTATCAAGGATTCTGATGAAGTGGGCAATGACAGACGGAAGGCATGCGAGACGGGCATATTGAACTTATACTTACGCAAAAGAAATTCTGGGGGCCTGAAAGACTTCTAAATTCTCTTTCACCCTTCCCAGCAGTCGTGCTGTCAAACTGTTGGAACTATGATAGACAAGGCCACTAAGGTCCAATCTGTGAACTAGACTGCCCAAGTGTATCTTGTTCTTCCGTGCGCCGATCGGCGGGCAAATTGTATCGGTGAAGTTTTTGAAAGCTGTCCCGGCGCTCACGCGCGGTTTCTCATAGAGGTAGGAAATGGCCACTGAGTACCATTGGCGTGAGACAAGGCAGCAGGCATGGAGAGTGGATTGGCGATGGCCATCATCGGCGGCGACGATAGAGATAATCTCCACCACAATTTCCGTGGGGAGATAGATCTGGCGTGAGGGAATCAAAGGCATGATGGGCCACTCATCAATGCCATGGTAGGTCGAAATCAGAAGTCCGTAGGCATGAGTGGGGGACTCATGTAGCTGCCCGGGGCGACAGATATACTGTCAGACCTGCACGTTGTGTGGTGGGGAAGTGGATAATCGAGGATGGGGGACTGAGAAAATGTGAGGGGAGAAAGAATGGCGGAGAAAAACGCAGCCACTGCGAGATGATATCATTCCGCCGATTGCCAGCTGCATCTCCGCCTTCCCGCACGGCTCTCCTCCGGGCTGCTCTTCTGCAGTTCCCTGTCATCCCGGACGACTCCCATCCGTTCAGTTGTGTTCCTTCACCGCTGTTGTTGATTACTGTTATTTTTTGTTCATTATAATTTCACTCATTACATCTCCAGTATGCGATCACAGTCTCTTTGGCGCTCCCTTGCGCTGTTGCAGAGCGCTTCCACCCGCTCCTTTGTAAACACTGGTCCGGGCCGACGTGCCCTTCAAACTGCCAGTTCGCGCGTCCCCGATTTCGCCTTTGCATTTGAGTGAGTAAGCAATATCTATCCACGCTGGCTCAACATATAGTCTGACTGGTGTTTAGCATCGATGGCGTGTTGCTACGATCCTCCAAACCTATCCCCGGAGCCGCCGAATCGCTAGCCCTTCTCAAAGAACAGAACATCCCGTTTCTCCTGTTGACAAATGGTGGCGGAAAACATGAAACTGAGCGAGTAGCGGAAATCAGCGAGAAATTGCAGGTTCCATTGGAGCCGGAGGTGATTGTTCAGAGCCATTCGCCTTTCGCGGAGCTTGTGCGCGGACCAGACGAGCAGAGTGCCCTGGAGAATAAATGCGTGCTGGTGGTCGGAGGAGAAGGTGACCGTTGCCGCCAGGTAGCGCAGATGTATGCAAGCCTGAGTTTCATGCATTCTGTGGACCATAGGCTAACACTGGGTTTAGGTACGGCTTCAAGAATGTGGTGACACCAGGCGACATCTACATGGCGAACCCATCCATCTGGCCTTTTAGGTCTTTCCAGAGCTACTACGAGAAGATCTCTAGGCCATTGCCAAACCCAAAGGATCCCAATGACCCCTCGAGAGGGTTGAAGATTGACGCCATCTTTGTCTTCAATGACCCGCGTGACTGGGCTCTGGATGCTCAGATCATCACCGACATCCTACTATCGTCGGAAGGCGTGATAGGTACCATCTCTGAGAAGAATGGTCGGACTGATCTCCCGAATCGGGGTTTCCAACAGGATGGGCAGCCGCATCTGTACTTTTCGAACCCAGACCTCTGGTGGGCCGCAGCCTACCACCTTCCTCGTCTCGGCCAGGGAGGTTTCCGTGAGGCACTAGAAGGTATTTGGGCTGCGGTTACTGGAGGCCCAAGCAAAGGCGTTGAATTGAAGAAGACAATTATCGGTAAACCCTATCAGGGAACGTACGAGTTCGCGGAAAACCAACTCTTGCGCAACCGCGCCAGGGTCTTCGGCTCGGATGCTCAGCAGCCTTTGCGAAACGTCTATATGATCGGAGACAACCCGGAGTCAGACATCCGTGGCGCCAACAGCTACCGGAGCGAACATGGCAGCAAGTGGCACTCGATCCTGGTGCGAACTGGTGTCTACAATGGGGGTGAGCCAGCGTGGACTCCGACGACGATCGCTGATAACGTGCACAAAGCAGTCGAGTGGGCGCTGAAGAACTCTCAGTGGCGGCCTTAGAGAGAACGGAGTAGATTGTTGTGTTTGTCTGCCTTTTTTTGAGCGAGTTTTGTCAGGTAGACTACAATTGCATCTGCAAGCATAGCGAATAGACTCTTATATATAACTAGTATAGCAACATAATGCAGTGCATTTGTTACATAATCACCAAGCATGATAGCATCCGCATCAGGTGACAGGCAGCCCCTCCTAGGGCTTAGGGCTGTGGGCCTCGGACGGCGGGGTGACTCAAAAGAGAAAGTTGGAGCTCCATTCAGGCCGACGGACTGGTTCCTGATCGCCTTGTTGCTCCCTCCCTCTCCTCCTTCACCACATATCCACAATCTTTGACCATGGCGGACTCCGAATTGCCCACTCGCCCCAAGCCCGAAGAGACCCCCGCCGCTGCGGGCGCCCCCGCCGAGGGTGCCGAGACCAGCAAGAGCGCCAGCAAGAACGCCGCGAAGAAGGCCGCAAAGGAGAAGGCCAAGGCTGAGAAGGCTGCTGCTCGTGCTGCTCAGGAGAAGGCTCAGGCTGCTGCTGCCGCCGCCGACGACACCGCTAAGGACCTGTATGGCAAGATTCCCGACTCCGAAGATGTCATTGCCGCGACGAGATTCTCCGACATCTCCGACGAGCACTACGAGAAGGAGGTTACCCTGGTGGCTCGCGTGGACAATGCCCGTGTGCAGAGTGCCAAGCTGGCTTTCCTGATGCTGAGACAGCAGGGTCAGAAGCTGCAAGCCGTCATTGCTCTTGCGGAGCCCATCTCCCGTCAGATGATCAAGTACACCGGTGGATTGAACGTCAACTCCATTGTCCAGGTCACCGGTATCATCAAGAAGCCTGCCGTGCCCATCTCGTCGGCTACCCTTAGCAACCACGAAATCCACATTCGCAAGGTCTACATGATCTCCGAGGCGGCCCAGATGCTCCCTATGCAGGTCAAGGATGCCGAGAGACCGCCCCCGGAGACCAGCGAGGAGGGCTTCGAGGTTGGTGAGGATGGCGCCCCCATCGTCACTCTCAAGACCCGTCTCGACAACCGGGTCCTCGATCTCCAGACCGAAACCAGCCAGGCTATCACCTGGATCTCCAGCGGTGTGGCCGAACTGTTCGCCGAATACATGATCAAGAGCGGTTCGCGGTGGATCTTCACCCCCAAGCTGGTGGGTGCGGCTACCGAGGGTGGTAGCAACGTCTTCGAGGTCAAGTACTTCAAGAAGAACGCCTACCTGGCCCAGAGTCCCCAGCTGTACAAGCAGATGTGCATTGCTGGTGACATGGAGAGCGTTTTCGAAATCGCTCCCGTCTTCCGTGCTGAAGACAGCAACACCCACAGACACTTGACTGAGGTAGGTCCCAGTGCATTACAAAAGCAATTAGCTTGCGTATCTGCGTATATATACTAACCGCACTAGTTTGCTGGTCTCGATTTCGAGAAGACTTTCCGTGGCCACTACCACGAGGTCTTGGAGTTCGCCGAGGACCTCCTTGTCTTCATCCTCACCCAGCTCAAGGAGCGCTACGCTGACAAGATCGCCATTATCCAGAAGTCTTACCCCAAGGCGGGAGACTTCAAGCTTCCCAAGGATGGCAAGGCTCTTCGCCTGAACTACATGGATGGTGTTGCTATGCTGAAGGAGGCTGGGGTTGACGTCTCCGAGCAGGAGCGCTTCGAGAACGATTTCACCACCGCGATGGAGAAGCAGCTGGGCCAAATCATCCGCGACAAGTACGACACCGATTTCTACGTGCTCGACAAATTCCCGATGGCCGTCCGTCCCTTCTACACCAAGGCCTGCCCGCAGGACCCCCGCTTCTCTAACTCGTATGACTTCTTCATGCGCGGTGAGGAAATCATGTCCGGTGCCCAGCGTATCAACGACATCAAGGAGCTGGAGGAGTCGATGGTTGCCAAGGGTCTCAACCCCAACCAGGAGGGCTTCGAGGACTACCTCTCTGCTTTCCGCCAGGGCTGTCCTCCCCACGCCGGTGGTGGTCTGGGTCTGAACCGCATTGTCATGTTCTTCCTGGGTCTGCCTAACGTTCGTCTGGCATCTCTGTTCCCCCGTGACCCCCAGCGTCTCCGCCCTTAAGTGGATGGCTAGGATCGCAATAGATTACAAGACCTGTATCTGGATACAAAAGAATATAATGGAGCGACGAATTGAATGTTTAGCGTTGTCTTAGGTATATGCCCACCAGCCAGCGTAGCTGAGTCACCGTAAGACTTGGATGTGCAGTATTCAAGAATAGGCTGAAGCTACAGCGAAAAAAGAGTTGTTTTATGGTTAATGTTGTATTGCACAAGTTCATACTTGAAGCCCTGGTCGTGACTCTGTCAAATATTCCTGGAACTACCTGATGCCATATATAATTCCATGATCTCATACCATACTAAAGCTTTATACTACAATCTCATGTAAGTAGATAACAGTATTTTTAAAAACCACTAATATGATCAAACTTCCCCCTAGTAGAATAATCATCAAAACCACGACTCTATGCATCGATGGCAGTTAATATTGACAGTGGTGTCATAGTGGCTCCTTTATAGTAAGTACAAGGTGGCCCAAGCTCCCGGGGGAACATTGGATCGCCGGCATTTTCTCCGCCTCAACTTTTGCTCCCCAATCCAACCCAGCCCAACAAACAAAACAGACCATGTCCAGCATGCCCGACAAACGCAAACCCTCCGGCTCAGTCACCGGATACTCTCCCTACGCGAAACGGTCCCGTCCCTCCTATGCCGAAGAAGATGACGAAGAAGAAGCACAGCCGACCGTCACCCCATACGAACGCCCGCGCAACCACCCGGTATACGGCCAAAAGAGCGCTTTTCCGGGTCTAGATGTCGGGGGAGATGATGAGCTGTTCTACGGGCCTGCAGAGGATGGCATGGAATATTTGCGCATGGTTCGGTAAGTTTGCTTTCCCCTCTCTTTTCCTTTTCTTTCTTGATGCTTGCCTGCCTGTTGTATCTTTCTGCTTCTGGCTCTTTTCGCTTCCCGCTTGCTAAATGCCTGCGTGTTTCGGACTTTAGCTCGCGAAAGGCCTCCTGTGGCATTTCTTGAATTCGGCGATGTGATGTGATGTGATGTGACGTGACTCATTTATTCTTTTCTATTCTGGTTTGTTGTAGATCGGAAGCCAACTCCCTCCCTTTCTTATTTACGGCACCGCAAACGACGGAAACGCCTACCGCGACGGAGCAGAATGAGGAGGAGCCACAACAGCAGGAGGAGGTGAAGGATACATCAGAACCTATCCCTGAGGGGGTTATTGTTGATGGCGTCTACTTCGTTCCTCCGTCTACTACCAACACCACTGCCGCCCCTGCTGCGAATGTCGCCGATGAGGGCATCTCCGAAGCTCAATCAAGCTACTACAACCTCCTTCACCATCGCTTCCTGCTCCTCCGATCGATACTGAAATGCACACCCCCTCCGGAAGCTATCGCCGCGCTGGACGAATCTCACCCGATCAGTTTACCGCGACACTCGCGAAACGCGCGCAAGGAATGGCGTCGGTTACTCCTGGCGGTGGATCCGCAGACCGTGCAGCTGGCGTGTATGGATATGGAGTGTGTGTTGGGGGTTCTGGAGATCATGGCGCGGTTAATGTCGGAGAATGTACGGAGTGGGGATGCGCAACGGATTCGACGCATCGGGGCTTGGGCGTGGGGATTGTTGGGGAAGTGTCGGGATGTTGGACAGCTGGGAACGGAGGAAGTTGGGGAGATTCGGGAACTGGGGAAGAGGGCTGTCAAGATTCTGAGCAAGATGAGGGAAGAGGATGAGAAAAAGATGCAGGAGGGAGACGGATCGGATGAGGAGGACGCTGAAGAGGACACGGGGGAACATGCTGCAGAGGGAGAGGAGGGGACACAACAAGTGGATGGGCCAAGTGATGATCAGGATCACGATATGCAGGATGTGGAGGAAGAGAAGCCTGCTACTGAGGAGGACCTGGAGGCAGCCAAAGCACGGCTTCAGGCGAAGCTCGCAGGTGAAGAGGAGCAACCCACAGCCACGGAGCCCGAGGCTGGCAATGAAAACCCTGCAAATGAAGCTGCCACGCAGACTCGCGCCATGTTGGATATGATCATCACGGTCATCGGAGAGTATTATGGGCAACGGGACCTGCTGGGAGCACGCGAGCTGTGGAATGAGCCCGAGGCTATCGCATGACGAGGAGGATTGACCAGCAAATTTAGTAAACAAGATACCCAGTAATGTAGGACAGTCGATTCCAATATAATCCCAATAAAATTGAAGCCTAATAATTACCGGTTCATAGTTGTGTCCAGGCAACCCCGAAAGTAAGCGGTAGTGAGTGAGTGACCTTGCGTCATTGTTGTGATCCGGCGGTGACTCTAATTACTGTTCCTTATCGGCGCATCTCATCTGCCTCCACCGCTTCATCTCATCACTAACATTCGCTCCTCAACCCAACCACCAAACAATGCTCCAATAACTTCATCACCCATCTCCAACACCAAACCCGAACTCAAAGAAACACCAAAAGTCAAAAGAAAGCGCAACAATGCCACCAACCACCCTCGAAATCAGCATCCCAACAACCAGCATCTCCGCAACCCAACCCCCCTACACCCTCTACAACATCACCCTCCGCCTCCCCCTCCGGTCATTCACCATTTCGAAGCGCTACTCCGACTTCACAACCTTCCACAGCACACTAACCGCCCAAACCAACGCCCCACCGCCCGCACAACTCCCACCCAAATCCTGGTTCCAGAATACCATCACAAACGCCACCCTCCGCGAATCCCGCCGCGAAGCACTAGAAGCCTATCTGCGCGCGATCAACGAAGCCGACGATTCCCGATGGCGGAACTGTCCTGCCTGGCGGGCGTTTTTGAATCTTCCTAGCTTGCCTTCGAATAACAATAACATTAACAATAACAATGGGACGGCAACACGACTCCATGCAGCAATCACCGACCCCGGCGACTCGGAAGGCGGAGGCATCACGGACCCGATCCTCTGGCTCGATTGCTTCCGCGATATGAAGGGACATTTACATGATGCGAGACTTTACTTGACGAGACGGGATCAGGAGACGACGCCGCAGAGACAGCATGAGAGTTCGGCGAAGGCGAAGAGTGAGCTTGTTAGGGCCGGGGGGTTGATTGGGAGTTTGGAGGCTGGGTTGAGGAATCTAAGTAATACCAGCAGCACCTCTGGTGGTGGGGAGGAGAATAGTGGTGGTGGAGGGTCAAGACCAGGAAGTAAACTCGGCCGCAGGAACACAGCTACAACCGCCACGGCATGGAGTGTCAGCGGGAATAATACCCTCGGGGAAGGGGAGATGCGACGACGCAAAGATCTACTCATCAACGCGAGGAAGGAGAAAGATGGACTGGAGGATCTGTTGAATGCTATGGCGGCGAAGAGTCGGATTGATAGTGCGGTGGCGTCGATTCAGGATAAGGAGGCGTTGATGGGGACGCAGGCGGGCAAGAAGGCGATTCGGTCGTCTGGGCGGGTCTTGGGAAGGGAGACGGAGAGGACGCGCGAATTGGATAATGCTGGGGTGGTGCAGTTGCAGAAGCAGATGATGTCGGATCAGGATGTCGCGGTGGATGAGTTGATGAGGATTGTGACGCGGCAGAAGGAGTTGGGGATTGCGATCAATAATGAGTTGCAGGTGCAGAATGAGTTGTTGAATCTGGCGGATGAGGATGCTACGAGGTTTGTTTCCCCCCTTTATTCCCTTATGCCTGGTATTGGTGTTTGGTTTCTGGTTGTACTAACTTGGTTATAGGTTGGGTGGGAAGATTGATATTGGGAAGAAGAGGATTGGAAGGATATCTTGAGCGTGCACAGAAGACAATGTTTGTTTGTGATGTCTGTTTCTACTCATGGTCATGGTTGATATCCCGTATATTGTTCATCGAATTTGGTACTATATGTTATGCATGTCACATTTGTCATGAAATACGCCCTGTTACTTAGCGCACAGGGTTATCGTGGATATTGTACTCTAGCGAGCACAGTCATTGCAGCATTGGAGCTTGTTCATTCGTCATAATCCACTCGTTGTCCAGTACTGACAGGTAATGATAAAAGTGGTATGCAGCTTCTAGCTAGTAGTTGCAGCTCCAGCTATACGCTTCCTGCAGAATCTCGCCCCAATTTTCATTCTCACTTAGCAGCTACAGACATGAATGCCTTCGCCTCCTCCTCCGACACCTCAGAGTGTTCTGACTCCCCCTGCTCAATCAATCCCAACTTACTCCTCCTTAGCAGCCACCACAGCTCCCGCCTATCGCCACCGAGCTGCTCCTTTAGCAACTTCTCCTTCAGCTGCTTCAAGAAATCATTATACAGCGCAGGTTCCTCATAATCGATCAGTTCCTCCCGCATCACACCCAGCCCCTCATTGACCCGATGATAATTAGCATCGCCAAGACTATGCCTGATCTGATTTTCAATGATAGTGCTCATCTGCTTCACCGCATCCTTGATTATCTCGATGTTCTCTGCCTGCGAGAGCGTCTGCTTGAATTCAGGGATGGCGTTGTTGGGTGAGATCTTCGTGCGCTTTTCTTGGTGGAGAAGAGCGTCGACGTCGAGACCGGATAGTGGTTTCTCGGTTTCGCGAGACCGTTTGGTGCCCTTGGTTTTGGGCGGGACTAGTATCATCATTGTGAGTATTATTGGGGCTTCATGGCTCGAGGAATTATGGACTGACCTTTCTTGACGTCTGATACTGCTATCAGCTTGTCTAGATATTTCTTGGACCTCTCGACGAGGTCATCCGGAGGGTGGGAGAACTTCGTCAGGACTGGGGCTGGGGGAGGAATAGGGTCGTTAGGATGGATGGCACGATGACGGACTGCAGAGTCGATCCGGTGCAGGACTGGTGAGAAGGAGTCGTCGATCGGGAGAGATTCTGTCGGGTCACTTTGTACAACGTCAGCATTGAAGATGAGATCACTTCCAGTCCTTCTCACCCGTTCTCGTCCGTGTCCGTAAGTTCCATGCTTTTCACGTATTTGTCCATCGCATTCAGCAGATCGTCGTTAGGTAGGTTGCGATGCTGCGTCACCACTTTACCGGAGACTGTGATGACCCTGTCGAGTGGGGGGAAGCGGTATGTTCGTATGTCTTCTGCGAATGGCAACTGCGCTTCGAGGAGACACTCGTAGTCGGGTTCGATTGATGGTGCGAGCAGAACTATGACAGGGGGTTTGTTCTCTTTGAGCACCATACGAGCGACAGCATATGATTCTAGCTCGAAGAGAGCATGTATGAAAGAGGAAAGAGCGAGTGCTGCTTTGTCATTCGCGCGCTGCGCAATAATGATATTTGTCGTAGACATGTGCATGTATCGATCATACTAATAGCAAATCCACTTAGCAGCATATAGTAGCTATCAAGGGTAGAACTCACCCGATCGCTCTGTATAAACCCAAGAAGCTCGATAGCCGCAAAAGTCTCGAGAGTGGTGATATTCTCATCCGTCTCGCTGATAGGAACCAATGTCCGCCCGTACTCGTAACCTTTGGCAAGTTGTTCTCGGTCCACTTGTCTCTCCCCATCTTCAGTAGTCCCATCGTCAACGTAATAGAATCTGTTGTTTCGAACACCTATAAGGGAGCTAGCCTCTTGCGAGCCAGCTGCGGCCGCGGCTTCTTCCATCTCTTGTTCGTTACGCAGAGTGAACTGACTAGCCGACGGCGGCTTTGCAATGTATGTCCTGTAGTAGCGCTCCACAGGGATCCGGACTGCAGTTTCATATTCTGCTGGGTTTCCTAGCTGAAGATGACCCTTGAAGCTTGCTAGTATCCTTGTGCTCTTCACACGGGGGGTTTCCAGCTCTGCAACAGCTTGTTCTAGGGTTCCATAGGCTCCATCGCAGTCTTCAGCAAGACTACGCAGTAATGTTTCATTTTCCACCTGTAGCCATTGTTATGAGCAGTCCAAAGCAGGTGGAGCAGGGTGAAATACCTTTCGTGGATCTTTATCTTCCTCTTTCACTCCGTACTCAGGATCATCAAAGTCAGGTCCCCTGCAGCATGTTAGTAGCCAGATTCCCTTAGTACTTCATCCATGACTAACAAGATAATAAGCTCAATATTGTCCTCCTTGATCTTCTTCGTAATCTCACTGAGATTATCCGGGTTCATCGGGCCCTGCCCATTAGTAACCAGGACAATCCTGCGCTTGTACTTCAGTTTCTTGCACTGAGTGATGATCATCTGAATCGCGAGCACCAGCGCAGAAATAGCTATACTCATCAGCTAAGCCCCAAATACTCCACGCCCCATACAGCATTGAGCAGCTCACCATCTCCCTTATTAGTCTTGCTAGGCTTTATCCGGTCGCTCAACCCCCGAATATCCGGCATAAGAAACCTATAGTTCATCAGCGAACACCAAGAAACCAGCAGACAAAAATGAACCATACTGTTTTAACCCAGACAGAACCGAGATATTCGCATAATCAGGATCATCCTCCAATTCATTAGCGGTATCTAGACGTTCCTGCATTAGTCCCGACCCAGCATACCACAGCTACAAACTGTACCCGGGAAGCTAGTCACTCACCATCTGTTCTGAGCCCAAGCACACCGATCAACGCCATTTTTCGTCCGGTGGCCACCTACCAGACAGATTAGCTTATATAAAACGTAGAAGCTCAAAAAAATGAATCTCACCGTCCCAGTGATGCGATCCCAAACATACTGCATAGCCCAATCGAGATCCGTCACTTCGCGACCATGACGGCGTTCTCCCATGGACTTGCCACAGTCCACGATGTAGACGGTTGCCTCTTTATCGGCCATTTTCAGTAAAGATGACTGAAATTAATCACCGAAGTCTGATCCATTCAGATGCCGCAGCTTGGCTCGACATATAAGAGACGAGCTCAAGGCAGAAAGATGCACGCCGAGTAGGCAGACGCGTGATATTTCCCGATTGGGAGATGGGCGGGAACGCGAAAGCACATGACATCATGCTGTGGATGCTTAGTAAGAGGTGACTGCTGGCTTAACTTACAGTTAGTTGACTATCGCTTTCATCAATGAGGATATATCAAGTAATTGTTTGGGGCTGCGGAGGTGCTGCATCTTAGCAGATAGTCTGTTAGCGAGAATTAAGGGACTGTACGAATAAGATGGGGGTTTGCGCATTGTACAGCTGAAGTGTGTGTAGTGCCCGATTTTATATACAACGGGCCGCTTCAAGTGGGTAGTACTAGTACTACTCAATAATGATAAGTAGACAGTTCAATGAAGTGAACCGATAACTTCTGTCTGCTCAGCAAAGGCTATAAGTTACTGACCTTATCAGACGCTTAGGGTCCATTTAGATAGTCTGGGATCTGTTACAGATAGTGCATCGATGGAGGACACTTGAAATGCCAAATACTACCAGGCGAAATGGACCTTTACCGGTTCAGCCATCTCCGCAAAGTTGCCAGGTACAAGCATTGATTTCTATGTAGTACTCTCTTCGACGCCTCTCGAAGTTCCGAACAACATTGTAATTATGTCCAGTCAAAGATCCGAATGGGATACACCGTGATTTATATAACCCAGTGCTCCCCTCTCAAGTAACAGCTCCACCCCCTCCTTGTTTCCTGCCTTGTATGCTATGTCTATTGGGGTCCCCAGACATTCATCGAAGTTATCGACATCTGCACCCCAGTCTAGCAATAGCTCGGCACAGCTTCGAAAGCAAATATCACGGTGGATAGCACAATTCTTCCACTTCCGAGGCATGACTGCCGCCAACGGCGTCCCAAGGAGTGTACATGGTGCATTGACGTCTGCATCTGATTCAAGAAGTAGTTTGGTTACTTTATGAAAGCCGTTTGCCACAGCGGCATGCAAAGCTGTTCCGTTCTCGCCTGATTGCAGAGAAACCTGGGCGCCATAAGATATAAGAGTGCTGATTGCATCGTCATCTCCCCTGGCGGCGGCACGGTGTAGCAGTGTCCTATCATCCTCAGCATGTCGTGTGTTCACGTCGCCCCCTTGACTGAGCAGAAATGAGAGCAAGTCAATAGTGAGAGGCATAGATAGGGCAAGGAGGCCAGTGCAGATCTGCGCGCGATGCATATCATTCCGGGCAAACAACTCAATAAAGACACGAATGGATTCGACAACCTCAAGGTCGATTGCTGCCTCAAATGGTTTCTTGATCAGACGAGCTGCTTGCACATCGTTTTGTACAAGCACTGCAATGACGTTGGTGGAATCCACATTTTTAAACCCTGCATGTCCAGGCCATTCACAATCACAAAATTCATGATTGGATGAAGTCCTACGCCCAATTCTACGACGCGGGTGTCTGGAAATAGTCAATCTTCGTCTTATAGCCAACATTTCTTGTCGTCGGGTTTGAGTCGGCCGGTCACACAAGGCCTCGGACGAGATCGTGGCTCGAATCGACCAAAGGTAACGAAGGACTTCCGGCCGGGCTCCCAACGAGGCTAGAAGGAGTGCTTCATGGTATGTACCTGGCTTCTGGAAAAGACAGACCCCAGAACGCTCTAGTGCCACAAGAAACTCGAATGGTCCCCAAGCGATAATATTCAGAATCTTGAGAGGTATGTCTGCAGATATCGAGTTGTCCAAAACGTGCCCAGCCTCGACCAGAGCGGCCAATGTTTCGCTATAATTGGGCGGCTCACCATCATAATATCTGCGAGGATGAAATCTCGACTTGTGAATAGCAAGGCTAATTGCTGAGTCACCACTTTCGTTGCGCGTCTTCAAATCAGCTCCGTGCGATAACAAAGCTTTAACAACCTTAACCATCCCATTTTCGGCGGCTTGGAGTATTGCACCCGGCCAGTTGTCGAGTGTAAAGTGTTCAAGGATCAACTCAACAAATTGTATGTGCCCCTTCGAGCATGCATGACAGAAGGCTTCGTGGAAATTCTCGGCCTTGTACCCTGAGCGAATTGCTTGGAGGAGTAGAACTCTCTGGACTTCAAGCTGTCCGCGATCGAGACTGGTTTTAAGGGCGCCCGTAAAAGTCTGGTGCTTGACGTGATCCCAAGGATCCCGAGTGCAGAGAAGCTTGACTATATGTGAGTGCCCTTTGTAACACGCGGCTTGTATAGGGCTGCTGGTATTCGTCTCGAAATCGAAGTCACTGTTATGATGGCCTTGTACCTGAAATGGGTACAAAATACCTTGAATATGGGGGTCGGCTCCATTCTCTAGGAGAAAGGATACTGCAGAGTCGTGTCCATGATATGCAGCAAGATGAAGCGGGGTCGCAGTCAGACTGCTGTCATCAGTGGGTGGTCTTCCTTCAAGTTGCTCTGAATTAGGAGGCCTAGTTTCTGGATTGACAGGAGACCCATTGTCCAGCAGGAGTTGCATAAGACCAGTATCGCCATTCTCACTGGCTCGGCAAAGCAGCGTATCATGCACTCCTGCGCCACGATCCAGTAAAGCCTCGACTATCTCACGACATCCATTTGCACATGCTACCTGGAGTGCAATATGAGCATTTGTCTCAACGTTCGATCCAACGGTATCTGCTTTCGCATCATGAAGGATAAGCATTTTGACTATTTCAAGGCGCCCGTTAGCCGAAGCCGCGTGCAGCGCCGTACCGATGGCTTTTCCTGGTGCATTCACGTCCGCTCCTTTCTGCAGCAGTAGTTGGACAACCTCAATATGACCTGCACCGCAAGCAACCTGAAGAGCAGTACCGTTCACACCTCCCGCATCATTTATGTTGGCTCCTCGATCAAGTAAAAACTGCACAACTTCATGTTTACCTCTTTCAGAAAATACTTGAAGGCAGGAGCCAAATACCGTCCAATGTCTATCAATATCAGCACCATGGGAGAGTAGTATTTCGGCTACAGGATACTGTTCTCCTTCTAAGGCTGCTTGCAATGCGGTTCCTATTGTGGGCCGCACCTCGTTGATATCAACCTCATGGGCTATGAGACACTTGACTGTAGGAGTATGCCCCCAAAACGCTGCTATCTGCAGGGCCGTATAAGAACTCTCAGAGCCACACTTAATGCTTCCGGAAAGCCTTGAATCTGCGTTAGAATAATTAGTCTGTGCTCTTTCTGTTAGTAGCATCTCCAACAAGGCCACATCATTCCGCTGAGCAGTAATCTCAAGGGGTCCAAGATCCGACAAAGTATCTAGTCCTTCCATCCTTTTTCGAATTCTTGGAAGCTCATCCCTGTGTTTCGGTAATTGAGTCAGGGATGACCGCAAGGGCAAATAGTTAATGTAAGTAGGTTGCAAGCAAATGTCTTGGCTTTCGAATTTTGCACCTGCTCGAAGAAGCCTTTGGACAATGCTCTGATGCCCAGCGTACACCGCAGCTTTTAGAGCACTGTGGTACCTGCCTCGAGGCTCTTCCAGAGAATCTTCAGCCCCGTGATGAATAAGAAGCTCCACAGCCTTTTCATGGCCTTCAAAAGCAGCAGCTTGCAGTGTATCACCGAAATGACCTCCACGCCCCTGAACATTAGCTTTGTAAGCAAGAAGGAGCGACATTATCTCTAGACTGCCGCGGCTTGCAGCAGCCTGAAGGGCATCTCCCAGCTCTATATCTACCACGTTCGGATCTGCACCCTTCTCCAGCAGATATTTCGTGATTTCAAAGTTGTTTATGATGACAGCTGCGCGAAGAGGAAATCCATATCGTCCTCGGAGGCCAATATTAGCTCCAGCATCAAGGAGCAGCTGGACTATTGATAATATTCCACTTGCAATAGCAGCCGCGAGTGCATTACCAAAGAAACCCTTTTCTTCATTAATATCGACACAGCTTTGCAATAGCTGCTTTGCTCTCCTTATCTTGCCCGCCGCGAGGGCTACTTGAAGGGGATCAGGCCTGATTTGGGAAGCGAAGTCTCCAGCTTCCCCGGTCATAAGCCTCTGGAAAACTGGGATATTTCCTCTGAAAGCCGCAGTTTCTATGGCATCATCAAACTGCTGCTGTGTAGTAAGCTTGACTCCAGCATTCAACAGGACTTCTGCAGTTGAATTCTTATCACTCGCCAAAGCCGCCTGCAGAGGACTGGAATATTCACCGCTTCTGGGCATAGAGCAAGCGGCGCCATGGTTGATCAGAAGCTGCACTATTTCAGACCAACCCCCAAAACATGCCGCCCGAAGTGCATCCCCGTATTGATACCCCGGTGCGTCTATGTTGGCTCCCATGTCTAAGAGTTTCTGAACAACCATGATGTGGCCACCACGAGCTGCCAGATATAACCCAGAGCTTCCATCTTTGTTTAATTGGTTCACATCCAGATCTTCAATAACCTCATTATTTTCAAGCATTTCCACGAATCCGAAGCAACAGATCAAGAATAGTGGCGTTCGCAGAGTGCTTATGGAAGCATTGAGCTTTCTCTCAACCGTAGAGTTCCAGCTAGAACCGCTTTCTCTCTTCTGTTGCTCGAGATTGTCTAGCCAATCTTCAAAATGTTCTTCTTTTGTAAAGAAATCCGCGAGGAAAGGAACGATTCTGGCTCGCTGGGGTGCAAACCCAATGTCCTCCACATGGGACGGCCAATACTTCGTAGAGTATTTGAGAAATTCATTCCCACTACAATTTTCGCCCAAATATGCATTCAGGCACCCCAGAGCCATGATGTAGGAGACTTCTTCAACGTGGTAAGTTTCAAGGGATTCAAGATATCTGTAGAATGCGTCAGCATCTATAATTCGACTTCAGCCTGATGATGAGAGTGATTACTCTCGAACCGTCGGATGAGTTAGCCTAAATGTATCCGTTTCGTTGTCCACCATCACCAAGCCACAGCAGTAGTCAATGATGGTCTGGGGGTGCAAGGTCGATGAGCACCTTGCCGAGCGTGCTACAGCGATAAGAAAATCTGGAGTAGGGAGCATTCGTTTCGCACCCAGAAGCCAGTAAATCGCAAATCTAGCCACTTCCCTGGCAGTTTCCTTCATTGACTCGATCCGGCAAAGAATGGCGGCATATGAACGACCAAGCGTCGCAGGCAGAGCTTCCAGAGCTTCATAAATACCTTCCAGGTCTTTAACTCGTGAGGTATCACTGATACACTCGAGTTGCAGCGACACCCATAGGAACCTGTACATCGAGTCAGAGTGTTATTCTTTGACTGATCTTGGCGCCACCCACATTCCTTGTGCTCCAGTGATAAGTGTCTCTTTCAGATCCTTCTCCAGCTGTTGTAGTCTAGCGTTTGTCTCGCTGTGCAGAATAGCCCACCTTGACACAAAGTTCTTCACATGGAAATCAACGAAGTGTTCTACATCATCCTTAGTGTTTTGCGGTGTCACACAAAGGATCCGTTTTTGCATGAAACCAGTAGCAATGTCTTCTTCGTAACGACTAGCGATGAAAATTTTGACCAGATCTCGACAACTTTGACGCATCTCCTCGAGAGATTGCTGGAGTAGGATGCGTTCTTGTGAATCACATTCGTCAAGAGCATCGATAATAAGCATAATTGGAGCTGACTGGCCAAGCTCACACAAAAGCTCAGTACACCTCTCTACAGACAGAGCAGCCGGGGCTTCGCCGTAGTAAATGGCTTCTTGCAGGCGTTTTCGATACTCCTCCACGACTGGAGTTCTCATCAGGCCCTTGCTATTGCAGAGAGAAAGTTGCTTTATGAGTGATCGAAGTATTTCCCGGGCATCGCTACGCTCAGGTTCTGCCGAATTCCTTGAGCAGAAGAAGTGTATTATCGGTAAAGGATGCAATGCTTTACTGGCCTGAAGGCGTAGATGCTGTATAACGGCAGCACTTGTCTGCGTTAGCCAAGGATTAACGTCGTTTTTCCCGATACAAGTAGACTCACGCGATTTTGGACTTTCCACAGCCAGCTTAGCCATGTCAGTATAAGCAGGAAGGCTTGGAATATCAGTCGCTCAACTCACGTATCCCATGTATCCATAGCACCTCAGAGCTACTGGAGTCTCTCCAGGCCTGAAACTCAGAGTGACGGAAAAGCCATTCTCCGGAGCCTGGCATCAGTTGTGCTGATGCCTCTCGAAAATGTTCCTGAGCTGGAATGGGTGATATCCAATGCAGAATCTGGCCCCTCTCGTTGTCTAATCCTGTGTTAGCTTGTGAGGAAGGCGATGTCATGCAGCCGGCTAGTACCTTCCAAGGCTCGATGAAGGTCGGAAACTTGATCCACCACTCGTGTTAATGGCTTACCCAGGTCCACGAGGGCTTTCTGTAGTTTTGTTTGCGAATCATTGATCTGGTCCGCCGTCGAAGTGACTATAAAGGTGGTGTGCAACATGTTTGTCTCGATAGAACTTAGGTCTACAACCAGGTTTAGTGGATACGAATTTTCCTTGAAGTATTTGACTCACCTTCACTGTCAACGAGCCCCTTTTGTATCAGGAACTGTTGCTCTGCATTCTGGATCTCCTTGGTGCAGTTCCGAAGATCATCTTGTGTTATAAAGTCGACCACACGTTCTAGTCACCGAATATCAGCCATTAAACAACTACAAATCAGATTTGTGGATACCAACGTACTCAACCGCGAGCACTGGTAGTACCTTCTCGCCAGAGATAGAAACTTCAGGACCGCTGTATAGCACTTGACAATGTCATCTTGCAAGGCTTTCCTCGCTTCACTCAGTGTACTATACTTCTGAAAATATAACCCTTCAAGTATGCCACCCCGAGAAATAACCCTCACAGACATCTCCAGCCCCTCCACAATAGCATCGAAAGTTTCCATTCCTTTTAGAAACAGCTGAAGCACGAAGCGTACTCCCGCCCAGGGCAGCGCCGCATGAACCGGGTCATAGGAAACGACCACATCGACCACACTGGCGAAAGTGTTCACGCAGGCGACAATCTTGGCACACACATCACGGATTATGAGCTGCTTGCCCCCGATACTGATGGTCGACCACCTGTGGCGTTTGCAACGGTCGCGCTGCATTTCGATGGCAGTGATGATGTCGACTAATGTCTGTGGGACCGGTGGTGATGCAGTGCATGACGTGCGGAACATGCGCTGATCTTTGTCCGGGAGGGCGGAGAGGGCTCTTGCCCAGAGGGAAGTGGTCATTCTGCGTGCAATTGCTGGCCGGTAGCGACTCCTCTGGTAAGTGCGATGCGATTCTTTTGGCAGACTCGAATGTGGAAGGTATAAACTTCAAAGACGGTATAGTATGTTGGGCAGAGAGGGTGGAGACTAGGCCTGATATGGGACGGTGGCCGACGAGGCTGAGAAGGCTGAGAAGGGATCGAGCGGGGTTTCCATGTTTGCTTATGCAAATGGTCACTTCTATCATGATACATCGTCCGCTGTGTGAAGTGGGATCTGTGGTATACTCTGACCTAGTATCACAGGTGAGATATCAGTCGTCAAGGCAAGTATAAATGGAGAAGAGCCTTCTCGCTTGGAAAGAAACCCCAGGGAGTGACATTGTTAGTACATTGCTATGGGGTAGTAGGGAAACCTTGGCTACTTGAGTAATATGATCGCATGGCCCACTAGTTACCGCTTTGCGCGTGGTAAGCAACCGAATCACGTAAAGGGGATACTAATAAGGAGAGCTAGGCAAAGAGAAGTGGGAATATGAATTCTCCAATGATGCTTTTCAGGGCTTGTCCGGATTGTGAGTGATTCGATCCTCCGGCTATGCTAACGATCCTTTGCCGTAGCACTAACTAGTAAGTGATCTGGAATATGTCGAAGACTACTAGGCTAAATGTATCATCTCGCACAGGGTCGTTCCTACTAAAGAAGTAGTAAGTATATTCACACTAACCAAGTTTGAAAAAGTAGTTAGTTTGAATCGGGAGCATTACAATAGATACTGGTGTGTGACTTAGTTTCATCCTAGACCGACCGACCAACTAGATACTAGCCTTGCTATCCTACACATTCTCCCATATATACCAATCTTCACAATTTGAAGCAGAGGAACCATCCTATGAGAAACACCATACCTCATATCTCTCTACTGACAGCCAGACTAACCCAAACAGAACCCCTCGAAACACATCCCCTTCGCCATCCCCTCCGTAGTAAACTCGACTCCTTCCTGCTCCAACATCCTCCTCTTCATGCCCACCCCATCCTTCGCCTTTTTCTTTGCCCCTCCTGACCCCTCAGCACCGGAGTACCCGACCAGCAGCTTCCCATTACCCCCGAGCACCCGATGACAGGGTACATCCGGTGCAAACGGGTTCAAACGCATCGCTGCGCCGACTGCCCGTGGACTGGTACCTATGTGCTTAGCAAGCGCGGCGTAGGTAGTCCAGCGGCCTGCGGGGACGGAAAGCAAGGCGAGGTAAATTTTACGTCGGTGGGAGGGGAGAGTGGGATGTGTGTTTATTTTCTTGATCATCTTTGTTTGGATATCCGTGATTGTTGTTGTTGTTGTCGTCGTTGTTGGTTGTGGGGATGGTTGTGTAGCAGCTTTTCGTTGTTGCTCCTGTGGTTGGTGTTGCAGCCGAGTCACTAAGGCCATGGTTACAGGTCCAGTTCTCTGTTGGTATGTAGTATTTTGGTCGAATGTATGATTGTATGATTGGATGATGTTGATGATCGCCGTTGTTTGTGTGAGGATGTTATATTTAGATAGTGAGGCAGGGGTAGGAATGGATGCTGAAATCTTTGTTTGTTTGATGTTCGACTAGTATTGAAGGATGATAAAGTTCGGAGCACAGAATATGTCGTGTTGGGTGTGAGATATGATAACTTTCTTTGTTCTTTCCCGTTTGTTTGTGATCCTTATCGGATGCAGATGTTGGGTCGTAAGTAGTATTTAGATGATGAGATGAATAGGTACCCGCTCCGCTTTGCTTTGTCTGAGAGGGAATTAAGTTCCGTGATTAAGGGGTACAAGATACTGTTTGTGTTGTGTTAGCTTGCTGTTCCTTTGTATTATAGATAGCTATTTTTATACTTGTGGTATTTGATCACTCAAACGTGAACAAAGTGCTTTGGTGTGGATAGTAGTACTCGATGGATGCAATGTAGATGGTGGCACAACCGTTGGATGCTACGGTAAAACGTTTCTTTATATGCAGAACTGCAGAGCGAGAGAGGGTCTGGAACATGACTCCGCAACGTTGTGCTGGAATTGACGAATCGGGTGGTTCCGTGCACATGACTGCCTCCATTCTTGACCGATGTGGCACTGCATGCTTCCATGGATGGAGAAAACTAGTCATCTTCTGATTCGTCTCATCCATGATTCTTTATGCGTTTGAAAATGATAGAATTGCAGTACTCGCCGGGATGGCACCGGGTGGATTATGACGCGATGCATGGCTGTTAGGCACTGTAATGGCGCACAACGTTGCTTCTGGTGTCACCAGCAGCCACAATAAGAAAAGTGGCACCAGGGTCGGTTATCACAGTTGCAGAATTACTTTGTCAATTCACCTATCGGGGTATTGAAAGGCGGGAGATGCGTTTCATCCATACTTGCAAGGGGAGTGCCAATGTGCCACAGTCTGAGGTGGGCCTTCTACTGCGGGATAAGGATGGTTACATGCCGATATGTTTGGCCTACTTATCTTACTGTTCCACTACCCGATGTGACTGCCGACGGCACAGGCGTGGCAGAATTACGTAGGCTCCGTTGACATTGCCTCTTGATGAAACCGGCATGCTCCTCCTGAGTAGACAGACGCTGCACGATGTGACATGTTGAAGTTAATGTATTAATATACTTGTGACTGGTACACAACGTCTATGTGTATAGATGGCCAAAAGAAATGGTATATGCCAAAAGGAAAATAAGTAGTAATGAAGTCCGGAACGCCATACCGTCCGTGGGTCATCGACAACATAAAGAAACATAAGCATAAGCATAGACGTAAGAAGCATAGCGGACATAGACGGACGTAAAGTGCCATGGGTCAACACCCGGCAACAAACAGAAGGGTATATTCAACAGCATCATGACGCAAAGGGTATAAGGCAAGGTAAAAGCATCATGACACTAATCGGTTCGCGACCGCTTGGTCGTGCGACGCTTAGGGACATCCCAGTGATGAAACGAGCGCAGGTGTTCAATCAAATGGTCGCGACGCGGAAACCCATTGCCATCCTTGCGCAGGCATTCTTGTACTGGGCAGTCCTGAAACACGGGGTTGTGGACGCTGGTGTGATGCCGTTTCAGGTCGGCGGGACGTGTGAACGCCTTGCCGCAGTCGCGGCACGAGAAGGGTTTGACGGGTCTGGCCAGGTCTATTAGATTACGGTCGGAAAATTTCTTGTTAGGGCGAAAGCCTTACCTGGAGTTGTCCAATGTGTCGCAAGTCTCTTCCGGAGAGTATACGACCTCGGTGCTGGGAGTGGTGGATTGCGGTGCCACCCACTCGCCGCCGGGAACAGACATCGGAGGGGTTTGTGTTTGCAGGAAAGAGTATGCTTCCGGCGAGTACATGAGAGAAGGACTGAAGTTGTAGTAGGCGTTGTAAGGGGAGGAATTGACGGATGATGTGAAGGAGGTGGATTCGTAGGAGGATGGCTCGAAGGAGGGTTGGGTCATGGGCAATTCGGTGGCTGCCATGGTGTACACGGTATTATCGAAATATCCGAAAGCCGATTGCATGGAGTCATCACTGCTTTCCGAATAGGATCTTTGTTCTAGAGGAGGGCATGATGGGATGTTGTGGTGCTGCGGCGGGAAAAAGGTCAGTTTGGGGGGTGACGCGCGAGGGAGCGAACGAGAGAGGAGAGGGAAGAGTGGAGACGGATCGAGACCCTGATGATCGGGGAAATACATACCATTGCAGTGGAGGCAAACATGATGTAGTGTGGGATTGGGGGGTGAAATCAATTGGAAGGAAGTAATGGAGGGACAGGGACCAGCAGCTCAATGGCCGAATTGTTCTGGAAGAAAAATCGAAGACTTGCCTGGCCATCGTGACTGGGCCCCCGGGTTTTTATAACCACATTTTTCTTCAATTCTTTGATCCAGGTCGACCTACGGAATACGTCGCACTTGCATTAGGCCAGGACGGTGGTCTCCACCATGGAGCCCAAAACCGCCAAAGCCAGACGGTGCTAAGCAACACGAACGCACCCACGGCGACATCATCAGGTGAGCCCGCTCCTATGATCTTCCACTAGGAGTCCGCGCAGATTGGATGGGGGAGGCCGGGAATGCAGGAGGAATCGCAGCCAACACACAGCCCCCCCGGCTCTGGACGCTCATTGGCGAAGGTGAGCCACGAAAGTGAAGCAATCCTGGCTAGTGCTGACGCTAGAAACGCCGAAGAAGCATTCGAAACTTCTTCCAGGCTTCTAGAGGGCTTCCACGGCTGTGATTGGAAGAAGTCGAGTCTTGGGACGGAAAATAACCAGCGATGGTGTCCACTCCGGGCCGAGAGAGGAGCCAGACGAGCCAGACAAGGAAGACGGACTGCCTGTGTGGCCTGCTGAAGAAGGAAAAGGACCGGGAACGAGGGTCTGCGGTGACACGACAGCGAGACCGCAATATCGTCATAGGGTGCGATCCCCCACAACGACAAAGAGTCGGTGGAGCCCGTCGGCCGTGCTGGAACTACTGGCTCTTTGGCCTAGAAAGGTTTTCTGGGACGAAGACTGACGATGACGATGATGATGACCGATGTGCTTTTTCCGTTTCTCCCCCCTTCCTAAGGCGCCAATTCCCTAGTCGGGAATACGTCCGTTTGTTCGCCTTGTCTGTGGTCCGACATAACCATTCGTTGATCTGGAAGGCACGCGGACCGTTCGTCGGAGGGCTCCGATTAATTAAAAGTAGTAAAAGTAAGAAGATCTGATCCTTCTCTCCTTTGCAATTGAAGTTTATGATTGATCGCTCGCCATCCACGGTCGCGGAGAGAGCGGCTCCTCCACAAAACACAAAATAAAAGTACGAACCACGGGTTTCGTCACGAGAACCTTGTGACTGAAAGTCAATATCTTGGGGCTCTGGGGGAAGAAGGGAGGCAGATCTGACGGGACTGTCATTCCTTGCTGAAATTCCCATCAACCTGAGTGGATGATTTTGACACTGATAGGGGTGCACTGTGCAGGCTGTTCCTGCTGGGCGGGAATTTCAGCTATTCTCCCGACCGACCGAGGAGATGGAGCAAATCGGCACGGGCTTTCCGGGCGTTTCGTCAACGCTTCCCACACATTTCCACCCGCCAAGTGCGCGATTCACAGCCTTGCGGTTGGTGCCAAGCGGCGTCTGTCTGGGGAAAAAGCAGCAGGGACTGGGACACTCTGGCTCCCTATGACGACGACAACCTTGGGGGTGAGGATAATATTATCGCACAGCCCCCCCTTGCGACCGGGGTGAAGTGTGATGATGACCACTCCACCCCCGGCTAAGTTGGTAGTTAGTAACTAGTTACATCGCGGGCAGGATGAAGCTCATCAATGCAATGTGTAAAATGCCTCATATCGGTACTAAGTATATTGCTTCAATCCTTCCCGTGAGGTATTAATTCATTAGAAGGTTCAACAAGTGAGGCGACTGCGCGATATTCTCCTGATAATCTCTCATTTGCTTCACCTTCGCGATGAGACAAATCTATTCTTGTACTCACACTGACTGACAATCACAACACCCGCAAGTGGCTTAGCTTTGGTCCGTTTCTGTTCACCGCCTGCTATGATTGCTACGAATGCTGCCTGAGGTCTGGCTTCAACAACAACAACACCACAATACTATCTGAATACTCCACAGTTATTCACCGTGCACTTAATCCATCCTACGTACTAAAATCAGGTTTATCGACAAATAGTGAAACCGTAGCAAAGTACTGAAATGTAAACTGAAGCAATCCTGAGACCGGCAAAAGTTATTATGCCAGAGGCTGGGACGCCAAGAATGACACTGACAATAACCTTCCCATCCAAGCAGGCGGTAAGACATACATTAACCCACACTCTCATCACTTGGTAGACTAAAAGATGCCAACACCACTATTCTTCCTTAAGTTCCTACTACTTTTGTGCCATGTGGATCGCGACAATTCATCCAGTTGTCGGGCAAATCCACAGAGCATCGGACGGAGGACATTATTCCGTAACTCTCTGTTCAAAGTGTGTCACGGGGAAAAGCTAACGGACGAGGTGATTGATCGCTACCGAGGTTTTTGCCTTTCTTTTTCTGTTTATTCGCCTAAGTAGAGAGAGAGAGCTTCAAGGGGAAAGGGTTAACTAACTAGTTACATATTAAGTTCGTACTTTTGTACTACACAGTTCCAATCTATTTGGTGTTTTTTATTTTTTATTTTTTATTCTTTTTCCTTGGCTTCACTATTGGATAGATGTGTTACTTATCTTCCAGCCACCATCATACCATCCCTATTCCCTACTCCCCTGGGGAAGTGCTTGTGCCTATCTTCTTGGCCTGGGTATCCCTGAGTACAGGTGTAGTTAGTCTACTTATCTCTGAGCGTTCTGCAAGCACCGGCTCGCTTGACAGGGATTCCCTTGCCGATTTTACCGATCAACACATCAACAGACAAATCAACCAGGTTTCCAGGTTTGATCAAGTACTATGAACTTGATAATTCCATCTCAAATGGTCAATGTACGGCAACAACAAGCATCACTACCTAAAGTCATGGCTGCATCCCATATAAGCCACCATGTAAGAACAGCACAGAACTCCCATGTCTCGCGTAGACTCGTCCCTGCATGCCCCCCCGAAGACTTGGATGAAACAACAACAGATCGTTAAACAGATGGCAACACAATACCAATTGCATAGACACATTGATTGAACTTGAACTCCCATATTTCCGTGCATCCTTGCTAAAAAGAAAAGCCAAACCCAACCGACCGAGGCACTTTTCCACTTATCTTCATCGAACCCAGCCATGTACAAGAGACCTCTCATGTTTGTGTATCACCGATTACAGTTCATCTTCCAGATACTTGTAGACGAACTTGAAGTCAGCCTTGCGACGGTTCATCCTGCGAGCATTGTTAGCTGTGTTCGGTACGTCGTCGGGGCGTCAGCGTGGGTACTCACCATGTACTTTCATAATCGAAGAAGCGATATGTGCCCTGCTCAAACTCTTCCGTGATCGTCTTCGGCTCCTCGTGACGTTGAAACCACGTTTGGTACTGTTTGTGGAAGCGCCAGCTCTGGTTCTTCAACGCCTTGGCCGCTAGATACTGCTGGTAACTGCCTTGTCGGTAGTAGAACAGGTAGAACAGCGTATCCGTGTCGATGCGTCCGGTTTCGTACAGGCGCGGATCATCGAAAATGGTAAGCGGTTCCTGAGGATAGTATAGAGGCGTACTGTAAGGGTTCTGAGGCTTGTAATGACGAGGCTTCTCCGCATCGGCAGGCTCCGGGCAGTTCGCGAGGGATGTTGCAAGCATGCGCTGCACTGACGGGGACGCGTTGGCTGCGCTTGCTGACGCACGGGACCTCGTGACCTCGAATGACTGAATAAGATCCTGCAGGCCGGGAGGCAGGTGAAAGATCGATTCCTCGCTCTCCTGCGGCTCTTCCTTACTCGTTGCCTCACCGTTTGGCGCAGGTTGCTCCTTGGCAGCTGCAGGGGCCTCAACTTTATCCATTGTTTGTGAGGATGTGCTCGCAGCAGCCACGTTGGGGCTGACCGAAGGTGTTTTGGAACGCACACCGGTGATGTCCTCCGCAGCTATCGTGAGCACTGGTGCAGGCTTGTTTGTGGGTTGTACTGATGCAACACTCGGCGAGGCAGTGGCTGAAGCTTTGTTTGCAGGCACAGCGTGCGGGAAAGCGGGGCTTGCACCTGGAGGTGGCGGAAGTGGTGCAATGCCCACCCCGTTCTTGTCACTTGCAGCAGCTGCAGCGGCAGCGGATGCGTACTTGAGTGTTTCTCCGGGGAGGCGGGTAGGCGGTGGTGCGGGTTTCATGCCTGAGGCGGCAGTCGTGGAGGCTGACGGATGAAGTGTTGCTAACACAGGTAGAGGGGACTTCATCTGTGCAGATGGCCTTCGAAGTCCTGCGCTCTCACCCTTGTTGACCTTAGGCTTGATTTCCGGCTCTTCGTCTTGAATCGATTGGGTATCTTGCGAGGATACTCGATCGTTGTCCCCTGTCATGCCGAACTGCACCTCTGCCTCGTTGTCCAGGTTCAGGTCGTCGTACAAGGTTTCATCCTCGCCAGAGTAGTCAATGTTGTGCCCATCTTCCACATAGTACTTGATGCTTTCCTTGATATCCAGCACCTGAGCCGTTTCGAGGTTGCCGTTCTGCAGCGACCGTAGCAACAGTTCCAGTTTATTGACATGCCACTTATGGCGCTCTGTTAAGCGGGAAAGGTCTGATAAACGATTCGTCTTGGCCACGTCCTTCTTGCCCTTCTTCATTTGCATGTGAAGCGTTTCCTCTTCCGCTTCGAAGGACTCGATCTTCTGTTGCAGCTCGTCGACCATATTCGATAGGAAATCGCAAGTCTCGACCTTCTCCTTCTCTTTAGGATCTAACCTGGATGCGGCCGACAACCCTTCTTTCGAATATGCCTTTGTTTTCATCTCCTTCTCTACCGCCTTGAACTGTTCCATGCACTATCAGATAACACAAGTTAGCAGCAGCCCCTCATTGAGTAAGCGCTTCAACAGGGATCGGATAAGCCCACAGTCTCAATGGCCCTGCGCTGCTCTAACAGCGGCCCCTTGTCCTTAACCTCGTTTCCTGATGCCCATGACTTGATTTGGTCACGATATCGTTGTAACTTCTTGATCTCCCGTTTCAGGTTCTCCTCGAGCTTATCCCGTTGCGTAATATTCGATGTCGACCGGATCTTCTCATAGATACCCTCGAATGATTGAATGCCTTCAGCAACCTTCTTGAAGGTCTTATCAATCTCCTGCTGCGTCTTCCGGGACGTCATGGCTGCGAGTCACCATGCACAGGTCGGTAAATCTCGAAGGCTGGTCAGGATACCTGGTAGCAGGAGGATGCGGGAGGGGATTAGGAGGAATGGAACAGAGGGAGATGAGTGCGTATGTAAAGAAAAGAATAAATCTACGAGAACGCGTCGCGAGGCAACTCTCAACACCAAACGCGCGCGAGCGTGTCTGTATCTGCGAAGCTCTTCAGACGAGTGAATCTCCTGATACTTTGTCTGGTCGTCCAGAAGCTGGGATAGAGGCCCAAAGTGGTAGGCGGTCACAAGCGTTCACAAGCACTCACATTCATGCCCGTCCCAACTTAGGGCGGAGGCGAACCATGATCGAGATTCAGCCATATTCGCACAGTTGCTCACGTTGCTGTGGATCTGACTGAACATGTCGATGATCTAGCCCTTACAGGATGCTTTACATCTGTCTCCGGTTCCGCTAATGTCCTGAGATTATTTGGTCTGTGTGCTTCCCGTTTTCAGTATCCCGCCGCATTTGGTCCGTCCGTTGATCATCAAGTGACTGACGACCCCATTTCATAGAAAGCGCAACAATAATTCCGACGGTCTTCAGAGTCCTACTTCTCCAACGCACGCTGCCCTACTCCTCAAGCCCTCATAGGCCTCACCACACATCACCATGAAAGGTGCGCAATGCAATTTCCGCCCGACCATAACCCAGTAACTAATATGCGTCGCCTCCAGCCGTTCTACAACGAGTCAAGTCCGCCTCGGTCACCGTGGATGGCCACCTCATCTCCTCGATCGGACAAGGCATCCTCGTCCTCGCCGGCGTAGGAAAAGATGATACCGAGAAGGACGCCGACTCAATGATCGGACGGATTTTAAAGGCCAAGCTATGGCCCGACGAGAACGATAAATCGGTACGCATGCCACGAGACACATACAACCATTATACCCCTCTCCCACAAGTTCTCGCGGAACGAACAATCAACTATATCTAACCACCTTTGTCAACAACCAGTGGAAGAAGAACGTGCAGGATATAAATGGAGAGATCCTCTGCGGTATGCGCAACTTCACCCAAATCAACCCAAGTCAAGAACCCACCCACTAAGTCTGAACGAACTATCTAGTATCCCAATTTACACTCTATGGCCATTTGAAAAAGGGCAACAAGCCCGACTTCCATGAAGCCGCCGACGTGGAGACCGCGCGCAAGCTGTATGACTACTTCATTCAGCGGTTGAGCGACTCGTACAAGCCCGAACGGGTGAAGAACGGGGTCTTCCAGGCGATGATGGAGGTCGAACTGAAAAACGACGGGCCGGTGGGTGTAGATTACCGCAGTGAAGATGCGGTGGTAATGCTCTTGCCTTCTCCTCTTCCTGCTACATCCTACTGCAAAAAATCTGAATCATGTGCTAACTGTTCTGTGTTCTTTTCTTGTTGTCAGGTTACGATCGAGATTAATACGCAATTACCGAAGAAGGAGAAAAAGGAACAAACGCCCGGCCAAGAGGATGGGAAGCCGCAGACGTTCGAGTTCAAGTTGCCTGCGGAGTTGATGGAGTGAAATAATGGATGAATGGATGACTGAATGCATTGATTCCCTTGAGGTTGGAAAAGAAATTGTGGCTATGACCACCTACTCCTTGTCAAATTGTATATACTTTGTGATACCAATCAATAGATGCGAGGCATAGACGGGTCTGAATTTCAGTCGCTACATACTGTATCACTTGTACGGGTATTTGGTGTAAAACCCTATATTTTTCCAACAGTCTTCGTAAGCATATGGTGTATCACCTGCGTGTATGCGATAGGCCCAAGATCTGGCAGGCAAGGAAGTTACTTTCTTAGAGGTCGTGTAGGACAAGTGACCAGGTCATGTGCCACTACCACAAACCGTTAGAAGCCTACGAATATCGAATATAGATCCAAAGATATGTTCATCGACCTGGTTCCGCAGCGCAAAACGCTACCTTACCTACTGACTCGATTCCTTTCTAATGTACAGAGTGCTCTGGTCTGCTGAACCGCCTAGCCTAGTGGACGCTAAAAGCCACCTCGAACCGAAGCGCAAAGCCCGTACGTCATTGCATAACCGATGAGGATGAGTAAGGTCTTTTGAAAAAAATTCCTATTGTGCACCAATCCAATGCAATGGTTGTAAGAGAGATTAGACTGAGTTCTCACTTTTCATCCAAGGCCGGGGATTTTAAGAAATGGGAAAATTAAAATCATGCAATCATGAATCATGACGTTGGTCTCTTCATGAGAAGAACTTCTGGGCGGTAGCCCTCTCGCGAGCCTGACGGTCCTTGACGGCCTTCTTGACTCGGGCAATCTCGTTGGTAATGCCAGCATCACCTGGGGCCAGCTTAGAAGCCTCTTGGAGATCCTTGAGAGCCTCGTCCTCCTCCTTCAGACCGCTGTAGGCCACCGCGCGGCGGTAGTAAGCCTTGGCCTTGTCGGCATCCTTGGCGTTGGCAGCAGCAGCCGTTTCGAGGGCATAAGTAGCCCAGGTCTGGGCATTCTTGAACTGGCTAAGCTTGTTGGCAAGCAAGGATGAGTTCGAGTGCAAGGTGAAGCGGAGCGCCTTCATCTGGGGGTCCAGATCCTTGGGGTCCTGCTCGTCCGGCTCAGGGAACTCGTTGAGATAACGCAAACCCTTCTGGTACTTCTCGAGACCCAGGGTCAGGTTTCCGCTCTTGAAAGCGGTGTTTCCGAAGTTCTTGAGCTCAGACGCGATCTTAAAGCAGACAGGGGCGCTCAGCTCCTCGCCCTGGTGGTCATCGGGGAAGTCCTCATACGGATCGCCAGTCGCGTCGGGAATCTGCTTGTCGGCATTTTCGTAATCCTCGCCGGTGAGCTCTCCGCAGTCGACGATAGTGACGTCGGTGGTGGGCTTGTCGGCCTGGGTAGACATGTTCTCGATCTTGCGGACAACGCTCTTTCCGTTGATCACCTCACCGAAGACAACGTGCTTGCCATCCAGGTGGGGGGTGGGCACGGTTGTGATGAAGAACTGACTGCCGTTGGTGCCGGGGCCGGAGTTGGCCATCGAGAGAAGGAAGGGACGGTCATGCTTAAGGTCGAAGTTCTCGTCGGGGAATTTCTCGCCATAGATCGACTCGCCGCCCGTGCCGTTGAACGCGGTGAAGTCACCACCCTGGATCATGAACTGCTTGATCACACGGTGGAAGATGGAGCCTATTCAGTGGGTTCAGTTTAGCGACGTTCTGGTGATTTTGTGTACACGGCCCCGCCGGAGCGGGGGAGGGGAAGGAAAAATTGAAGCCGCCGAGTTGGATCACCGTACCTTTGAAGTGCAATGGCTTGCCCTGCTTGCCCATGCCCTTCTCGCCAGTGGACAGAGCCCGGAAATTCTCCGCGGTCTTAGGAACGACTATTTGCCCAGAGTTAGGAATATGCGCGTAATCTCTTTACAGGAGAGACTGCACGGTACCATCGTTGAACTACGTAGGCGGGGTAGTTAGTGAGACTGGATCAAGCACGACAGGTTAATGCTGGACAGGAAGGATGTGAACATACCAGTTCAAGAGCAATGCGACCGGTCTTCTGTTTACCGATCTGGATGTCGAAGAAAACACGGGGGCGGCCTATGAGTGAAGCGCAATCAGTATTCTGCTGCTGAGGTTGCTCTCCCCGCTTTCAAAGAATCGGACGTACGCTCAGAGTCGGCCATGGTGGCGGTTAGAAGGAGTTGATAAGTGAGAAGGAAGGTAGAGACGAAGGGTTACACGAAGGGAGAAGCTGTAGGAACAGGGATGAATCAAGTGAGAGAAGTTGAGGGAGGAGGAAGAGCTAACGTGCGGAGGTGAACGAGGTAAAGAGGAGAGGAAGTGGGCTGGACCAGCCTTTGGCTGCGATGCTTCAAGAAGCTTCCATCGCATGTTCTTCCCCGGTGCCCGGCCGCTTCCTTCCGCGGAATGTCTACCATTACTTCCCCCATCACTACCCCTGGGCTTTTTTGTCTCTAGCAGGCGCTTTAAATCTGGGATTTGGATTCGAGCGATCTAAGATCTACCATCCGTTCATCTCCAGTGGAGCATCGGCCTTCCAGTCTGGGGCAACGCCATGTTCAGGACGGCTTCTCCCGTTCCCTGCCTCGATTACCTTATGATCAACAATAGTGTACAAGGATATTATTCACGCTGCAATTTACAGTAACGCATTATTCCATTGTTGGAATACTATCCGACTTGAAATTGCAAAGTCTCATTGTCATATACTGCGTTGAAGCGATGGTGCAGACCGTCCAGTGATCATTCGCTCGCAGGAAGTTGCTCAACCCAATTAGTAGCCACTAGCTACCAGCAAACCATCCTATCGGAGTGTTGCTGATGCCTATACGATCCAGGTTTAGTATAGTATGGTTCTGCCTAACCATGGGCTAGATTTGTTGCTATAGCAAGGATCATGTCTTATGAGATCCCAGCATTTTTTGGGGACAAAAGCTATGGGCTGACTTGGAGTCCGCTTCACCAATTCCCCGTACTCCACTCAGATCTTGGCTCTTTCAAAGAGAAAGTTTCTCCTCGGCTTGAGTGATTCACCAGTATGGACGTTCTGAATTAATGCAGCTATTGTAGGCGTCAGTGACTCACTCACTGCGGCGCCGTGTACTAGCCTTGTGAAACACTTGAGATCCGAGGGCCCGCTCCTTGATTCTAAGGGGGTTACTTAGCCATTTACAAGTTGTTTTCTTGTTCTTGGTTTTGCATGAAGAAGCTAGTCTTCCATTTGTCTTCTGCGCTGGAGAATTTAAGAATCCGGACTTGTAATTCTCTCATGCATCTACAGGGCATCAGGCATACTGCAGCGACTATATTAGTACAGCTGCAAGGTACTTAGTATTATCTCGATCACCAAGGCAGTCCAGCTAAATTAGCGCAAGGTAGCTATCATGTGTGGGCTTGGAAAGGTAGGCAACAACAACATCAACAACGGCATAACAGGCTATGATACTATGAACTACTATTTAGTTACCATACTATCTAGGTATCAAGCTACCAAGCAATGATCACAAGTTCCCAAGGAGAAAGGTAGTTTAGAAAGGTATAAGCACAAATCAATATTTCATGACAGTATCATTATTTACATTCCGTTCTTATACATGACCGCTCATCTATAACCGACTCTTGATCTTAGTCCATTCGGTTTCGCCAACCTTCTGGAAATCCATAACCGCATTTGGTCCTCCGAAACGGTTCTGTGTCGACTCCCAGTCCCTATCGACCGCTGTCTCTGGCCTCCACCGAACGACATGTTTCAGCTCATCCTGTAGGTGACCCTCCAGGGCATCCACAATGAACCCTCCAATAGTGGGCATTTGCATAGCTCCGTTTCCAGACGCTCCCACAGCGACCAGCAGTGAAGGGTGGTCAGGATGTTTGTCGATCAAAAAGGCGCGGTCTACCGTGTCAGCATCCCAGCAGATACGGGCGAACACTAGCGGACGGTCGGCCAGATGTGGCATCGTATCCCGCAGAAAATCCTTGACGCGAGCTTCGGCCTCAAGGGGAATTTGATGCTTCGCAAAGGGAATGCTTCTGATCTCGCCGGATCTCGCCGGGTCCGGAATAAAGTTACAGTATCCAGGATGCTCGTCGCAAATCTTGAGTTCGTGCTTATCCTCATCAGGCTCCATGAAGAACCCCTTTGCAATATTGAACAGCACGGGTAGATTCTTGTACAGCTTAGCCTCCTCTGGGGTCATCTGGATATGAGAGAGCGTCCAGGCGGTAGGACGCAGCTGTTTCTTAAAGTCCAGGAGACGGTCACTTCCTGCACCAGCTGCCAGAATGGTTTGATCTGCTCGATGGATGACTCCATCGGAGGTTTTGGCTCCAACCACATCCCCATTCTCGTATACTAATGATACGACGTTCCCTTGGGGAGACCCAGTGATGAAGTTAACCCCAAGACGCTTGGCTTCAGTGTACGCAGAAATCATGGCTTTCTTGGCATGAATCCATCCGGCACCCGACTTGTTCAACCAGCCCTTCCAGCCGGGAAACTCGCCAGTGAGGACACCCGGAGGCATCGTCTTTTGGAAGTCTTCTGCCGTCTTCAACTCGACAAATTCTGCATCCGATGACTCGATTTCGTCTTTGCGGATGTGCTCAATGAGTGCCGGGGTATGACCGGATACTATAACACCGGTCTCATGGAAGTACTGCTTGAAAACAGGATCCGTCCGCCAGGCTTTTAGAGCGGCACGAGTGCACGTCGCGAACGCAATGCTGCGCGGACTTTCTTCGCCTGCTTTTGGAGTTGTTAGGGTCAAATGATGGGCTTTATCTGGACGGTGTAGGCATACCTTTGGGCTCTTTGTGTTCCATGATCTTATTGATATCATTGCCGGCTGCGATTGCGGATGGGATCGTGTAAGGGTCGAGGACTGTGACATGCTTGTATCCGCGGCGAGCCAAATGCAGAGCAGTAGAACAACCCCATACACCCGCTCCCACCACGAGGATAGTAGAATCATGGGTTACCGTGGAAGGCGCCATAGTGACCGTTATCGTAATCTGGCTCTAAGTGAGGAACTAAGTTCTGGCAGTGACCGTGATTTGGACGGGCACCGAGGTCGTATTTCAACGGAACCCTTACATCAGACGGTATCCACCAAGTGCCGACTAACTGCCAGCATTGGGCACAATGAGGACCTGGCTGGGCCTTCATCCGGAGTCCATAGTCCCGCTGAGATGGAAGCAACTTCAGACCAGTTCACAGAGTGACAGAATAGTGTCCGTGGCGGGGATCCCGATCTAGATTAGCGTCCCGGTTGGACCTTCCTTGAGGTCTCCCTATCATTCGGTCTCCTCATCCATCTTCCATTCATGACCCCAGATTTGCTGGAGATACTCGCGTCAATGATCGTCCGGGATATTTCCCTCGACGCTATCAAGGTCGCCTACAGTAATGATCCACTTGCATGCGGATGATACCGACTTCGAGCCATGTCGAACCAGCGAAACCATGCAGCTTCTCCGCATTTTCCTCCGCCTCGGCAGGCTTAATCGATATCAACCGCCCAGATAACCTTTCGTTTGGAGCTTCCTCCATGGCTGAACTTATCTGAGACTGGTTATCTTCGTGATGTTTTGATGTCTCTCCGTCTCCACCCCTACCTTATCACCTCGGGTATGCTCCATTCAGCCGGTTTGAGTTCTTTTGCCGTTGACTTCTACGAGAGCAGTGGCGGACGAGAGGAGGCAAATGATCATCCCCTGTTATCGTGCTTGACCATGCTGATACGCTCGGGGTTGCCATCCAATCGGACCCCAAAAAGGGATCCTGAAGGGCTGTATATACTTCGACGAGCTCGTATGCAGGTCTAGCATGGTGGTGACCACTAGTAGTCTTAATCAGCCTTAAAAAGACGCTTCACTCCCCCCCTCATGGCTTCCGTTTTGTTTCCAGATTGACTCACACAGTCAACATGGCTCGCTCCGATGTTATAGATACAGATGTTCCAGGAACAGTGTACCTGGTCGATGGTAGGCTCCTCCTATAAGCCACACTTGATAGTTACTGACTTCGAACTCAGCAACGGGGAGGTTGAGAGACGTAGCTCATGCTGGAAAGCAAGATGTCCTACTTATTCCTCAGCCTACATCTTTTTCAGCTGATCCCCTGGTGGGTAGCAAATGAGTCAAGACCCCTGCTACTAATGCTCATGCTGATCCTTTCTAGAATTGGCCTCTCTACAAGAAATACTGGACTCTCTTCTTGATCTCCATGTATGCATGCGTCAACTCATTTGGGGAGAACAATTGGGGTGCGGCATGGACAACGATATCCGACCAAACCGGTGTGAGCCTGAACAATATGAACGGTGGCTCCGCTCTCAACTATCTTATGTTGGGTTTCTTCAATATTATCTGGATCCCCACAGCCATGAGGTTTGGACGCAAGATTGTCTATATACTCAGTTTGCTTTTCGTGCTCGGAAGTGGTATCTGGGGTGGTTTTTATGAGGGCGTTGCGCAGTATTACATTATGATGGTGGTCAACGGGATCGGAACTGCGGCCTATCAAGCTTTGATCCAGCTGACTGTATGCTACGTTCCTAAGATGCTCATTTCCGAACACTAACCAGGGCATAGATTTTCGACGTATTCTTCACTCATGAGCGCGGCCGAATGTTGTCGATCTACATCTTCTTCCAGCAACTTGGGTCGATCATTGGGCTGATCTGTGGCGGTTATATTTCTGACGGCATTGGCTGGAGATGGAGTATGCCCATCGTGTCCATAGCATGTGTCAGTGACCTCGTACCCCAATTACTCCGCTGCAATCAGACAGCTAAATATTTATAGGCTGTCCTGATTCTTCTGTTCATCTTTACTTTTGATGACACGATGTTCCCGAGGTATCGCTTTTCGGGTGATACACCCCAGCGAGCCACGAAAACCGAGGACGAGACTGCCCGCACTCCATCTGATACCCCGACTACAAAGGAAAAAGACACTAAGGATGAACCGCCGATGTCCGTGGTGGAAAGCCGTACTGTCGGAGAGATTGACATGCCTCCGCGAACCTACCTCCAAAAAATGTCTCCAGTGCACTACTTCGAAGACGACAAAACAACCTGGTACCAGTACTTTCGGCGCCCGTTCTTTCTCTTCGCATTTCCCAATATTCTTCTAGCTGGTATCCAATTTGCGTTTGGCTGCACTGCAGGTATTGTCTCGTTTAATACCATCTCTGAGATCATGACGGAGGCACCTTACAACTGGAGCGCTGGTTCTGCTGGCCTAATTTTCTTGGCAGCACTAGTTGGTAACTTTCTTGGGTATGTATCCTCGCTGATACCCTCATGAGAAATGCTGACTTGTGACAGCATGGGTATCGGATCACTGTCAGATTGGGTTGTCGTCTTCTTAGCACGTCGCAACAAGGGTTATAAGGAGCCCGAGATGCGCTTATGGACGTATTCGATTCCCCTTGTACTTGCAGCGGTTGGATATTTTGTCTACGGCTGGGGTGCTACCGAGGGCCTACACTGGATGTCCATTGCAGTTGGTCTGTGTTGCATGATTGCTCAGCAGGTCTCCGCCACCAGTATCGCAACCGCCTACGCAATGGAGTGTTTCGAACAGGTAGGCCTTTTGCATCCACATCCTGTACATGATGGCTAACCCTCTGGATTTAGATATCTGGTGAGCTAGTTATTGTACTGGCATGCTGCTCATCAATAATCAACTTTGTGATCTCCTTCACAGTGCAGGATTTCATCGATGGCACCAACTACGGCTGGACCTTTACCTTCTATGGCATCATGGTTGTCCTTTCCATGGCTGCGGGTGCTCCGATGATCATCTGGGGCAAGGAGTGGCGGCGGAAATGCAAGCCTCGGTATGAGAAGTTTTTGGCCGAAACAGGACGTCAGTGAGGGATATGGCTGATATCTATCTGAATGACCTTGATGATTGAATGTATTGTGTCTACGGGAGGTGTATTTTTATCTGCTTATACACCTTATAGCTTCACCAACAAGCAAAAACATGCTACATAAATATAGCAATCGTTAATGAACACATTTCGGACACTCTAAAGCCTAGGCCATTCACATAATCAGCTCACATCATCATCCATTATCTAATTAACCACTTCCACAACACGCCCAACACACCTACACTACCTTCTGGTCTCACTGCTCTCCTCCACCATTCGCAGCACTAATAACCTTAACTCTCTCCAACAATGGATTCGTATCCAAATACACCGTGAAAAACCTCATCTGATCCTCATCCACCCTCTTCCCAAAGATCGCCAAACCCTGAACACTAACCACCTTCCTCTCCTCGTCGCCCTTCAAAACGTACTCAATAGTCGCCTCCTGATAGATACGATCGGGCAAGACATCCACATGACCAATCGTATGCTTCATACTCGCCAGTATCGTGGACTGCTCCTTGAAGAAATTGATGATTGCTTCTTGACCAATGATTGGAGGGTGTCCTGGGAATCTCATCTCGCAGTCTGGGGCGTAGAATTTGGGAACCGCAATGTCGGGGTTGAGTTGGTCGCCGAGTGAGTGGTAGTCTTGGAGCCAGGATTTGGCGGCGAGGAGGGTTTCATTGGAGGTAGTAGTGTCGGTCATTGTTTCGATGAAATAGATATAGTGGTGGGTGAATGTGAGGTGTGCGCCGATCTGAGGGATATGGTAAATAGTAGGGGTGGTTGATGGTTCTGGTAGCTGTTGATTATTGTGTAGGTGGGATTTAGGTAAAAAGTATTTATATATGGCGATAATTGATGGTCATCATTCTCACTCATTATGACGAGGAACTACTTTGAGGAAGCTGATTGGTATGTTAGAGTGTTGGATCATGGTTGATTTATAATGGTTTGCTTGGTGCCGCTGGGTGTTTACCTGCTAGTTGTATAGGGGTAGTTCATTCGGAAGGAGAGATACCATGCAATACTCAACTATGATTCTTAGTAGTGGTAGTCCTGTAGAAAACACACGAGTGTATACCATCAATACAAATCTGTACAAGGGGCCATGAATCATGATTATCTCTGCTGATAAAGCACCATTCCGCGCATGAGTACTTACTAAAGTATCCGGCCAGTTTTGGCTTAAGATATCATTGGTGCTTGGGCAAGACTCATCATGATTCTTATGGTCGCCATAATGACAACTACAATATAATCGTTCGTATTTCATCAAACCTCTCAGGTAAAGATAATTAGGATATTGATTGAGGATAGGAGGCATAGAAGGACATCATAGGTTTGTAGAAAAAAGGCAAAATACTATGAATGCTGTATACTTCAACTACTCGTGCACCAGCCAACGCCGTACCTTTAGGTATGCAGAATATTGACAAGCTTAGCGCTTGGGTTAATATTGAGACGGAAAATACAAGCAGCGAATCAGATAACGCAGTGGTTTGCAGCGTCAGCATCATTGGTCTAGTGGTAGAATTCATCGTTGCCATCGATGAGGCCCGTGTTCGATTCACGGATGATGCATTCTCTTTTTCTTTTTGCACTTTCCCATGCCGTCCTCATTTTGCTCCGCTGTTGTCTTGAAACACATGTAACGGAAATCCTACTTAATGTTGTTGTACCCATCATTTCCGTGCTTTATGTAAGTGTCGTCATTGTTGGCATCCCCTCAGGGGAACGGCCATCTTCCATTTATTATCTCCTCCATGCGAAGGAGCTTCTCTGTAGAGCGAGAACCGGAGTAATAGTGTCTCTTCGGATTTCCTTTTCCCTCCTAGCTCCAACATATATAACTGCTGCCCAATGAACTAGGTGAATGCGCATTTGAATGCATCCTGGTCCAGGCGGCATGGACTAGAGTGCGACAGCGTTATCATGCCGAGGTACAGTGTCAACATAACGCCGTCCATCTCTTAAGTACCTGACCAGATAATCACCCGCCTGATGAGGCCTAAATACAAATGTGTTCATGGCTATTGATTAAGAATGCCTCAACCAGCCACTGGTAGGGCTTGGTAGCCTAGCATTGACTTGAAATATATGCAAGGATCTTTATTGCGCAAGGGTAACTAGAGACAAGATGGATGTTCTATGTCATAAGCATTTTGCTCCTACCATTCAGTCCGTCAATTATGCTAACCGGCCCTATGGAGGCCACTAGAGAGGCAATGGCAAGTTAACAGTCATGCTAGAACGCCACCCTATGGTCTCGCATATTGGGCAAGGTTATGATTTATGGGAAATTTCGTGCGATTATCTGTATGAAGTTGGCTAATAATCATGTTGTTGGGTTGTGTTGACACTACTGCAGTATCCTAACTCGCCTCAAAGATAAGGAGCGCCCCCGGACGGCGCCGATAGTTGACAAGGTCATCAAGGAATGTTACATGGTTTGAATCATAACTTCTATATGGTACGAAAAATGGCAAGCTTTCTCATTTTCTGGCTCTAACAGCGAATTGATTAGCCATCACCTGTCATGCACCGGTATGCATGCATCTGTATCTCGGATGGTCATGCGGGCCTCCCGAGTAGAGCATCGGTCGGCAGGACTTTCTTTATCGAGTAAGACTCACAGTCCGTGCATCTATACTCTGTACGTATCTGCATCAGATACTGTCAACTTGCATCTGAAGGTCTTCCGTCTTCCTGGGCCCCAAGGTCTCAACGGCATTGAGACCCTTCCCAAATGCCGGAACTACTCCTTGCGCCTTGCCAGACGGCCTTCTTCACGCCGCTATCCAGTCGCTATCCAGTCGCTTCTTATGACGAGATGCCACGTTGTGATCGGACTATCATGATGCACTATGATAGACACCAAATAATGACTTGTTTTCTTCCGCTTGGCAACCCCGCATCAAGTACTTCAACGGGCTGTTATCTCTGATCGCTCTTCTGCATTCCCGAAAGATAAGCTTCATCCCGGAAGGTCAATGCAATGAGAGGCGTGCAACGGATAAGAAAATGCAGGATGTGACTAGTATGATAAAACCTGTCTGTTCCATGCTTCGGTGGCTGTATCAGAACGGGGAATAGAATCTATCTTCACATCAACTTTGGAATGGCGGATGATCAGCGTGAGCAGATGCTCAACTGGGCTCCTGGCACAGTCACCCTCGAAGATAGTAAGAGACCTTCCTGATGAGTGTATGCACAGAACTGACTACGGACAGTTCATGGCAGCAATGTGCTCCTCTTTCCTACACCTTCAGACGACCCGGATGATCCCCTGAATTGGACCAAAGCACGGAAGACTCTCAACTATACTCTCGTCAGCCTGTTCGTCCTCTTTACCTTCGTGGAGCTGGACATCGGCTTTACCGCATGGGGTCCCATGGAAACAGAGCTTGGCTTCACGGTAGACCAGCTCAATGCCGGCACGGCAATCAACTATGGTGGTCTGGCTGTCGGATGCTTCTTCCTGCTTCCCCTCGCTCGTAAATATGGCCGTCGCCCTATCTATATCTTCGCCTCAGCGTTGCAACTGGCTGCAAGTGTGTGGAATGCCAAGGTCTATACCTTCGGTGACTACATCGGAGCGATGCTGATTTCTGGCCTGGGTGGTGCTATCAGCGAGATCATTGTACAAATGACTGTAGCAGATCTTTTCTTCGTCCACCAACATGCCACAATGAACGGTTTGTTCGTTCTCTTTCAGTCAGTCGGAGCGTTTCTAGGACCCGTCGCCTCGGGATACGTTGTGGAATCCCAGGGCTGGCGGTGGACATGGTGGTGGTGCGTGATCTTCTTCGCCGTTATCCTGCTTTGTGTGATTTTTCTTTTCAAGGAATCCAAGTTTCTTCCAGTTTTGGACGCCCAGGAAGTTATTCCAGATGTACATCCATCTGGCGTGCAGGAATCTGAATACTCCCGAAAGCATAAGGGCAGATCTTCATCTGTCGACAAGAAGGATGCCACTCAATCTGTGGAAAGATGTGCTACACTGCAGCCTCGACGTGAGCCAAAGACCTACCTTCAGAGAATGGCTCTCTTCACACCATCCGATGAAGCTATATGGCCTCATGTGTGGCAGCCGGTTGTTATATTGTTTACCTTCCCAGCAGTGACATATACTGCACTTACATACGGCTCCACCCTATGCTGGTTTGCAGTCATGACATCGCTCCAAGCGACCTATATGCTCCTTCCGCCGTACAACTTTACTTCAGTCGGCATCGGCTTGATGAATGTTGCTCCATTCATTGGAAGCCTGTTAGGCTTTCCCATTTCGGGTTATCTGAGTGACAAGTCTATCCTTTGGTTGTCAAAGAGAAACAACGGCATTTACGAGCCTGAGATGCGTCTTTGGCTCTCGCTCCCTATTATTGCCTTGGGTCCAGGATCGATACTGATGTTTGGCCTTGGGCTTGCTTATGTATGTTTCTCCTACCTCTCTAGGAACGAGCTAACATATCTCAAAGGGTGCTCACTGGGTTGTACTAGCAGTTGGCTATGGTATCTTTGGATTTGTCCTTTCGTGCAGCGGCGGTATCTCACTGTCCTATCTTATGGATTGCTATCAGGATGTGAGTACATTGTATTCCCCCATGGCTATATCCGGAATGCTAAGACAGTATCATAACAGATCGTTGGTGATACTTTGGTCGGTGTAGTCTTCATGCGAAATGTGTTTTCTGTCATTGTTCTCTTCACTTTGACGCCTTGGGTCAATGGAATGGGCATGCAGAACCTTCACATTCTGATTGCAGTCGTGGCTTTTTTCATATACTCAATCCCAATTCCCCTGTTGCTCTGGGGCAAGAGGGCGCGGATTGCTACTGCATCAATTTATCGGAAGATGGCAGAAAGTCAGAGTGATAATCGGGCAGTATAACATGCAAGTTGTTCCAGTTGGCGTACGAAGCTGGCTATCACATTACTACATACAGACAGGATCATTCGCAAAGTAGTAGTTCATTGGCTCGTTCACTAAATTCTAGTTATGGACACTGTACTAAGCTTTAGATCTAGCGCTGTAGACTTCTCAGATCATATTCCTACTCGGCCGAATTCCATTGGACATGAACTTCGTAAAGTTCCAGTGAGATATTCTCTGTATCCATACACACACTGTACAGACAATCACCCAAGCTTCCCCAATACATCCTCCAACACCACATACTCCTTCCCTTATCCCCTTCCGCTCCACAACCCCAACCCAAACACCAACTACCCACCCACGTACATCGACCTACTCCTTCGAAGTAAACGCACAACTCCCCATATCCAACCTCACGACCTCCGCCTCAGGCCTAACGTCAAAATCAAAAATATCCATCGGCACCCCCAAAGTCGTACACGCATTAGGAATATCCACCAAGCCCGCAATATGACCCTGCACCGGCGCACAACTCAACAACAGATAAATCTGATAGTCACTATACCCATACCGTCTCAAATACTCAATCACCCTCAAACACGTCTGTCTATACGCAACCGTCGCATCCAGATAATGCTGCTTGCCATTCTCATCCACCGAGAACCCCTCAAACGTGAGATATCTCCCGGGACCGAACTGAGGTTCCACAGGACCGGGGTGGAAAATTGGAGACTTCATGCCCATTTTCTCCATACCGGATTTTAGGACGGTGAACTTGAGCGTGATTATCCCTGCCATTTCGATCGCTCCGCAGAAGGAGATCTCCCCGTCGCCTTGGCTGAAGTGTAAGTCGCCGACGGAGAATTTGGCCCCTGGGACGTGGACCGGAAGGTAGATTTTGGAGCCTCGGGAGAGGTTCTTGATGTCGCAGTTGCCGCCGTGTTCGGGACGGCCCTTGATTCTTGTTAGTATTGGATGATGTTATAGAGGGGGATTTAGGGGGAGAAATACAGGAATAGTTCTCGCGCCCTCCCTCGCTATCTTCGCCTTCAACTCCTCGTCCGTTGCACTACCGGCATGCGCATTCTTCGGCTCCGGAGGCTTCGCAACGTCCCGTCCGAGAGTACTATTCGCAGCGATGAGCTCGCCCTCGCGACGATTCCACTCCGCTAGCACCTCAGCCGATGGGGCGCACCCCAGTATACCGGGGTGAATGAGCCCTGCGAATCGGACGTGCGGGATGTGTCGCGAGGAGCAGAAGATGCCTTCGAAGTCCCAGATTGCTTTCGCCCTACACACATTTACTCCATTAGTTATTCTCTATCACTCATACATACCGAGTTGGAAAGAAGAGGAAGGATAGTCATACGCATCCGGATAAATCTCATCCAAAAACCCACCCCCATTCCCCTTCTCAAACACACCGGTAAACCCCCAAGGTTGATCCTCAAAGGGCTGAACATCCTGAATCTCCACGAGGAGGACATCGCCCGGCTCTGCGGTCTCAATCTCAAATGGACCAGAGAGGTAGTGAATCTGCGTGAGGTCGACGTTTTTGACGTCGTCGGCGGAGTCATTATTTTTGATCTGGCCGCCGGTCCAGTCGAGACATTCGATTTTGACCACTTCGTTGTTGGCGATTTTGGCGTAGGAGGGGACTATATGTATTTTACATCTTGTTAGAGTGGTGATTAGTGTGTGGAGGGAGGGTGAGGAAGGAGTATTACCGTCTGGATGCCATCTGTTCTATAACAGAGATGAATGTTAGTGCTACCTACTGCTGGGTTGTAACTATACTGTGTATGAAGACTTACGTGCAGACCGGGCTGCTCCCAGGCTGGTTTGTTCAGATCGACGGAGAGGGCAGTGCGGATCTTCTTGTGGCCCATGGTGGATTCTCTGATGTTGTTGATGATGATGTTGTTGCTTGTGGTACTAAATGATGGATGGATAGATGAACGGGTAATGAAAAGAGGAGATGGAACGCTTCGCCTCAATCTGGGATGGGGAAACACCCCTTAAGAACTACCAAATCAACTGAACAAATGTAACCAACCCCTCAATCCATGGCACCCCGAAACTTCCCCTCACGAAAGTGGTTCAACTTTGTTTATCGCAAGATCGAATAAGATTTACGGAAATGTCCCCCTGCTCGGGTTATCTTATCAGGGCTGATGCGCTTATCAGCGGGGAACAACATCTGGTTTGATTCCACTGCTGTCTTTCTGTCTTCCTGTCTATGATAACGATAATAACCCCGAAAATTATAAGAATATGATGCGTGCATGCATGCATGCACTGTGCAGAAAACCAGATGTACAGTCTCGCTTTCCACAATCAACTTTTGTACGTAGAACTTCTATCCGCCCAGCTGCTGCTCATTCAGCTGCCTCGCTTACTCGAACTTCCGGCCCGGTACCTCCGGCGCCTTGGGCTTTTCCTCCTCTGGAGCCTTGTTCAGCTGGTCGATATTGTCCAGCGACAGGCGCAGGAACTCGTGCTTGTTCTTCCAGGTAACCTGGGTCTCTGCGAATCCCTCCTTCTCCGACGGGGCCGGCGGGGCGTCCGTGACCTTGGTGACGAGATACGCCGTAGCGGCTTGCGCAACGCCATACAGGAGGACGCCGATGAAGGGAGTCTTCAGCACAATCGTGAAGGCAAAGGCGAAACCGAACAGGACGCCCTCACGGTCGGCAAACCAGCGCTTCCTCTGCTCGGGAGTAAAGGGGACACGGCTAAAGTAGGGTTCGAGCTGATTGTCCGTTAGGATTATTCCATCGAAATTGTGGCTGAAGACTTACCATCTCACGCATCAGGCTACGAGATGCATAGAAGCTGTGCAAGAAGGAAACAACGTAGCTCTTAGGGAAGATAAAGCCAGCTCCGAAGATGACAGCCGCCGGGGTGGTTCCCACAGCATCCTTGAAGGCGAAGAAGGAAGCTGCTGGAGTCGCAAAGCGTCCGACGACAGGCACAAGAGACAAGAGAGACACCCCCAGGAGCATAGCGGCTCTTTGGCCGGACCTCCTCAGGAACACCATGATTCTTTCCTTGGCCGGCTTCTTCGGCGTAGTGGACTTGACCTTGCCATCACCGGCATTGTACATGGAGAGGTTTGGATAGTACATGGCACGCAGAGTACTGGGGTCCTCTGCCTTGTGCTTATCGACATAAGTCATGTCTACCCATTTCAATGATTCCATGAAGCTAACTAGTCAGCAGGTGTACACTATGTAAAGGGGCGACTGGCTTACATATCATCCAATGTCGGAGTGATGTACCGCATCAACGACATGATGAGGAAGGGCACATGAAGGACAGACTTGGAAAGGAAATTGAGACCGTCGATGAGGGAATCATCCCAAGTCACACTCTCAAGGTCGACAATCCATGAGATGAACCAGAGACCAAATTTCAGTACAATAATCTATAGCACACATATCAGTCTCGTAGTTGTGCGAACGAAGTAGCTAGAAGAGTCACATACGGGAATTTGAATGAGGAGCTCGACACCCACACCCACAGCGACAGCAAAGGCAGCCTGCCGAAAGTGCTCGTGTTTGAATAGATCGGGATTCCGCAAGGCGCGGACGGCTGTCCAAACAAGTTAGCAGCGGGTAAAGTAATACTTGTGCCGTGTTTCCCCATTGAACCATGCGGGTAGCTAGCAAGCCATGGCTGTCGATCATGGAACTAGGGAACTCGGCCGTACTGAGCCATTGGCAATTGAACACAACCAGACCCCTATAATTCCAGATCTGTCGCTCCCCCTTTTACGCAAGTCACGCAGCCCTTCGGCTACTGGCAGTCCCGGCAGTCGAGCAGGCAAAAGGGGTCGAACTCACTTGCAACAACCGTCAGCTGAGCGCCGCGAATCACAGCGTTATGATCGAAGTTGCCCATGGTGAACACCCAAGAGACTCTGGCGTACTTCTGAAAATCAGGGACCGTCTAGCAGAAGGGGAGCATCGTACTATTTATAGTTGTGCGTTGGCTGCCGAGGGGGAAACAGCCACAGGCAACCACATAAAGCTGAGGAAATGACGCGCGGGTGCGATAGCGATCAATTCCGACTGGCTGAGTAGCCGCCAAACGCCAGCCCTTCAGCCGCCGGTCCCACTTTGCGGCGCAGGGCAGGTGACCGACGCGTGACCGGCGCATGACTGCCTGAGGCCACGACCCGTCCCCGCTGGGTTAGACCCGATTGGGGCAATTCCATACTTTGCCATGAATTTATTGAGTTCGAACCAAGTTGGGAAGGGTCACTCGCTGGGAATTCCCCGTTGCATTATCTCACCACCCCAGCTTCTTGTCGCTCGTTTGACCTCATTCCTCACATACCCCCCCTGCTGATCGTCTCTCCTTATCCCTTCCAATACGCATTCATTTGCTATCTTTTCCATCTATATCCTACCTAATTCTGTCCCTCATATCATATTCAATGTAATCCGTCTCCTTCCCTCACCTTCCTTAGTCCTCCCTCATGATCGAGAATGTCTGATTCCTCGGATGCGCCACTACCCCAGACCCAATCCCTGCGCCGGTCTGCGACTCTTCCTTCCAAATTGAAATCCCGGCCTCGGCGGCAATCTGAATCGCTCAGACCGTCGGAGAACGATCTTTTCTACCACCCTTCTGCCAAAGTTGTCCACTTTGCCCCTAGAGCGCTCGCCCCGATTCCCTCCAGTACTGCACCCTCCGACTTCGACTATCCCGTTGATACCGTTGAGACGCTTCCTTGGAGGTCTCCAACTGAACGAACGGTCGCTCTCGGCCCGCTCCGCCTGGAGAATGTTCACGGCCTCACTGTCTTTCTCAAGTGCGGCAATGTCGTCCATGCCATCCTCAAGAACTCGCAATGTTGGTGTGTCGACGGCGAGTCAACCTTTGTCTTGCGCATTCGCCCTCTGACCTACTATCGCATCGAGCTCCCTGCCGACACTGACGACAACAAAATCTTGGTCACGGAGATGAAGAATGTTTTGCCAAGGGTTCTCCGTTACGAAGTGACACCGTGCCCCTTCAAGAGAGGTTTCACCGTTGAGATACCGGAGGAGGCCAAAGCGCCGCGGAGGAAAAGGGCCTGGCGGCCAAAAGGTCGTCGCGAAAGTGCCCCGATTAGTTCAGTTTACTACCACGGATTGTCCAAGTCGAAGGAGGATCTCACAAGAGAATCAGTGAGTGCCGGGGAAGACACGGATGGCGAAGCGACGGATGACAGCGGCTTTTCGACCAAGGCCAGTAATAGTGCCAGCAACAGTACTATCCTGGAGACTATCCCAGATGACAACGAATCTCCGGAAGCGCCCCAGACTCCCGAACAGGTGGACCTTTCCAAGTGCCCAGAACCCGAACCCGAACAGAATTTCCAGACCTTGCTGGCGAGGTTTGAAGACAAACCCAAACAACAGGTTGATCCTGAAACAACGTTCTCATCCAGCGTTGAATCCTTCCACTCTCTTGGACCCTCGTTATCTACATTACCCGAACTTGACGCCTGCTCTACGCCTACATCCACCGAGGGTACTGAGCAACTCCACCCCGAACCCAGTGACACTCATTCGCCGTCTGAAGAACAGCCCTTCCAGGAAACAGAGCGCTCGAGAGACAGACTCTCGGTGTATGTCGACTGCTGGGATGACTTGTCGCCCGCATCGCACGATATGCCCGGGGCCTTCCAAGAGCGCGAAACCAAACCCGTTCCGACCATAGTCCCCGACCTTCAACGTCCAGTCGCACCCCGCAGTGGCACTACCGATTCGAACCCCAACCTCAGCAGCATGAGCATGGAATTTCGCCGACGCTCCAAAGCATCCCGTGAGCGCGAAGTGTCTCCGATGCCGCCGGCGTCCTCTTTGGCAATCGCAAGACCCGAGAAACATGACGCGGCGTCGCTTATTCAAAAGACCTGCACACTGGTCCTTGTTCCCCCGATCCAGCTGCTTGTGGTTCTCATCCACATTGCTGCGCGCATTGTCATCGGTCCAGCTTTGGAATCCGCGATGGGTGACTTGAATCGGAAGATTGAGTATGAGGTTGACCGTGCCCAAGACACTGTGGATGACTTTGACTTGCCTCTTCCTGACCGATCTGGAGTGTCTGCGAGTGAGGATTCCAACTGATTTGCATCAACCCATTTGTCTGACCATTTACAATCATTCTTCCACATCTTGTATACTGCTGTATTCTGCATCTGATGACACTTGCGATTCCCTCTGATGTATTTTCTTTTCCCACGATGACGCATTTATATGATCTCATTCCCACTGTTCCTTCTGTTACACTAGTCGGCCTCTGTATGGTTGTGGGTGGGCTGTCTCTGGTTTACACCGACCAAGCACTATAATGTTTCCCCTGTATTCTAGCGAAGTAGTTAATTATATTGATATACTATATTATCAGTTGAGACTGACCGATCACATTCAACTATCTACTTACGAACACATACATCGAATAGTAGTCCTTTTCATATGAAATAGAAATAGAATAATCCCATTAACGCCCATAATGCATCATCACACCACCCTTCTTCCCACCCCTCCCTTCAAAGCATAAGAGAAAAGAATAAATTACCCCTTAACAACCTTCCCCCCACCCTCCTTCTTCCCCTTCGCCTTCCCCTTCTTCCGATCCCGCTTCTTCAACCCCGTCATCCCAGCCTTACACACCTCCGCATACCGCGCATAAAACGCCTCCAAGTCATCGGGACTCACAATCGTCGAGATCTTCACTTTGCTCGCCGATTTTGCTGCTTTTGAGACCTTCTTCTTCGCCTCTGCCGTCTTGGGGTTCGGTGCGTTGGTGTTGCCGTCTGTTGCGCGGATGAGGATCGATGGTTGTTGCGACTGTGACTGGGGGTCGAGGGGGAGAGGCTTCTGGGTGAGGTACACGGATCCGCGGGTTTTTTGGGATGTGGTGCTTAGGAGGGTGGTTAGGGAGGTGAAGAACTATTTATTTGATTAGTCTTTAAACTGGAGTGGGTTGGGGGTGGTTGTGATTGTAGTGTGGTTGTGGTTGTGGGGGAGGAGTACCTCTTCATGGCCCAGGTGAGCGGGCATTTTGGGCGATTGTGTTGTGGTTGTTTTTGGATGGGTATTTGGATATGTAGGTGTAAATTGGGTGTTGATTATGGAGTCAAGTCGAGTACGATAGCTCAATTGACAGTAGAATAATCGCTCGGACAAGACACTATCAACTAAGTAGTAGTAGCAACTTTAAGACCAGCGGAGATAAATGAATCCACACCCAAGTGAGTGAGTGGACTCCTCACCGCCTCCGTCCTCCGCCTCCGCGGGACCAATTTTGAATCGGCATTAAAAAAAGTCGTGCCCACCCCAGATCCAACTTGATCAACATTCGAGATATTTGAAGGATAATCTTCGCCATGCGACGTCCTAGACATAATACGACCTCCTTACCGAGGGACCTGCGCGCCGAACTCGGAATCAGAGATACCTACGGCGAGAAGAAGAATAAGCGCAACGGACCGGCATTGCGGAAAGAACGCCGTCGGGAAGAACGCTCCGGGAAGAAGCAGCCTCAGCATCAGCGACAGCAGCAGCAGCACCGGGGGCCGCCTCCGAAGAAGAGGGGTCGGTATGATGATGAGGAGGAGGAGGATGACGATGAGGATATGGGTGACTTTGATGACTTCGATTTAGATGAGGGTGATGAAGATGATGATGCGGGCGATGTTATGGCGCGACTTGCTAAGGCGAAGGCTGCGAAGGGGAAGGCTGCTGTCCCTGCGAAGGAGGAGAAGCAGCCCAAGTCTATTTTGAAGAAGACGAAGGTTGCGGAGAGCTCTGAATCGGAGGATGATATCGATCTTAATGAGGGTGAGGACGACGAGGTGACCATGCGACGCCCAGTTTCGAAGACGGTTCAAGCGAAGCTTGAAGAGGACGATGCGGAAATTGCTGCGCTGGAGAAGAAGCTTGGTCTGAAGAAGGGCAAAAAGCTCCCGAAGTCTTTCGAAGAGGATGGTTTGGGTGATTTGCTGGGCGATTTGGATGAGGATTCTGCGGATGAGGGTCGGAAGCGCAAGAGGGAAGCTGACGAGTGGCTACGGAGTAAGCGGAGAAAGGCGCAGGGCCTGGAAGAGCCTGAGGAGTCAGAGGAGGACGATGATAGTGATATGGGAGATGGGCTTGAGGACTTTGATGACGATGAGTCCATGGGCGATTTCGATGAAGATGAGGAAGGTGATGAAGACGAGGATGAGGAAGACGAGCCAGCTCCTAAGAAAAAGGAAAATCCCTACGTCGCTCCGGTCAAAGAAGCCGAAAGCCGTCCCCAGAAGTACATCCCTCCATCGCTTCGCGCTGCTTCCAACTCCGAATCCGAGTCTCTCGTTCGCCTGAGGAGACAAGCCCAGGGTCACTTGAACAAGCTGTCTGAAGCCAACATGGTCTCTATTCTCGCGGAGTTCGAGAAACTCTACCGGGATCATCCTCGTCAGAATGTTACTTCAACTTTGATTTCTCTGCTTTTCGGATTGATCTGCGAGAGGTCTGCTCTGTCGGATACTTTCATCATTCTACATGCAGGTTTCATTGCTGCCGTGTATAAGATTGTGGGTACGGACTTTGGTGCGGAAATCGTGCAGAAGATCGTCGAGACCTTTGATGCCCGCGGCGATGAACGAGGCAAGTTTGAAGGAAAGGAGACCATCAACTTGATCTCTCTCCTGTCGCAACTGTACAACTTCCACGTCATTGGAAGCCCCCTTGTCTTCGACTACATTAGGCTCTTCCTCGAAGAGATCAACGAGGAGAACACCGAACTGCTCCTCAAGATCATCCGAAGTACGTTACTTTCATCTTTTTCTTCTAAAGTCCATACTGACCATACCAGACTCCGGACCCCAACTCCGACAAGATGACCCCTCCTCCCTCAAAGACATCGTCCTTCTCATCCAACCCGCCGTCGCCAAAGCCGGCGAAGCCGCCCTCTCCGTCCGTACCAAGTTCATGATCGACACCATCACCGACCTCAAAAACAACAAGCTCAAGTCCAACGTGAACGCAAGCATCAGCTCCGAACACATCACCAAGATGCGCAAGATTCTCGGCTCTCTCAACAACACACGGGTCGTCCGGGCCTCCGAACCCATCAGCATCTCCCGCTCCGATATCCACAACTCAGAGAAGAAGGGCAAGTGGTGGCTCGTCGGCGCCAGCTGGCGCGAAGATCCCCTCGAGTCCGCCCGGAAGGAACTCAACGGCCTCCCTACGAACAGCAGCCACGCCGACGTTCCAGACAGCGACTCCGAGCCCGACCTCGCCAACATCGCCAAAGCGCACCGCATGAACACCGACGTCCGCCGCTCCATCTTCGTCGCCATCATGTCCGCAACAGACTACCAAGACGCGCACGTCCGCCTCCTCAAGCTCCGCCTCAAACGCGCCCAGGAATTTGAAATCCCCCGCGTGCTCACCCACTGCGCCATGGAAGAAGAAGCGCATAACCCCTACTACACGCTCATCGCGAAACGTCTCTGTGGCGAAATGGGCCGCCGTATCAAGGTATCCTTTATGTACACCCTATGGAACATCTTCAAGCGCATGGGCGAGTCCGGCGACATGGACGATAGTGACGACGACGATGCTTTCAACGACGAAGACGACCAGAACAAACTCGAAATGAAATCTGTCGTCAACCTAGCGAAGATGTACGGATCGCTCATCGCAGATGGCACGTTGAACCTAGGTGTCCTTAAGATCCTAAACTTCGCGTACCTGCAGCCGAAGAGCAAGGCCTTCGTGGAGTTGCTTCTAATCAGTGTGATTCAGCAGTCGCAGAAGCAGAAGAAAAAGAAGTCGAAGTCCAAGTCGAAAAAGACTGAGGATGAGGATGAGCAGGATGAGAAGGCGCTCATGGAGATCTTCCTGCGCGCGAGAGAAACGCCGCAGATTGTCAAGGGGTTGATCTATTTCTTGAAGAAGGTGGTTGCGAAGACGGATATTGTGCCTTCTGGGAAGGAGCTGAAGGTTGTGAAATGGGGATGTAAGGTTGCTGTGGATGCTTTGAAGGTGGTGGTTAAGGATGGGGATGCTGAGTGATGTACATAACTATGTATCTTGTGCAGTGCGGGTATGGCGTTTTGGTTCATGGTGTTGAGGGTGGTAAAAGCATGCATATATAGATGTTCTTTAGTCGTTTCATTCAATGGATGAATGTGCTCAGTATAATATCAAGGTATCGCATTGTCGTGCGTTTGGGTATCAAATAATGTACATGATCGCCACATATCCCTATGCGATCAATTCCCATTCCATTCCTACGTGCCATTTACCTGCGCTCTGGAGGTACAAACGGTCCGACGGAGACAGATTATTGAGGCTAAAGTCTGTTCCTGAGACCGGGACATCCTTGTGCTCTCCTAGCTCTACTTCCCAAGCCAGACCTCGAAAGACCCCGACCATATCCCCCGGTTTAAGGCCGGGGACCTGAGTCGATGCATGCCGGGACTTTTGTTGTCGGGGTGGCCCAAGAAGGAGAACGTTCTTCATCTGAGTTTCGGGCTGGGTATCTGTATCATTGCTCTCCGAAGAATCCACAGGATGACCCTGTGCGAACACCAGAGCACCGCAACTCGGCAGGACCGACTGACGAGCACTGGTTATCCGGATAGCTATCGCGTACAGGTCCAATGGATATGGATTCGTTGTCCGGTAAGAGCTCGGACTCGTCTGTTGCTGTTCCCTCTTCGCGCCCATTTCTAGAATCCAGCTGCGCACTTCCGCCGCCATGCCACCAGGGACATAGTTGAGGGCTGCGGAACGGTGACGGCCGCGCCGTCGGAGTGCGCGAGAGGAAGGCGAGAACGGCGTGGGAATGCCGGTGGGATCGTCCTCCTGAGGGGACGGGGAGCGAGGCAGGACGAATGCTGGTGTTCGTCGCTGAGAGCTCGGGACCGGAGTTGTCCTCGAGGGTGGAATTGCCTGGCTACTTGGGGGTAGTTGCGACGCGGATAGCACGAAACGACGAGGTTGTAGAGTGGAGGGCTGGATGCTTGCCGGTGTGACAGGGTGTGGTGTTTCTGCGGGCCGCATTGGTTTCCGAAACTCTGACTCTGGTCGTGTCTGTTTCGGTGTGTGAAATTGCATTGATGGAGTTGATTCGTCTGCTGCTCCTAGAGGATCCGGGGAGGATGTCAGGATCCTATCGGCAGGTCTCCGTCGTTGAACGGAGGGGTTGTCATCAGCGTCATTGTTGCCAGAGACACGACGTCTCTTTTGACGGTCCCTTATCGATCCGAATACTTCATCGAATGCGGCGTCGAGCTCTCCTGGTTCTGGTGGAGAGCTACTCTGAAGTTCGCCCTCGTTCGGTGCATCGTCGTCGTCTGGATGGTCCGAGTCTTCAATGAGCTCTTTCGGGCGAGGGGTGGGTACCTGCTCTCTGGCACGTTTTATATGCCGTGCAGATGGAGCAGGGGTAGCGTATGAAAAGTCATCCTGGTCAATGGAGTCGATCTCCTGAGATGCCTTCGATGAAGCGGGTGTTTGCGAGAGGAAGAACCGCGGGGTTGACGCGAACTGCGGGCCTGCGCTGCGACGGGAGGAGGCACGAAAGGGCGTCTAGACGGATTTAGCTAGAGCAACTTGAACACTGGCAGGGGAGGCGCGTACAGCTACTGGGGGCATTTAGAACAAGCTAGTGGGGAGCAATTGCGCGACAACATGTCGAGACGCGTGAGTAGATAAGTTGATGCATCCACCGTGATATCATTTGACTGATCATTATGCTTCCTCTTTGGGAAAGCGGTCACTTGATAAATGGTAGGGGCTAGTCCCAATACAGCTGCTGATCGGCTATCTGATCTGCGTTGTCTGATTGGCTCTTGATATCCCTCGCCTTGAGCACTGTTCATTCCAGCATGACCCAGCACTGAGCATTGTACAGATGGTAGTCGGACTACAAATTCAAGTAGAGGTTAAACAAGTGAAAGTAATACTAGTCATAAGATATTGGATTTTATTCCCTTCCAGAAGGGGTTGTTTTCAACGAATAATGTCATAATCCTCATTACTCCATTAACCATGGCCGCCCAGCTCCATCACCCAACAGTATAGATAGATTCATCACTCTTTCTGCTCGACATTGGTATCCGGGGATACTGATTTCCGTCTGCAATACCCGTAAGCTTCACTTCGTAGTTGTATGCGTATAGAGGAAGACCAACTTATTGAATTCCTCAATCATGCTCGCCATATTCCCCGCACCACTGGATCGTCGGTCTGGATGGTCGTTTGCCGAACCGCCAAAGCTTCCTAACAGTGAGTTGATAGCTAATTCAGTCATTAGTATCTGATATAACAGTTGATTGACCGTGATGGAACCAACATACCCATCTGATTCCGGTGGCGTTCCTCTTCCGCGAGTTGCTGCTGCAAAGAGCTCCGACGTCGGTCGTGCTTGAGGTGGCCGTACTTCTGAACGAGATCCATATTGATAGACTTATAGTAATTCTTCTGGAGAGGACTGGTTAGGTGAAGAAAGTAAATAGTTTCTGCAGCAATCTGGTGGAGAAATCGGGATTTATAAGTGTGTACAGTGATCCCCCTTCGACGTCATTGCATCATGGGTTCCCCTTGCACCATCATATGATTGCACAAATAATGTGCTCCCCCTCGAGAGGGACTTACAGGGGCCTATGGATTTGTAACATCGACCAGCAGATTGCCAAGTGATGCGTCATAGTTAGTTGTTTTGCCATCCAGGCATCGACCTATAGAAGTGCCTATGCTCAGATCTGCGCATTTGCTTGGCGTCACCGGCTGTGCCAGGCAACTGGCAACTGGTCAGTGCGATTGCCGACGCCTGCACGGATGGCTACCTGCAGGGTTGAGGTCAAAGCTTTTTTGTGACATTTTGGCGATCATTCGGATTGTCACGGTCAAAAGTACTTGGCAGGGGAGGGGTCTTGTGTTCTATTGTGGTATGAGGAACAGTGGTGGTTTCTATCCGGACGGGTATACTTGTCCGGGTCACTTGTATAGGTGTGGCTTCACACTTATCACACAACCTTGCCTTGAGTTCACTTGTTGTATATACACCAATCAACCCATTGTACGGTACACCTGAACAGCCACAATCTATTTCAACCCCTCCAATATCGGAATCAACTCCACCAACGACCGAATCACCACCCCCTCCCTCCCCCCATCTTCATTTCGGGGAAGATAAACCCCCTTCCACCCCGCATCAATAGCAGCACGATAATCCTTGTCATAATCATCGCCCACATGAATACGCACCCAATCAGCATCATTCTCACCAGCCCCTACCAGCCTCCTCGCCTGCCGCTCAGCCACGTCAAAGATCACCGGACTCGGCTTCTCCTCTCCAGCCTGATAACTCGTGATCACGAGATCAATATCATCAACCTTCTCTCCATACCCATCAGTGGAAATACTAGAAGGATCCTCAAATCCCGGTAGTTTCAAACTCTCAATTTCCTGATCCGCTCTACCCTTCCCTACACTCAGTCCCAGTGACTGAAGCACAGCAGGCACCCTGTCATCTGAGTTGGAGAGGACGCCCACAACTACCCTCTCAAAAACACCCAGTTTCTGACCGGTGGTTTTGATTCGCCTGAGACGTTCAAATAACACGCCCGCGTCATCGTAGAGCGCGTAGCCCTGTGAGCTTGCGAAGCGATCCAGTAAGCCCTGGATGAGCTCATCTGGCAATTTGGTAGATTTATCTGCCAAGACCTGCTGAAAAGTAGTGCGGATTAACTCCTCCCACCATTGCCTTGGTCCGCCGTATTGGCCGCAGATGGCATCCGCGCGGCCATAGTTCGGGCGGCGGCGGGATTGCGCTTTGTAAGCGGATTTGAAAGCGGGTTGAAGAATAGATGGTGTGAGTTTGGGGGATTTTTGAAGGTTGAAGGAGTTGAAGGCGGAAATGTATTGTTCGGGGATGGGGTGGCGCGGATGAAAGATTGTGTTAAATGCGTCGATGGTGAGGAGGAGCGTGCGGGGGCGCATAGTTGGTTCCTGGGGGGTTTGTTTTGGGTTGCAATGTATGTGGTGTTTGTCGTTCGATTCTGCGATAGGCTATGTATTCTTAACGAATTAATGCGTATATTATTAAGATCAATTGCTCGTTTGTGATTTCGATTCGAGCGATGGAACAGGAAAGAGATTGATGGATTGGAGGTGATGATCAGCCTGGGCAGGAAGCTGTCGATATCGCATGTTGTCGGGTTGGTCATGTGACTAACCTATCTATAAGAATGAATATGTCCTTTGGCAGTCACAGGGTCAATGCAAGTCTCTATTTCTACAGTCCTCGGGATTGCACCTTGAAGCACATTTTCATATAGTCACCGCTGATTAATTTATCCAAAGAATCCGAGACATCTCACATGGTGCAGGGTGTCTGATAACCCGCCAACCAAGGAGATAACGTATAATGACCAAAAGTATCCAGGAGAAGAATGATAATGCACTTATGTCTATTGACCGTTCTGGATCAATCAAATTACTGTCCGTGCGCATACTCCGGCAGTCTGCCAGACGAAAGCATACCAATATCACACCCTCCTTGGAGGATTATACCTTAACCTTCCACTTCCACTTCCAGTCCAGCAAAGCCCATCGAGACAATGTGAGACCAATAAGCCCGACCAAGAGCACCGCTGAATAGAATCCAATAAGGACCTGAGGTGTAGTTGACTGCAGCAAGTCACCCCCAATAGGAACTGTCAATAAAACCCCGAATGAAGCCACGGAGTACAGGGTACCGTAGAACCGTCCATACTCTTCAGTCCTGCAGAGCTGGCCAGCACATACAGGAGCAAGAGAAATCCAACCCCCAGAGCCAAATCCAAAGATAGCTACCACGCTGTATAAAGTCTTCTCATCATGAGAGCCAACAGGTAGCCACACCGTTGCCATGATGATTAACGTGAGCATGACTAGGCAGAGCAGGATGTTGAAACGGCCAATGTGGTCAGCCGCAAATCCGGGAAGGATTCTTCCCAGTAAGCCCATGCAGTTCAGGACTGTGAGGGAGTAGAATTGCATGTCTACTGGGAAGCCAGCAAAGCGGACGTATGTTGGTAAGAGTGCCGCGCAGCCAAAGATGATAAATTCAAAAGAGAAGACTGCCACGGTTAAAAAACAAAGACGAGGGGACCGGAACACCTGGAAGTCGATTGTCGCTTTGCTGTTGCTGCTAGCTGGTAGGCGGCCCTTGACTAGGATGATTCCTGCTGCGTAGCATCCCAGGGCGATAAAGGCGATAACTCGGATTGACCAAGTCCAGCCGTACTTCGAGAACAGGGTCCGTAGAATTAGTGGGATGATAGCACCTCCAGCTGATGATCCGCCCATACAAATGCCCGATGCTAGGCCGCGTCGGCGGTGGAACCAGTGGCTCAGGACTGAAATTGAGACTGTTGAGACAATGGCTGAAGCGATCCCTCCGAGAATGGAAAGGCACAGGATAAAGTGCCAGTATTTTGTGCACTCAGCTAGTAGCATATAGGAAGTGAAGCTGGCTGCGGATCCGCATGTTAATAAGATTCGAGGTCCGTATCGATCGAACAGTGGTCCGACCTGGACCCCGAGAAATAGAGTCAGAAACACAAACAGTGCGGTGATCCAACCAACATCGCGGATGCTGTATTCGGCAAGCTGGTGCTCGCTGATGTAGTCCTGGACAGTGCCAACTGGAGATTTCATGTCAGCTGTTTGATAATCCCACTTTTATGCAAATGGGGCATGAAAAAGTTGACGTACCTGCTGCTTCGAAGCCAAATGATGGAAACATTATCAAGAGGGATCCCAAGAGGCACATCCATGCCTCTCGACCACCTTCAGGGAAGGCCAGGCTGACTCCGGGCCCATCTACCGGTTGCTCGGTGAGATAATCGTCAGTATTAGACCTTAGTTCAAGCTCTTGGGAGGGCTCGAAAGCGTCCTGTCGGGCAGACCGACGCATTTTGCAGATGATTTCTATGAGTAGGATTATCGCGATGTAATTGCTGCATTCCTATAAAGTGGATGGCGCTCAGTCAAGAGCCCTTGACTATAAAAGGTGCTTGCGGGTGGGTCAGGAATGGAGCTAGTCACCGAAGGGCGTGGAGTACAACATAACTCGGTTCCAATAATGAAGTGACGCATACTACTAAATCCGCGGCAGTGCCGACAATTCCAGGCCTTGCTTTGTTGACTAGAACTGGATAGGATAAGGGCGATAACTATATAGTATAACAATAATTTAGGACCTACTTGTCCTGAAGAACCGTGATGAGACGGAGGCCTGAGTATCTTCGGACCCTGCTGCCGAAACATTGGCGTTACCAGAAGCGGCGTAATATTACATATACAAGAGATCAGCGCGTCACTTCCCTGAGCACCCGAACGAACCTCTCCCGGGATAACGAGCTAGTAACTGACTGGTTGAGTATTACTAGCGATAGATTCGTCAACTTCATTGTCTAGTTGATGCAATTTGAAATCCTCACGCTTTATATCAATCAATCAAGATCATGGCAGCCTCAATGCTACACTCAAGACATCTCTGCCGGCATTTCCATACCGCGGCACGACGGATCCCATTGGCTTATGAACTCCATCGACCGCCTACCAGCAACTCTTCCATAAGCCATATTTCTACTCCAGCCACGCCAATTCTCTTCCTACATGGGTTCCTAGGCTCGAAGCGTGAAAACAGACATGTTAGCAGGGAAGTCATCCGCTTCCTCCGGGTCTAGGTTCGCTCTAACAATCTCATTAGACTACTCGCGAAAGATCTCTCCCGGCCTGTATATGCTCTGGTATGTATTTTCTATGCTGGGTGGCTCGAATAACTACGTAATCCGAGTGGCAATCTGACTCTGAGCCAGGACATGCGCAATCACGGCGAATCCGGTCATCATCCGAAACACGACTATATGGAGATGGCACTGGATGTAAAATCGTTTATTGAAAGTCATCAGCTTCAATCACCGACTCTTATTGGTCATTCCATGTACGCATCGACCATTAACTCATTGTTCCATACAAGACAATGTTGTATCTAACGTATGAGTTCTCAGGGGCGCTAAAACAGCATTAACGTTGGCTTTAGAATCTCCGACCTTGATTAAGGGCGTAGTGGCCATCGACAATTGCCCAATCCGCTTACCACTGGAGTCAGATTTTGTCCGGTATCTGGAAGGTTTGGCGAGATTGAGAGATGAACAGATCACGGACCATTTGCAAGCTGATAGAATCTTAAGTCAATATGAAAAGGTAAGATCTAGTGCTCCGCAATGCTATTTGCTCCCTTCAACTCTCAACAGCAAGTCTAAATGAGAATAACAACAGTCTCCCGCTATACGAACCTGGCTTATCAGCAATCTCCACAAAAAGCCAGATTCACCTTATCTCCAGCTACGTGTGCCTGTCGAAACCTTGAGCACAGCCATAAGGCCTCTTGGCGAGTTTCCTTATCATGTAGAGGAGGGGAATGAGGCCATAAGGCAATTCAAAGGTCGCGTGCTTTTCCTGAGAGCTCTTCAGAGCGGCTTTATCCCTGAATCTGCGCTGCCGTTGATAAATTCCTTCTTTCCGTCTTCTGAAATCGTGGACATCGACTGCGGTCATTGGATTGTTCAGGAGAAGCCCGAGGAGTTTCGTAAAAGTGGGTTTCCCACCCCGCCTTGTATGATATTGGACCGAACTGACATGTGCTTTGATGGTAGTTGTTGGGGGATTTCTCCTAGCACAGGGAAATTAGATTGGTTCGCATTACGGTTCGTGGAAAGCGCTTCTTGATTCTCGTCATATATACTATGCTATATTTATAGAGATAGCCATATAGATGTTTCTTCACGCTGTATTTGTTGTGCTCTATCACAGTAGTTCTGCTTATAGTGAAAAAAAAAACCCCCCCAGGATATGGGATATTCTCCCAGAAATTTGCATGACTATCTTAACTGAACAGTTTGCTTCTCACTTGCAACCTCAACCCGTGATCTGTGTTTCTATTGTCGTCCTTAACATAGCAACAAATTCTTCAGGCGCCATCTTCCCGCTATCCATGAGCGCTTGGTTCTCCTCAATCTGCTCCAAGTCTTCATCATACTGGTCCAATTCGCTCACCTTCCGCAATGCAAACGCCTCCAGTTCTCCTGCATTGTCATATTTCTTCTCACGCTTCGTACATTCCTCGCGGCCCACATGTTTCCGGAGCATGGTAAATGGAAAACTACGACGGTCATTGAACCCAGATGAGAGGAGCATATGCAGCCACATAGCCCCGGATGTTCGGGACCACTTGACGAGGCTAGAGAGTTCCTTCTCTTCGTGGCCTGGGAGTTTTGCCTCTTCCTCCTCTAAAATCTGTATGAACATATCTAGACACTTGAAGTAATGAGCAGCAATCTCGGGCGGCTCTTCACCATTGCAGTCCCAAGCGCTGTTAACAGGTCTGTCTTGAAAAAGCCACCATGGTGCCGAGCCGAAGAGTTGTGCAGGTCCAATATAGGACCATTCAAGATCCACTACCCCCACGACTGTGAGATCGTCTTTGCCACGAACGATGAGATTCGCCAGGCCGAGATCGTCGCAAATCAGCTTGAATTTTCCATGATCATACATCGGATGGACTAGATCCGGTATCAGGGTTTTGAGAGCATTGAATGCTACGTACTTGTTTTGAGCATCGTATGGCCCGCAGGTGGAGTTTGGTTGGTGAACAAGCTGTTCCCAGTCCTGGTTGGCGACATACTGGAAATATTCAGTTGTTGTTGCAAATCCTTTGGTACGGTCGCCTGAAATATTACTTGGTTAATCCGCCAATCCATCATCAAAGGAAGAGGGTGTTGTACCAGAAGTGTCAACTCCTCCATACTGCAAAATACTATGCGCCTTAAACGTGAGCGGCCGTGGCAGCGTAAGGTCCATCCGGACATCATCCCCTAGCAACACCGACAGCGACGGCAAACTGCCAATACGCTCAAAATCCAGTTTAAAATGCTGGAGCATAAACCCCGCCATCTGCCTATAAATAAACTCCACATCACAATCACTAATATCATCTCTCATAACTCTGCTCGCATACTGAGAACCAGGATCTCTCAGAATATCACTCAGGCCCACGCCCTCAATATATTCCATCATAATGAACGGACCCAGTTCAAGTGGGTTATTGGCTGCGGGACCCCACGCCCACACCCTCGGGACGGGAATAGTAGTCCTCTCGCGGATGAGTTGCAGGGCTGATACTTCCATGGCTACTTTTTCATCGGCGTGCTGATTACTGACCATCCCGGCGCGCGGGAAGCGGAGTAGCCAGGATGGGCTGTGGTGATGTTGGTTGTGATGGTCGTTGAAAACCATCTTTAGGCCGGCGTTGAAGGCGCCGTGGTGGAAGGTCCCAACTAGCCTGCAGGGGAGATTTTCGGGGTGGAATGTCGATACCCATTGACAAAAGTGGTTGTTCTCATGGATGAGGTTTATTTTGGTGGCCCAGAGCTGATCTTGTGCTGTGTTGAGGTGGTCGTGCAGGGCGTTGGTATCCATCCTCATACAAGTGAGGCTTTATATATACTTAGTACTACTAGTATCATGCAGCTTTGAAGGAGACGGCTACTAGTACTAGTAGACGTGTAGTAAAACGAGACCTTGATACTTCATCGTGATAGTTATTTTGCAATCACAGAAGAACGAACAAGCATAGCCTTGTTTGTGGAAGTTGTACCCCTGGCTGTGCAACTTACAACAACGAATCCACGTGACACCATGATCTATCTCTACTAACATATCGTCCAACTAAACTACTATCCAAAATTATACAGAGTATGAATCTATAGACTAATAACCCAATCCACATTCCCAGCTCAAGCCACCGTCTAAATTATTACCCCGAACAAGCTTCATAGTCCGATGCCAGTCCCAATGTTCGGTAATCCGAAGCTGGCTCACCTCTCAAAGACTTCGGAGTGAGTTGCTTATTCGAGAGGCCATGTCCGACAAACCCGATCGGCAGATAAAATCCCGACACACTCCGAGGTGCGGAATGGATGTTTTCTGGGTAAGATTATTCTTAAGGTACAATACTATGATAATTTGACGTCAAAGTCTTGCCACTGTATAATGTTAGTAGAAACAAATAACAGTAGTGCCTATGAACAATCTATTAGATAACAGCCCACTGCAAATCCATCCATCCACTCCTCGCTTCTAGGCAACCACATTCGGTAAGGCTGATTGATTTGATCACAAGTGAGTGTGTGAACCAGATCCACACACTCTGCCGAACAAACAAGCCTTTCCACATTCCGGTTCATGCCAGTCGGGTTTGCCATCGGAGATGTGCCACGCTTGATACCTAGTTAATTCTCGTAGATAGCACTCCCTCGCATGCGCTGTCTTACCCCCGAGCTGTCCCATACACTGTCTAGATAATTCATCATTGGCTCTCGATACCCCCTCGCAGAAAGTAGTATTTCTTAACAGCCTTTCTAACCGCCGTATGACTCGTCATCCAATACCACTCATCACGACTAACCCAAAAACCCACCGCTAGTCGCAGCCTCTGTTGGCTGACGCGTCCCTTAGTGCGGGACGGGACTCTTAACAATTATATTATCGCCTCCTATCTACCTATCTATCTACGTAGTTTATCCATCCGCCCCCCCAGCACCTGTGCCTAATAATAATAATATCTGGCGATGGAGCCATAAATAAAGTATTAAATCCGCCCGCGCCCCCTTGATAAGATAATTTTTTTTTCTTTTGCTTGGTTCCCGCTTCCCATCAACATCAAACACCCTATTATACATACAACTTTACGCAAAAGTATGGGTGTCAAACCACTCCTGTTATCGTCCCTTTTATGGGCCGCTAGCACCACCACTACAGTTACAGCTACAACAGCTACAGCAGCGTCATCACCATCAACAACACAATATGCCAACCACATCTTCAATTCCATCCACTCCTCCATGCGACAATGGGGTTCCTCTCTTCAACACAACGGCATGTCATTCTTCCTCGCTACCGTTCCTGCCGGCACCCAGTTCTACCATGGTACGTCGATCGCCGACGCCGTCAACGGGACGGAGTGGCTTGCCTTTGAGCCGGAACATGCCATGGTCTTTGCGAGGCCGCGTCGAGGACCACCGCCGAATGAGGACGATGATGATGATGATGATGACAAGAAGAGGAAGGATTTGAGGAGGCGCAACGAGGAGGATCAACAACAACAAGAAGAGCAGGAATCAGGCTGGTTACATACCTACATCGCAGCTAAGGATCTGCGACTGCTATATGTTGATGGCATGGCGGCTGGAAAGACGTCGAACGGGACGCTGGATCTGGAGGATCGGATTCTGTTCCGGGATGAGTTGGGCGATGGAGAGATGATGGGGGAGCGTGAACGCGCGAATATGTTCTGTCGCATGGCGAAAGAGGAATGGGGGGATCGGCTGGATGGGCTGTTGCGGATGGAGGCTGGGTTTGAGATTATTCTGTGTGACTTTGCCAGGGATTTGAAGCAGGTGAGGGTGACGCAGACGAAGCCGAGTCAGCCGTTTGGGGGACCTGGTGGTGGGAAGGATAAGAAGAGGAAGGGTGGTCCTGGAGGTGGTGGAGATGGAGGATTGTGGTTCAAGGCCATTGCGGCGCGGTATGATGGCATTGGGGGCAACCGCGTGACGCTGAACTATGACAATTTTGTGTCGGCGTATACGTATGGGCTGGATCTGTTCCATTCGGTCAACGAGACGTTCACGCTGCCCCGGTTGAAGCATCTTACGTCGCAGCAGCTGGATCCGATCCGGGAGGCGCTGAGTGACTTGGTGCTGCAGCATGAGGCCAAGGAGGCCACGCTCAACTGGCAGACCGTCACGGATATGGTGGTGGAGCGGTATGCGCGTGAGATTCGCTACCTGGCATCGGGCGAGCTGTCGACGGTGGAGGCGATCCACGCGGAGATTGATACGGTGCTGGGTCCGTTTGTTGACTACGGGGATCGTGATGGGGAAGAAGAGGCCGAGCGCTGCTCCATGCAGTTCATTCCCGGTGGGAAGCTCGGAGATGGTGGTGATGCTGGAGTGGCGGCGACGGCTGTGCATTCAGTTACTCGTAAGATTTGTGCGACAATGGTCGAGGCCTGGCAGGAGACGGATTACAACACAATCATTGGGCTCTTCCAGGATCTGATGGAGTACTTGGCCTGGACGACCTGGAAGCAATGCAGCGGATGCGCCGACCATGAGATTTGCGTGGTGCCCATTTGGCCGATGGGAACCGTAGAAGACTACAACCATCCGCAGTGCCACGATGCCTCGAATCCCAGCAGTGAAGGTCAGCGCTATTGGGGTGGCGGACCTGGTGGCCCTGGAGGTCGTCATCCTCCGTCTTCTTCATCATCGTCCGGATGGATTCCGAGCTTAGTCTCGTTCGTGCGGACATTCCTGGGAGTCGCCCTGGGATTGCATTTCTAAAGTGGACAGGGGGGTAGGAGGGATAAAGATTTCCACGAGATATTTTCGTATCATCATCATCATCTAATTTGAACTTGATTTGACATCTTACATATGAACTTGAAATTCGGGCACAGGAAACTCCGCTCAGGGGCGCCCTGTAAAATTAACTTCTCTTAGCAAATAGAAACCCGTGTGCAGGAAGAGGAAGAAGAAGCAGAAGCGGAACGAGAAAAAGGGTTAGAAAAAGCAATGAGAACCGACCGAAGCTGGTTTTTCGGAGGATCGGAATATGACAATTAAGCTGCCCGACGAACAGTAGAACGGAAGTTAATTCGTTGCTCGTGCGGATTGAAGCTGCTCGAGGCGCCACTTCGATAGTTTCCTGCACGCTTGCATTAAGCGCCTTGTCGATCCCTTCGGTCCAGACACAAACCACTTTCCCTGTCACTTCTTCGGCCACTTCCTGATTTTTTAGTACTTTGGATGGTTCATCACAATTTGTCTGTATCTTTCGTATGGGACAGCAGCAGCAGCAGCAGCTCTATGGTCGGGTTTCAGCTGCGGCGTCCACTATGAACAGCCACAATGGAGGTAGTCTTGCCAGCTGAAGGCGAACAATACCGGGTTAACCATGTCAATTGAGTAGGACCAGGATAGGGTTTGTTCACAGTAGTCTTCCATAGTGTAGGTTAGGCATCAACCCCCATCAACCGAGGCAAGGTAATGATGCTCACTGCTTCACTTTTTGCCCCTCTTCCCCTTTGGTACAGTTAGTTGCCTTATCCTTTTCCCCTGAAACTTGTTTGCTACAATGCTAAATCACATAGTTTCTTGATGGTGCTCCTGCTTCCGGCACTTGCGGATGCAGCCCGAAGTGCATGCGTGCGCACACAACACGAGTCGAGTCCAGCCTATGCAAGACCAGGACGATCCCAAAATTAGGGTACCCACCAGCACATCGATGGGGTCTGGCACCCTGTGGATCCCCCTTCCTTGACATTGATGGATCACGTAGTAGTCTACAAGTGCCGTCCACACCTGTCGATCCTCCGGATCATACACTTGTCAGGTACCAGTGAGCTTGCAGCCGGTGTGCCACCAAAGACAATAATCTTGGATAATGCCTACTTGGCACAAGGAGCACCGGGGGGGGGAAGAGGGGGGATATGGTGTAATTTCAATTCGTGGGGATTGCTAGCGAATAGGAGGAACCGGCCTCACGTTAAGCCTCGGGGGTGTCTATCAGCTACTACTTTCTTAGATAGTATTGCTCGCATATAAATATGCCCTACTGCTGCTCTCTTCACCCTCTCTCTTTTACTCGCAGGTCAAGCAACTTAGTCTCTCTTTAACCTACTTCCGCCTTCTTCCTTCATTCCTTCCTTGCTTGCTTCCCTCGTTTGACGACCACCGTTCCTTTTTGTCGTTTTGTTCCATTCATTCCTTCGTTAGCTTGTGTTCAATATGAAGGCATCGATCCTAACGGCCCTCACGTTGGCCGCTTGCTCCTTCGCGAGCCCCGTTGGCCAGCTTCATGCTCGCGACGGCGAATGCACCTGCCAGCCTAATGGTGGTTCTACCTCTGGCTCTGGCTCTGGAGCTTACTCCGGCTCCAGCTCTGGCTCTGCTCCAGGATCGGGTTCTTATCCTGGCACCGGTTCCGGCTCTGCTCCCGGTTCTGGCTCCTATCCTAGCTCGGGATCGGGATCTGGCTCCTACCCTGGCTCCGGCTCTGGCTCTGCTCCTGGCTCTGGGTCAGGCTCTGCGCCTAGTACTGGCTCTGGATCCTACCCTGGCTCTGGATCCTACCCTGGCTCTGGCTCCGGCTCCGGCTCTGGCTCTGGCTCTGCACCGGGATCAGGTTCTTACCCCGGCTCTGGCTCCGGCTCTGGCTCCGGCTCTGGCTCGGGATCTCAGCCCTCCCAGGTGTCGACCTACACAACCCAGGTCCCAACGCTGCCTGGCTACCAGCCCCAGCCTACGATTACCTTGACGACGACCGTGCCCGTCACTGCCTCCTCCGGATCTCCGGAGTGCACTACAACTGCTCCCGCTGCTCCCGCTGGCCAGTCGACTGGTCAACCTGCTGGCACCGGTGCTCCTACCGGTCCTGCTGGCCAATCCTCTGGCCCTACTGGCCCTGCTGGCTCTACTGGCTCTGCTGGACAGCCTTCTGGCCCCACTGGTCAACCCTCTAGCAACCCCGGCGGCCCTAACAGCCCTGCTCCTGCTGGCCCTACCGGCCCTACTGGACAGCCTTCTGGTCCTTCTACCTCTACTGCTCAGCCTTCTGGCACCACTGGTCAACCCTCTAGCTACCCCGGCGGCCCTACTACCCCTGCTAGCCAGCCGTCTGGCTCTGCTGGTCCTACTGGCCCCGCTGGACCGAGCAACTCTGGCTACCCCGGCGGCCCTAGCTCCTCGTCCCCAGGCGGTGCGCCCAGCTCGACTGCCTCCGGTGGATCCCCCTCGCAGACTCCCTCATGTGAAAACGGCCACTGCCACGGCACCGGCCACATCCTCCAGGATCTGGGCGTCCAGGCGGATCATCTTTTGACTGTCGTTGGTAATGGCACCGAACAGCTGCTGGTCGAGCTCAGCCAGCCCGTCGCGGACGTTCTCTCCAGCCTGGGCCTGACCGGCCTCGCTCAGCCCGTGGGCCAGATCATCAAGGACGCCGGCAGCATTGGCGAGCTGGTTTCGGATCTGGGCGCGCCCGTTGAGAAGCTTCTCGTCGTCACCGGCAAGGACACTGGCTATCTCTTGATTCAGCTGGACTACGACGTCAAGGACCTTCTCGACAGCATTGGCCTCGACGCGTTGGGCGAGCCCGTTGGTGACCTGCTGGGTGCCATTGGCAGCAGCCTGAAGCGTCGTCAGTCCTGGGACTACAACCCTTACGCCTCGAACCCGAACGGACTCGTTGAGAAGCTGGGACCGGTGGTGGACTGCATCTTGGTCGTGACCGGCGACGACACCAAGAGCCTTGTCGTCAGGCTGAGCAAGCCCGTGGCCGAGCTGTTCGAGAAATTGGGACTGACTGGACTGGGCAAGACCGTGGGTAAGGTGCTCGACACGGTGGGCACCGACGTGGGCGACTTGGTTTCGAATCTGGGCGACGTGAGCAACCGCTTGCTGACGGTGGTGGGCGATGGTGGCAGCAAGCTGGTGATCGAGCTGGCGCCTGAAGTTGCGGACCTGGTAGGCGACCTGGGACTTCCCAAGGTTGGTGATGCCGTGGGTGAGGTTGTCTACGCGCTGGGTGAGAACGTGTAAGAAGTCTCAACTTTTGTTGTTTCCACCCCCCTCGTTTCATTTCCTTGTCCTATGAATGGGTGATGGAAATTGCATTGCATCATTTCATGTATTTCTGGGATGCGATGGTGTTGAGGCTACTTACTACCCCATATACTATATAAGATGTAATTAGTATAATTGTTAATGATACCTAATCCACCTATTTTCAGTTGACTTGATACCATTCACGATAACTATCCATAGTAATACTACTTCCCATATCATCCATTCATCCCCCGATTCCACTCCGAAGCAAGTGTACGTAATTCTCATTCCACAGCCTGCTCACTATTGCCTTGCCCCGGATGTAAATTGATTCGCCCCACGGGGTTGGGACTGCCGATGTGGAGAAGCGAGCCGCCAGACTTGGCAAGGCAAAATCGCCATCCCCTGGAGACTGACACAAGTGACAAGAGAAAGTGTGAGTGAATAAGAGTTTCCGAGGGAGGTCACCAAGTTTCACCACCCGCGCAGCTCCCCTTCCAGCAATGAGATTCATGAGTTTCTGGATGATTGTGGGACGTGGGGAGGCCATCCCCCCCCCCGCGGGTAAGATTATTCCCGCCGTGCCAGATCCGATTGCCGGTCAGAGTTCAACTATTTAATCGGCCAGTTTTCTCTACATTTTTCTGCTCTGTTCAGCTTCAAAGTATTACTTTTATTTTGTATCTCACAGACACATCTCCTCTCTTTCTTCATTAGTCCATCTCTTTTAGAGATACTATACGATCATCATGGCGCAAACTCCGCAAGATTTGAAGGTGGCCATTTTGGGTGCTGGTATGTACATCCTTTTATCTACTCATAATTAGATTTGTTTATTGACTGATGAGTAATTGATAGGCATGGGTGGTCTTACCTGTGCTTTGGCCCTGGCCAAGGAAGGCTTCAAGCATATTGACGTTTATGAGAATGCACATGACTTGGGCTTCGTTGGAGCTGGTATCCAACTGGCCCCGAACATGGCCCGCGTGCTGGATCGCCTGGGCGTCTGGAAGGCTATTGAGGCCGAGGCTGTTAACATTACTTCCACCAGCGTTAGAGGTATGTGCTACATACATTCTTTGCTGAAGACCGAGCTCAGCTAATAACTCCGAACAGTCGGTGCCTCGGATACCGAGTTGGCCCACGTTCCACTGGATTACATCCACGAAACCTTCGGCTATCCCCACATGACTGGCCACCGGTCGTCCCTCGCCAACGGTCTATACCAGGGCTGCCTGAAGCACCCCGACCAGATTCGCTTCCACTTCGCCACTACCGCCAGCGATGTCTCCTTCGGCCCCAAGTCCTCCTTCACTGCCACCCCACGCGACACCCCCGAGCAGTCCTACCGCGTCGAGGTCGATGTCCTCCTCGCCTGTGATGGCATCAAATCCCAGACCCGCGTGACCATGCTCGAACTCCTCAAGATCGAGGCTGGCGTCAAGGACACCCAGCAGTCCGCCTACCGGATCATGATTCACAAGGACCAGGTCAAGGACGACCCGGAACTCCTGGAGCTCATCAACGGCAACCGCGTGTCTCGCTGGATCGGCGAGAAGCGCCATATCATCGCCTACCCGGTCTCCAACAACACCATCTACAACCTCTCCACCACCCAACCCGACACCCACTTCGCCGCTGCCACCAATGCCACCTACACCACCCGCGGTGACAAGTCCGCCATGCTGGACGTCTTCGGCGACTTCTGCCCCATGGTCCAGCGGATGCTGAACTACGTCCCCGACGGTGAGGTCTGCGAGTGGAAGCTGCGTGTCCACGAGCCCCTCCCCACCTGGGTGCACGAGACCGTCGCCCTCGTCGGCGATGCCTGCCACCCTACCCTGCCCCATCTCAACCAGGGTGCCGCCCAGGCCATCGAAGACGGCGGTGTCATCGGTGTGGTCCTCTCCAAGCTCCCCGATACCACCCCGGCCTCCATCCACAAGGCCCTCAAGGTCTACGAGAAGGTGCGCAAGGAGCGTGCCTACACTCTCGTCGAATTGGCTGCCGCTTCCGGCCGTACTCTGCATCTGGGTGACGGTGCCGCCAAGGAGGAGCGCGATCGCCAATTCGCTGCGTTCCGCTCGGGCAAGGGCCCTGTGCCCGACAAGTGGGCAGATGCGGATGTCCAGAAAATGGTGTATGGGGTTGATACGACTCAGATCGCGCTGGACCGGTTCGACGAGCTCTTTGCTTCTGCGTAAGCTTTAGCCTTATACCTTTCCTTATCTTTCTTTTTCTTTTTCTTCTTATTGCCTGCGCGATCAACCCGATGTATATTGTATATAGAGCTGATTGATTGTCTCGATGATTGAAGGTCGAGTCGTGAGGCGAAGCTGGCTTGATTGATCGATTGGATTGATTGGTCGGAATTAGTGTTGTTTTATCTAGCATTGCAGCCCCTTGCATAGTATACAATGATGAAGTTATGATTTGATTGTTTGAGTTATTTTTCTTTGTTCTGAATTAATCCCTGCTCATACATCCAATGTGAGGGTATATACTCCCGTAGTTGTACAAAGACGGCATCGTAGTGGCTGGCTGTAGAGTTAGTCTTCTAGGATTGATTTACGAGTAACTAGTAATTAAGTAGTTGTTAGTCATGGTCTAGAATTTACCCCGGATTTTCGACCCCTCAATTGATTTGGTGAAGATCAAATCTAATTAAACCCGAGGGGTTGAACCCATTGGTCCCTGCACACTGGCCAGGCAACAACAATCATATCTACTATTTACCCCTCGAGTTCGTGGGGGAGAGATCCGAGTCATGCCAACGCTACGGTATCTGGGTTTAACATTCTTACATTTTGCGGGGATGAGAAGTGATTGGAATTTTATTCCAGAGTAAATGTGTGAGTCAACTCAACATAAATAGTTATGAGAGATATCTTATGTATAAGTCTAAATTCTAGAGCTCAGATTGTGGCACCGGCTAATGTCTGAAATCGGGATTTGAATCAGACCTTGCGGGATTAGCTGAGGATCCATTCCTGCCTTGATTGATAGATAGATCTCAAGAATAGGTAAGAATTTCGGACGAAAGGGGCCCGACCCAAATTTGAAGGAGGTGAAAATTCTACACTAGTGACGTGCGTCCATCTTAGTTAGTAGTACTTTTGCGGAGTTTGTCGAGCGATGGCCGAAAAGCAAGGTCATTGTTGTGAATCCAATGAATGTGAACTACTTAGTATAGTTAGTCCGCACAAGCCTCGGCAGAAGCATCCCTCGTCTCTGGCTGGTCTAAGCTGTGGTTTAAACTTCTTATCAGATTGTTTGCTGACGGTGGCAAATCGAAAAATCCAGAACAATTCGAATTGCAAAAATACAAGCAAATCATTCATCGGGGAGATTTCCGGCTTGGCGCGCCACCGCTGAATCAGCCTAAGTGACGGGGGTGGTTCTTGCCGCATCGGGCAACTAGCAGGGCACCGACGTAGTTGCTCTTTCCGTTTTTGCCTTCCCTGCGCTGCTTCTTCTTTCCCAGTTCTTCTTCGTCTTCTTCTTCTTCTTCTTCGATGGTCTTGCTCTTCCCTGCTTGTTCTTCTCGCTCCAACCAGTTCAGTTGGATATGCAGGGTTCTTCTGATGCCAGCAGCGCGTCTGACGACCTCTCCCCATCCCAGCCTTCTCACGATTCCGCCCCGTCCGCCGCCAACCGCAACTTGAAGATTGCCATCCCTCGGCTGGCGGCGCCTTCCGTCAAGGCTAACCAGCAACGCACGCCACGCGCCTGTGTCGCCTGTCGCGCCAGAAAGACCAAGTGTGATGGGCGCAAACCCGTGTGTCGCCAATGTCATCGACTTGATCTCGTCTGCAATTATGCCGGTTCCAAGCGTGAACGACAACAATGGGAGCTCGAATCCGTTCGCTCCAAGGCCGCCGCCTACGAATCGCTGTTGCGCGACATTATAACGGATACCCAGCGGACGGGGGCCTCTTCCATTGGCGACATTATCGATGTGTGTAGTCATGCCTTCAGTTCTTATGTTGCCACTTCACCTTGCAGAGTTCCTTCAAAAGTATTGCCATACTGACCGGTTGCCACCCTCTCCCCACCCGCAGAGACACTTCCAAGCATCTCCAGATGTCTTTGCGGCGCTACTAGCTGCCAGATCCATATCGGATCCTCAACTCTCACCGCGGCCAAAACCGGGGATTTCTTTAAACCGCATGCACATAACATTGGCCGCTAAACCTAACAGCACGCTTCATCCTCTCACTGAGACTACTCTAGTACAGGTCAGCAACATCCAATTCTGGACCGACCTTGTCGATAACACCACAGCCAGTCACCTTCTCTCCCTCTTCTTCGCCTGGGAGAACCCGACATGGCGCCTAGTCGACCAGGAGATGTTCATCCGCGACCTGGAGAGTGGGAGTAAGCGCTTTTGCTCGTCGCTGCTCGTCCACACTCTCTTGTTTTTCGGCTGTGTAAACGCCACTGCAGTCTGATGTCGAGTATTGAACGTCAACCACTAACGTTTCTCGATAGTGCTCTTCTTACCATCTGGGGCGCATCACTGATCGCCGTGAGGAGAAGGCCCTGGGCAAGAAGTTGTACTCTGCCTTGCAGCAACTGTGGCAGTCGGAAAAGGATGACAATGGCCTCCCCACGGTCCAGTCCAGCATCATGATCGGCCTGCTTTGTTGTACCTTTGGCATTGACCGCCTGGGGACTCGGTACATCATGCATGGCGCTCACCTTGGTCGTCGGCTGGGGCTTCACCGCGAGTCGGCCCCTTACTTTGCTACTGACGTAGAGGCGGAAGTCGATTCGTTATCCCGGTGTCATAAATTCGTTGCTTGTGGCGTTTTCGATGTGCAGGCGTAAGTGCCGAGCCCCCCTCATGTGCCCCTGGCTGGGCTCTGGCTGATGAGACACAATAGACTCGCGGCACAGGTTTATCGAAAGACACCGGTTTGGGATCAACCGCCTGCCGCGAGCTTCTCGCTAGAAGAGGCTGCGGTGTTGGACGAAGGCGAAGAATGGAGGCCCTACCCCTTCCAGACCCCGGTTTTTCGGCCTTTCAATCATACGGCCTTGTGTTTCCGCAACCAGCTGGTAGCGATTGTCAACGAGACCGCCAAATTCGCGCTAAAGTTCCCAGACGTCACAGTCACTCAAGAGGACTGGATATACGGCCGTCGAACTTATCAGAGGCTACAGGAGTGGCGGGCAAGTCTACCATCCTTCATCTTGCCAGATGAAAATCCTGCGCCAAACATACTTACACTTCAGTGAGTCTTTGCGTTCTTTGACACTTGGTGCCGTACTAACGGCCGGTTGTAGCATGTACTATCAGGCAACGGTCGTGGCATTATGCCAAATCTTCAGTCTATATGCCGACCCGACAAGTAATCAGGCCCTCGATCCAGGATTCGATCCGGAATCAATCAAGCTACAATCCCTGGATACACTAGGATCTCTCGTCTTATTGTATCAAGCATCTCACGGACTTAGATCTGTTCCCATCGTGATGCTACATTACTTTCTCGTTGGTGGCATGCACGCCATCTCGCAATTACGCCCTTTGGACCTCAAGTGGAGTTTTGTCCTGGAGGCGTGCGTGGTCGGGTTGTGGCATCTAAGCCTGGGATGGGGCCGCATGTGTACGGCATTTTTGCGGACCATTGAGCTTGTCTTGCAAGCTACCAAACCGGACCCAACATTGGTGCCGCCTAAAGTGACTGCTGTTTTGCGGCTGCTAAAGAGCAATCTCTGGACAGCGACCGATGTTACTTCTTTGTCAGCCGACTATGTGGTGCATCATGTCCCGGCTGTTGGGAGACAGTCCGGGCCGCAATTTCGAGCCGAAGGCCTAGAACAGCTGATCCGCTCCATGGACGATTTCGCCATCAGCTAGTGGGCGGTGAGGACGGCAATTGGCCGTCTCTGGATTCTTCAATCGTTCTCCGTATACGATCTTACGGAACTAAACCGTGTTGGGCAAGCTCTGCGGCCCATGTCTGCAATCAGCTTGGAGTCTGCCTTCTCCGCTGGCTTGCATCAACCTTACAATTGGCATATCACACAGCTCTCGCGGGTGAGCCAACAGTGGCTACCATCGTCGTCTTCTGACGAAGACCCACACAGTCATCCCGCGCCGGTGCAAAGCAATCCCGCCGTCAGTGACAGTAGATACAGTATCTTTTGATGTACATCTGCGAAGAGAATGTCGTTGGACTGGCGCTGCTGTATGGATTGTGATGGACGGGTATATGGTACATGTGTATACCTTGGTAATAAACGCACCAGTCTTATCACTTCGATGAGATTATCTTTCGGGTTATACGCCAATTGATAATATACTGCACTGATAGATTTAACTAATCATCTAATGCATCTATTTCCAATCACATTGTTTTCAAAATCCAGTCATGTACCCTGACAATGCCAATCAAACCGTAACACCGTCCAAGCTCCTGATGCACTCAACTCCTTTCAAGAAACTCAACAAGCCAACCAGCCATTAATCATCAAATAGATGTAGAGCACATACACACACTCACTCATTCTCCAAGTACTTCTCTCCTCTCCCCACTCCTCAAAAACAAAAGACATCCATGAACTTCTACTCCCACTGCCCCCTCCCCAACTCCCCCAACCGATTCCTAGCATGTTTCTCTAACAACGCCTTCATATTCCCCGAACTTCCCGTCCCCCTCTCTTGCACCCTCAACTGTCTCTCCCTCTCGCGCTCCCTAGCAGCAGTATAATAATTCACTGCTCCACTCTTCCCTCCCCCACCACCACCACCACCACCACCACCAGCAATATTACTCGACTTGCTACTCGTCGACGACAATGACCCACCACTCTTTGTTCGAGACGATACACTCCTATTACTTCCCATCGACGATGTAGATGAAGATGTAGTCTTTCTGATGAGTGGCGGGCGGGCGAATCCAGAGGAGAGGTCGGAGCCTGCGCCGCCGCCGCCGCCGCCGCCGCCGCCGGAGTGGAACGCCATTCTGTTTCCGCCGGGGGCTGTTGCGCCGCCGTTTGTGGAGTTGGTGTTGGCGGAATTGGAGGATGCTTGGCGGAGGAGAGCGAGGCGGTCGACTACGGGGCCTCGCGGGCGGGATGTGCGCCGGGGGTGTTGGCGTTGGGAGGCTGGGAGGGGTTGTTCTGCATCTGCTCCGTCTTGAGTACCGTCTTGTGGTTGTTGGTGTTGTTCTTGGCGGTGGGTGGTGGTGGTGATGGTGGTGGAGAGGGGATCTTCGCTGTCTTCGTCGGTGTCGTTGTCCATGTCTATGTCCATGTCGTCCATGTCCATGGATGCGTCCTCGTGGAAGGAGTCGTATTCGTGCGTTTCGGTGAGGAAGGATAGTGTTTCGCGGATTTCTGCTAATGTTGCGGGTTTCTTGGACATTGCGGAGACGGGCTTGGTTCGGCGAAGGTGGGGTGGTGGGCGTGGTGGGAGGGATTGGTTTTCGGTTGTGTCGTGGTCCAGGGGACGTTTTCGGTTGTTGTTATTGTGATTGTCATTGTTGGCGTTGCCTTCAGGTTGGGGTGTGGTGTTATCTTGTGAGGATGGGTCGTCGGTTTGGGTGGATTCCTGTGGCTCGTCGAGGAAGTCGAATCCAACGTCGTCATCATCGTCGTCACGGTCTTCGACCGCTCGGAAGAATGCTGCTTTCTTGGGATTCTCCGCGATTTCACCGATCTTCTCGTCTGCGAGGAGGGCTTTGCGCATGCGTGCGAACTCGCGCTGCTTCTCGCGCCGGCGGGCGAGCAGTTCGTCGTCTGAGTCGTCGAGGTCGAATTCGTCGTCGGCGTTGCGCCGGCGGCGGAGGGCTCCGGTGGTGATGTCTTTGAGCAGTTTGGCGACTTGTTTTTCGTCGTTGGTGCGTTGGTGTAGACTGGGGAGTTATTGTTAGTGTATGAGGGGATATACGATTGGGATAGTGGAAAGCTTACGCATTCAGGGCTGCCAGCTGTTTCTCATCCACAGTTTCGCCGCTGTTATCGTTGATCATTTGCCTGTCGTAGGCGTTCTCGGCTTCGTCGTCATCCTCGTCGCTGGCGCCTCCTAGACCGGCGTACTCGTCGTCTGACTCTTCGGCTGCTTCCTCGACGACTTCCTTTGCTTTGCTCTTCTTGCGGTCGAAGGGCACGGCGGGCTTCCTGGATGCCTTCTTCATCACGTCGAAGGCACTGGCGTCGATTTCAAAGTCGCCCTCGGCCTCATTTTCTTCTTGTTCTTCGATCATGGAGAGGTCGGCTGTCCGTCCGCGCTTGAGTTGCTTCATTCTGCGGGCTGGGGCGGGAGACCCATCCTGGTTGTCGCGATTAATGACAACGGTCTCGATGGTTGACTGAGGAGTTCCGAGGAATCGTTTGTTAGGGTCGAAGGGTGAAAAGACGAATCCCTCATCCTGGGTGGGATCTGGCACCTGGGAGAGCTGGGTTGACCGCGGAGCAGGAGACTCGGAGATTCTTGAATCAGACTGTGCGTAGCCTGCTAGCAGATCGACAGACTCCTTTCTTGGCTCTTGGCTGTCTCTGATGATCGTCTGCGAGTCGGACGCTTGACGGTCTTCAACCATAGGATCTGGGTCAGGAACAGAGTAAGGAATTGTAGAACCGCTTTGTTCATTGTCCTGGTGGCTGCCAGAGATTGTGCCAGCGAAGGCCTGCGTTAGACTCATCAGGTTGCTAGAGCTCTGCGTCGGCAGTTGGGGCCGTTCAACAGAACGTGTAGTAGGCGTAACGATGGATTTCGCAGGTGTCTTTGGATCTGTCTCCTCGTCGTCATCGTCATCAAGGACGACTCTCGTAGGCCGCTTTCGTCTCTGCGTTGGCGCATCGTTCTCATCAACCGACATGGTTTCCGTCTGATCATCTTCCGATTCTTCGCCTTCGCCGGCCTCAGAATCGACAAGTCCGTCTTCACCGGCAGGCTTGTCTTCTTCGTCCTCTTCCTCATCTTCCTCCTCACCTTCTTCCTCAGAACCAGAGTAGTCCCAGTCCTCATCGTCTTCCTCTGCGCCCTTGGCCGCTTTCCGTTCAATCTTGGCGATATCTTCAGCCTCTTTCCGGGCCTTCTCAACAAGATTCTCGAGCTCATCCTCCATGGCGGCGCGTTCTTCAGCCGTCTCAATATGAACACCCTTAGCTCTCAATTGCTCAATTCTCTCCTGTCTTTCCCTTGCAGCTTGTTGTTTCGCCTTCAACAGCACCGTGGCGGACAACTGGGCGGGGTGCATGGTGGATTTCCGTGTGGGGGATGTAAGATGCGCCAGGGCTTTCAACTTCATCATGGACGCTGGTTCCTGAACCTTTCTGGCGGGGACATTCTCGAACGCTGCAATACGTCGACACTTGGCGGGGGAGGTGACAATCTCGAGCTCACTGTCCGAGTCGTCCTTCTGTTGCCGGGCGACCTCCTCGCGCGTGAGACGCACGCGAACAGGTGGACCCGACAATTGCTTTCTCTCCTTCTTGGAAGCTGTCTTTCCAGGCTGCGTGGTATGCGATCCATCAACTTCCATCCTTGCTACAACAGGCTGTTCAAGCTGCGGGCGCGGGTTCGCAAGAATGTCTTCCAACGAACGAAACTCGGTCTCCGCCTCCTTGCCCATATCCTCACCAGATTCCTTTTCAACCGGTCCAAGAACAGGCGAAGTACGCGGAGTCTCTTTATCCTTCTGTGCCTCAGCATCGGATGAGTTCAACGAATCAGTAGTCGTCGACGAGTTCTCTTGCGACGCCCCAGGCACAGTCCGCTCATTGGACTTCACCGCATTGAACCGAGCAAAAAAGCTCTCTTTCGTAATCTTCTTCTTCGTCTGAGCCTGATGCGCCAGCTGCATATTACGACTCATCCGCTGCGTCTCACGGTTCATCTCCTCCAGGGCCTTCTTGCTCGCTTTTCTCGCAGGACGCGACGCCTGCTGCGTCAACTTCCGTCCAGATCCATTCTCGCCCTCGCTCTCACTGCCAGACAAGATCTCCGAGCTGAATTGTTCCTGTTGCTTCGCTCTCGCCGCTCTCTTCTCAGCCTCAGCCTTTTCCTTCTCCTCCCTCTCCTTGCGCTTCTGAGCAACTAGCGCCAGGAACCGAGAATTAGCTTTCGGCTGTGTCTCGTCCTCATTACCCGATCCTGCTTCATCATCGTCCTGATCTCTCCCAGGAGATGAGACAAACAGAGGCGACTCCGACCGCGCCGGAGACGGCGACCTATTCTGTTCATCCAGCTCAAGCTCCGGGACCAGATCAGTAATATTCCTCCCTCTCCTCCTCGGTCCAGCCGCAGGAAGATCATCCTCATCCTCATCCACATCATCCATCACCGCATCATCTTTCTTCTCCGTCCGCAACGTCTTTGAAACCCGTTCAAAGGCCGTCTGCCCCTCAGACTGATTCTGATTGAGGCCCTGTAACCGTGCAGCCATGCGCCCTTTCGGCATGATAATATCCTCATCATCGTCGTCGTCATCATCATCATCATCCGAATCAGCTGTATTCGTAGGCTGTGTGGAGATAGTGCTGTGTTTCAACGCATTGCTGAGCGTCGTGGTAGATCGATCGGGTTTCTGTTGTACTTGTACATTTTCTGTTTCGGAGTCGCTGTCGAAGGCTGCCATCATGGCTTTGATTTTGCGTCCGGGCGTGAGCATCATGTTGTCGTCGGCGTTGGGGGAGTTTGCGCGAGACGCGGTGCGCGTCGTGCGCGGTGTAGAAGGTGTGGATGACATGTTGTGATTGAAATAGAAATTGGGGATAGGGGTATCGGGTTGGTGTAGGTTACTATTAGTTAAGTGTTTGGATAGAGGACATGTCTATGGGTATTTTGGAATATGAATTCGAGGTCAATTGGAGATGTGCACGGTGGTGTCCACATCAAAAGGAATGCAAGGGCGGAGAATCTACGGGGTGGTAATTACTAGTCGGGATAGTTCGAGTATAGTAAGTAATGGACGCGCCGCGCACGCGTTGCTATCACACGTGATCGGGCGATAAGCCGCGTTATCGGCCATAATCTACTTCCATCGTATTTCGGACGTATAAAGCTGCAAAGCGAAAAGCGTAGATTTGTACAGTTGGTGAAGCCAATTCATCAAGGTGCTTTATTCTGTATCGTACAGCGCCCATTATATGTCTCGTTACGCCAATAAACACCGCCCCCTTATAAATCCGACGCTGTCTCAAATGCTTCCCGAGTAACAAAATCGTGCCATTTCCATCAGAAGCCGTCGGCAATAAAGCGTATGCTGTAAGTAGGATGCTAGTGGTGCTAGATGTTCCCAATTTTTCTCCTTACCCAAGATCAAATCTCAATGTCGAGCTCCAAATCCAAGGCCGCGATATTCTCATCATCCATGTTCCGGTGCCGGATAGAGGCAACGCCACCTTTGCTAGTTTTCTTCTGAGATCCCGCAGGCGTGCCGCTGCGGGCTGGGGTGCTTGCTTTAGACTGTGTCTCGGAGGCATTATTCTCTTGGCTCCCGTTATTCTCGGCCGTCGGGGTCCCGTTTCCATTGACGTCGTAATGGGTCCGCGCTTGAGTTCTAACGCGCATGAACGGATTGTTGGGGGCTTCTCCACGAGCAACAGCTGCAGCCGCTTTACGGCTGGCCTTACGCTCTTCCAGCTGTGCCCGGCGCACGTTCTCGTAGTTGAGTTTCTGGTTGCGTATGTTCAGCTCAGCAAGGCGTTCATGTTCTGAGGGCTTGTCCGCGCGCGGCTTGGAATGGCTGCTAATTGCGACCTTCGGTGTTGCCAAGCTGGCCAGCTCAGCCTCCAGTCGCTCGCTTTCCGCGTCATCGCCAGCGGCTCGAGCAAGCTTCAGCTGCTTCTCAATCTCCACGCGCTTGAAAAACTGGGACTTCGAATCCAACGAGCCTTGCTTGCGTAGCTTCTCGTTCAATTCCTCGTTGGTGAACTTGTGGTTGAGCAACCGGTTGATATCTGCCACCTTGTTGGCAACCATTGACTTCGTAGCCATCTTGCAATCTTCGACGGCCATGGTTTGACGATAACGGTTGAATTCCGCCTACAGCGAATCAGCATACGTCAAGCAATAAACGTGCCAAGTATCTTACCTCTGTGAATGGAGAGTCGGAGCATGCAACAAAAGGAAACTCGCGCTCGGCCTTTCCATGTGCTAATACGGCATACTGATTCGTCGCGAATGACCTGCCATTCTGGCCCTCCATAGCATAAGGCTTTCCCTCGGAAAATCCTGAAAAGTCAGCAAATATTGCTCTGTCGCGATCATAGGAGCGGTGCCTTACTTTTAATCAAGCAAAGACGATACTCATTCTGACCGGTCTCACGGTTCGGCCCAATATTCACACGAGCATAGCAACCGGAGATCGCGTCATCAAACCCAGGATAGAAGCAGACTTGGGCAAAGTTACTTCGACCCACCCGCGTACGTTGAATATCCCGAAGTTCAGCAGGTGGGTCGTCTTTTGGAGGCGACGGTGAGCGCTCCCGATCATCCCATTCAACTTCACTCTCGCCTTCTGCGTCTTCGTCGGAGATCCGGTCATCGCGAGAACGAGCCTTTTGATCCTTAACCGGTTCACGACGGCGGAGCTCGTCACGTTTCCCCTTCTGCTCTCGTTGCCGCTTGTAGGCTTCAATAGCATCCGATGTCTCTCCCACTTTACGACCACCAAGTGTCATCTTCTGACGCGAACTCTTGCGGTTGCCCTCATCAAGATTTGCCACACTGGCCTTGCGTTTGTTCTTTTTCGCTTTGCGGGCTTCCTCGCGCTCACGGGAGGCCAGAAGACGACGGAGAGCAAGATCTTGATTATGGCGATCGACCTGCTGTGCGCGCTCGGAGAGGAGCTGCTCTCGTTGGATCTCCGGCATTGCCATGATTTCCTCCTTGTCCTTAGCAGAGTAGTATAATTTCTCGTAAGGGAAGATAGGGCCTTCATCTTCGGCCTCAGGGGCTGAGCCTTCGGAATCCGATCCTGAATCCGATTCGGACATGCTAGCAGAGTCGAGCGACTCTGCAGCGGACCTATAGAGAGTCTCATGTCAGCCGAGTCCTCGAGTCGCAATAATGGCCACAGAAAGAGGCAGCGCAACCATGCGTGGCAAAACAAACATACAGTTCGCCATCCTCTTCATCATCGTTCCTTCGTGACTTCCGGCCCCGTTTGACGGTTCTAGCAGTGCCTTTGCGACCCATAGCTGATGCGTCCGGAGACTGGGGTGATGATGATCGACTGCGGGATTGGATTCTCTCCTTGGCGGGGGGAGATGCTTCCTCGTCAGAGGAGTCACCCGCAAGAGCGAGGAGCTCGGCGTCGAGGTCGTCAGCCATAGTGAATGATGGTAGAAGCTGCCTGGAAATTCAGGTCCTGGTAACCCCAGTAACAATAAAAGCGGCGCTAGACTGCTGAAGGAAGGAAGCCGCCAGCAATAGAATGGATGGCTTCCAGGGGGACAGATGCCACCTGAACCGCAGTCGCGCCGAGTGAAAAGGGAGTTAGGTGGCCAGAGAGTGCAGACACGGACAAGGTCGCTCTATACCAATAGTGAAGAACACCCTCACAGATTAGTATAAATAGAGTCGCGTTTCGAAATAGGAACTGGAGGAGGCAGGAAACCAGTGAGTCCTGTCGGGGGCGGTGTGTGAAGGCGAAGGTGGTGAGTGAAGTGAAAGAGCAGAGCCGGGAAGTGAAAAGAAGCGATTGGAGCGATTCTCGACGCTCGTTCATGACGTTCCGGTCCAGGGATGGCGTGCCAAGGCGTGTAAGCGCGCGGCTGCGGCTTATCGATCGGGTTGGACCACCTCGGAACTTATGGCTGCTTGTGGCATTCCTCCGCGGCCTTAAACCTCGCTCTGAATCCTTGAACGGCCTTCCAATTGACCATTGGATATTTTATCTTTATCATGAAGGCCCTCAGTTTGCTCCGAAGGGCTCCGCTGGCCCCTTCCCTTCGGCCAACACCTCCCGCCGTTCTCGATTTCCTCGCACCTTCCACTTTACAAACCCGTCGCCAGTACAGTTCTACAGCTACACAGCAGTCCGCAGCGGATTCCACCGTGTCACAGCAGAAATTTGGATCATCAAAACCGAAGTATGTCCTTAATCAGCAACAACGCGAGTTTCTCGACCGAGCGCTCCGCGTCAACCAGGCCGGCGAGCTAGCGGCCACCTTAATCTACACTGCGCAAACACCGCAAGTCGTGCGCTCTCATCCTCACCTACGGCCGTTGATGAAACACATGTACGATCAGGAAGCCGGGCATTTTGACACGTTTAACCACCTCCTTGCGAAACACCGAGTACGACCGACAGCGATGTATCCGGTATGGGAGGTCGCAGCAACGTTTCTGGGCTGGTCTACCGGCATGATGGGACGCGAAGCAGCAATGGCCTGTACGGAAGCTGTGGAGACCGAGATTGGATCCCACTATAATGATCAAGTGCGCGAGATCCTATCCTGGAAGGCAGAGGCCGAAAGCCGGGGTGAAGAGCTGGATGAGGAACTGGAGGAGATGCTGTCAACTTTCCGACGGATTCGCGATGAGGAGCTGGAGCATCTGGACCATGCTGTTGAGAACGACGCGAAGGAAGCCCGTCCGTATGATCCGCTGGTAAATGTCATCCGCTACGGGTGCAAGGCAGCCATCAAGATCACCGAACGGGTATGAGCACACTATGGACCCTATAAGCGAGGGAATCAGATTGTATAAATGTACGATAAATGCTGTATTATTATCCTCTTGGTTTTGACACTTCTAGCATCAGGTTAAGGCCTGACTATTTCGCTCAGCGAGTCTATAATTGGGTATCTACAACCAAAAGCGCCCGGATGCTTCTACCACACGGCGCACTCAATGAAAGTCAAGCTTTCTATAGCCCGTCCGACTTTAGTTCTCCGACTCCGAGCCCTGATTCTTTTCCAAGTAGTCCAGGAAGCTCTTCGAAAAGCGCGTCACCTGCTGGTAGACCTCCTCGAAACCGTTGACTCCACCATAGTAGGGATCTTGTACAACCTCGCCTCCCCCGACGCGCTCGTGCAAGACACCACCAGTGCCGAAGTCACCAAACAGACGCACCTCTGCAACCTTGGCGCCTGCTTCCCCGCTTGCGGCAAGGGATGCCGCAGTTGCTGCCCGGGTACCCTTTGCGCCACGCGACGCGGGGCCAGACTTGTTCATAGATGCCAGAACTGACTCGCGAACATCCAACAGATCGCGCAGATTATATTTGTCCATCGCAAGAAGGTAGTGAAAGTCGAGAAAGTCCTGCTTGGTGACTTTGCGGGCGGCATGATCGTAATTGGAGATCTTGTGACGACGGAGCGTGGACATGGTACGAGAATCGGGAGATTCGCCGGCATGGTAAGCACCCGTGCCGGCGGAATCAATCTCATTGATCAGAGGATGGGAGGCTGCAACGTTGCGGAAAACCCCTTCTGCCATGGGAGAACGGCCTGGATGGTTGGGTTAGCTTGCGGTGCAATTCACGATAATGCGGGGAGACCAGGGACGTACAGATGTTGCCGAGACAAACGAAGAGGACATTGACTTGCCGGCCAGCGGAGTTAGTCTTTGTGACAGTCATCGTGGTGATATGCTTGTGAACGTCTTTTGGAGAATCTATGACTTGAATGCAAAAGTTGCTCAGTGAATTCAAGAGGGATTAATCGGTAGTGGTGATTGATTATTGATGGTGGCGGGGATTCGGCGCAGAATCTTTATCGATAGCGGAGGACGGTTGTCCGTGCCTGATTCCTGAGGCGACGACGCCTTGTGATCATGTTGAGACAGATTCCTCCCACATCAACTTTGGCTCTGGCTTTCTTTTAACTTGGTGCATAGTTGTCTGCATATGCAGTCTAATGCGCGCTAAAATATAGACAGACATATGGTGAAAGTACTGCGAAATGTTATTTCGTAGAGTCGGTGTTAGCATAACAGCTACAACTACTAATAAGAAAGACGCCGCACTTGAAGATGCAACCAATACACATGCAATGGGACTTCAGTAGTATACTAGTAAGACCCATTTTTTGTACTGTGAGCGCTCGTAAGTTCGTTTGCAAGCACTCAGAACTCTGTACTTCGTCCTTCGTTCGGTGCAGCCCTGCCTGCCTAATATTTATAGCGCACCGCGTATCTACCATCTACTTCACACTATGAAGCACAGGAACATCTAGACAGCGTCTACAATGTGATCAAGCATTGTGATATGCCGCGTATCTCTGCCGACAATGGCAAATAACATGCCTTGTCAGTCCACCACATTCACAGTACTCATAATATCCACACTATAGTCTAACCAGACTATTCTTAGTCTGATGAATTTAAGGTGAGACCCTCCGCCAACTATGACGTCGCACTGGGCTGAATGATCCGAGATACAAACAGGCAGCTGCTTTTTCCACCCCATCAGAGACAGCCAAGCTGACTGCAGGTTATAAAAAGAACATGTACCATAAGCGCAACCATTGAACCCTGCTGTCTAACGTGTTCAACACACAAAATGTCAGACACCGCCACGCAGTCCGTGGCTGTGACACCAGAGGGCCGATCAGCTGTTGGCCCAGTGATGGAGTGGAGTTCCGATGAGCCATGGAGCCGGCAAGCTCTATCCATGGGTGTTTGGGCGGAATGTTTCAGGGGAAAGAGAATCGGACAATTATCTTGTGTGGGTTCTAATGGCACTCAGGTCCTTGAAGATTGATTGCATGTAATCAATCAATCCATAGCACACTGTAGAGAAATATCATGCGATATCAAAGCCGCACTGTGCCTCGTGGGTGCCTGTAGAGACGCGAGTGGAGACACACATTCTTTGTTATGGCCCCCCAACTTCGGTCGCGATGGTCCAATAAAGGCAAGTAAGAGGGCGAATCCACTTCACTAGAGAGGCTGATCCTTGCGCTGATTCGTACTTTGTGCTCTTCGGGAGTCTTCAATCTATCCCAATCTGCTCGTCGTCATTGATCGTCCCCGCGGTTCCTTGGTCAACGGGCTTCATCTTTTCCCACCCTCATCCTGCTGTGTTAGTTGTTAGTGTTCCTGTCCGTGGCGCTGCGGCGACAAGACCGAACCGCCGTCACGAGCAAAGCCCACGGCCCAAAAAAGCTGTCGTCTGCCAAAGATCGGTTCAACCATTCTTTCTTTCTGACATCCTCCGTTGATTACTTTTGATTATTCTTCATTTGAACTTCCCCTCTTCTTCTCTTGTCCCGTCCGTCCTTACTTTCCCCATAAATCAGACTCGCCTATCAAGAACCTGAAACTCCCGCCAGCGACGGAGTCACCGCGCTATCGCAGCGACCTGAACGCTCGCCGATTCCCACATTCCACCCAGTCCCTCCTGGCGCAATCTCCAATCTTGATCCCCCTTAGCCAGGAATTCACCAAGGGGGCTGGTTTATTGGAACGCTTAATTGTCCGAGGCACTATCGGCCATAATGTCCTATAATCGCTTGGGTAGGTTCTTAATAATTTCTCCGCTGGTCTACCTGGGACCGATTGCGCGGCCGTGAGTTGTCGCGCATTCTCTCCCTTCTCCGCATCAATTTCCCTCCTGAAACCCTAGTGTCGGGAGCGAGCCTTACCATACGAGGGAATTTGCTCGTATCTGCATGCGAAGAGCTACAGACATTTGTGTCTGTTGCGCTGTCACCCTCGCACCGCCATTTCACTTTCCAATTGCGCACCGCATACGGCGTTTATACTGACCGTCGAGTTGCAGGAGACCCCTACGGGGAGGAAGACAGTCATACACCCATGATGAATCCTCATCATCTCGATGCTCGATCCCCGTCACCGGGCCGGCCATTAAACGCCTACCAACTTTCAGACAATCCCTATGCGCCTCGAGAACACCTGGAGATGCCCTCCAGCGATCGGCTGGCGGAACAACCAACGGTGAGAATGCCCCTGGAGCTGCGAAGGATGATAATGCTGACTGGCGACGCTCGTGGACTAGTACTCGGTCGAGAGACTCCCCAACTCTTATGGTCATAACGAACTCTACGAAGATCACCACCCTCAAGCTTACCCTGGATACGAATACTCCCTTGACCCAGAAGCGCATCACGACGCTTACTATACCCAACCTTACCAGCCGGCGGTAACGCCGCATGACGACTATGACTTGGGGCAATACCCCGAGCATCAGCAATCATATACTGATGATCGGGTCCCCATCCTGCAACCCGATAACCCATTTGGGCCCGATCCTTATGCCGATGAGTATGAAGAAGAGCCTACGATCGCGCCCACGCCCAGCCCGGCGCCGGTCCGTCGATGGAAGACCGTCAAGGAGGTGCAGCTCTTCAACGGTAACCTCGTGCTGGATTGCCCGATTGCGCCCGCTCTGCTCAGTCAGGTCCCTCACGCCGAACCCCCGGGTCGAGATGAGTTCACGCACATGCGTTATTCTGCCGCCACGTGCGATCCAGCCGACTTCTTCGAGGAGCGCTTTACTCTGCGTCAGAAGCTTTTTGCCAAACCTCGGCACACGGAGCTTTTCATCGCGGTCACCATGTACAACGAGGATGATTTCCTCTTTGCTCGGACGATGATTGGTGTGTTCAAAAACATCGAGTACATGTGCTCGAGGACATCAAGCAAGACGTGGGGCAAAGATGCATGGAAGAAGATCGTGGTGTGTGTCATCAGTGATGGTCGTGCGAAGATCAATCCACGAACGCGCGCTGTCCTGGCTGGTTTGGGATGCTACCAGGATGGGATTGCCAAGCAACAAGTTAACGGCAAGGATGTCACCGCGCACATCTACGAATACACCACACAGGTGGGCCTAGAATTGAAAGGAAACCAAGTCAGTATCAAGCCTCGGACTGGATGCCCCGTTCAGATGATTTTCTGTCTGAAGGAAAAGAACCAAAAGAAGATCAACTCGCACCGCTGGTTCTTCCAGGCATTCGGTCGCGTGCTGGATCCGAACATCTGCGTTCTTCTGGATGCGGGTACGCGGCCCGGAAAGGACTCGATCTACCATCTTTGGAAGGCCTTCGATGTTGATCCGATGTGTGGAGGTGCTTGTGGTGAGATCAAGGTCATGTTGTCGCATGGCAAGAAGCTGCTCAACCCGCTGGTTGCTGGGCAGAACTTCGAGTACAAGCTCAGTAACATCCTCGATAAGCCGCTGGAGTCTGCCTTCGGATTCATTTCCGTGCTTCCGGGTGCCTTCTCTGCCTACCGATACGTCGCGCTGCAGAACGACAAGAACGGACAAGGTCCGCTCGAGCGGTATTTCCTGGGAGAGAAGATGCATGGTGCCAATGCCGGTATTTTCACGGCAAACATGTACCTGGCCGAAGATCGTATTCTTTGCTTCGAGATTGTATCGAAGCGCAACTGCCGCTGGCTGCTGCGATACGTTAAATCGTCCAACGGCGAGACCGATGTCCCCGATCGGATGGCCGAATTTATCCTTCAACGTCGTCGTTGGCTCAACGGTAGTTTCTTCGCTGCTGTTTATGCGATTGCGCATTTCTACCAGATCTGGCGAAGCGACCATAGTTTCATGCGGAAGTTCATGTTGTTCATCGAGTTCATCTATCAGACCATCAACATGCTGTTCGCGTGGTTTGGCATTGTAAGTAGTCATTCACTCTCCGATGGATCATCACTAACAGACATAGGGCAATTTCTTTCTGGTTTTCCATATCCTTACGGCGTACCTGGGCGATGATTCGCTGCTGGGCACGGTTGGTAAAGTGCTTGGCGTGGTATTCGAATGGCTCTACCTCGCGACCTTGGTAACTTGCTTTGTTCTGGCGCTCGGTAACCGACCCGGCGGATCAAACAAATTCTATATGACGATGGTTTATTTCTGGATTGGCATCATGATCTACCTGGCATTCGCAGCGGTGTTCGTGACCGTAAAGTCGATCCAGTCAGAAGTGCAGGAAAATGGGTTCACCTTTTCGGATCTGTTCACGAACTACCAGTTCTTCTCGATTATCGTGTCTCTCGGCTCCACCTATGTGATGTGGTTCCTCGCCTCATTCATTTTCATGGACCCTTGGCACATGTTTACCTCGGTAAGTATTCCCTAGCAGTCAGGAAAAATCTTTGCTAACGCAAGCAGTTCATTCAATACATTCTGCTCACTCCGACCTACATCAACGTGCTCAACATCTACGCCTTCTGTAACACCCACGATATCACATGGGGTACGAAGGGAGACGACAAGGCAGAGAAACTGCCGTCTGCGAACCTGAAGCCTGGTGGCAAGGTGGACGTCAACATCCCGCAGGATGATGGCGACTTGAATGCGCAATACGAAGCCGAGCTAGCCAAATTCGCCACGAAGCCCCCCAAGGAGGAGAATATTGTCTCCGAGGAAGACCGCCAGGCCGACTATTACAAGGGATTCCGTAGTGCGGTCGTGCTGGCGTGGGTGTTTTGCAACTTTGCCCTGGCCGCGGTGGTGCTCAGCGCGGCTGGTCTGGAGGAGTTTAGCAGCGACAATGACTCGACAGAGAACACGCGCGCCACGATCTACATGGCGGTGGTGTTGTGGAGTGTGGCGGGGTTGTCGCTTTTCAAGTTCCTGGGAGCGATGTGGTTCTTGACAGTGCGGATGGTAAGTTAGCCACACCCTCCAAGACGTGAATTTACTAACTAATGGTGTTTTAGTTCCGCGGTGTTTAATCTGGCGTTCAATCGGCATAGATGGACAGACAAGACAAGATATAAAGCATACCGCTGCAGGCTCGGTATGGTATGATGATGACAAGCAATGATGGTTTCATGATCGACGGGGCAATGGATACCCGATTGTTGATATGATAGATAGTTCTTTAGGTTTATGTAACATATGACATGATATTCGCAAGCAGTCGGCAGTACACATGCAAGTAGATAGATAGTCCGTAGGAAGGAAGCAGTGAATTTTGTGCTTTCACTATAACTGTATGATATATCAATAAATCTGCAGCAATAATATAACAACAGCATCATTGGTCTAGTGGTAGAATTCATCGTTGCCATCGATGAGGCCCGTGTTCGATTCACGGATGATGCACATCTTTTTTTTTTCCCCTTCTTTGTCATCCCCCCAACTTCAACCCTCCAACACCATACAACCACATGAACATATCTATCATGAAATACTCTTGTTCCTTTACAGCAACATGAAACTAGATGCAGTCTAATAAATAGAGACTTAAGCCATAACACAAACCGCAATCCCACCCAACACCAACGCCATCCCCAACCACGTCTCCCGCTCAATCACCTTCCTCTCCACATACCATTCCCCCAGCACCGTGAACAAAAAGGCACTGGAGTTGGCGAGAGGGACAGTCAATGATAATTCTATCATCACACATCACATATGACTATTAGTATATACCCACCTCTAAAAAGGTAAAAAAAAAAAAAATGGTTATAGATAAACATACCATGCTTCCCCACCAACAAGAAAAACCACACACTCCCCGTCAAATTCACCACCAACGGGATAGAGTACGCGGGCGTGCGAAGCAGATTTACAACGGTCCAGAATAAAGTGGTGATTTTCTTGCGGAGCCAGGATGGAGGTTTTTGCTGCTTTTGCTGCATCCATGCTGGCTGTTGTTGTTGTTCTTGGTGGGTGGTTGAGGCTGGGGGAGGATTATCTTCCTCGCTTTCTTCGCCGCCTTCTTCGGGGCGTATGTCATCGGTGTAGTCGGTGGTAGTGACAGGTGTTAGAGGGACGTTGGTGTCATTGCTGTCATTGTTGATGCTGCTATCCTGTTGCTGTTCTTTCTGGCGAGCTGCAAAGTCCGCGGCTGCGCGCCGGATGAAAGGGGTGGTGAACCCCCAGGCGACCCCGACTAGGAGGAAAGAGAGAATGTAGTTGATTACGGGGGGGTTGGAGGGGTCTGTTTCTGGGTCCATTTTGGGGTTCCTTTCTGTGTCCATTTTGGGGTTCCTTTCTGTGTCCTCTGTGGATGAGATGGAAGTTGGATTGGAGAATGGAGATAGAGAGGGATGGGGGGGGCGGCGGTTGGTTTTAAGGAGGTGTGGAGATGATGGTTGATGCATGCATTACATGCAGTTTAGTTTGAATGGGGCTCGGCGGGAGGCGGGACGGGCAACTGGCGGGTGGAGGTTAGTCTTTTAGTTATTACTAATTTGAGAGCTGCTCTTCAGGGTCAATTGCAGAAAAAATAATTCATCCAAACTGTACTCTGTGGAATCTTCTCGGGAATTGCATAGCGGGTATACAACGTTGTTGTACAGTATCTGGTTGAGCGGTAATAATCCTAGCATAATTACAGCAGCCGCAGAAGAAGCTCTGACTTCTAAAGCTCATGCATGGATCTTGCCTATGGTGTATGACCATTACAGATTTAATATTCCACTATCCACTAATTGCTACTGTAGGTTAGCTAGAACATAATCTATGACTGGCCTTTCAGCAATCATTCGCCCTCTAACTGCCTCATATGTCTGAATAATTAGGAGCCAGTAACCCCACAAAGTCATCTTTTTTTTTTTTTTTTTTTTTTACCCTCGGGAGCAACAGAAGACGGCATAGGATAGTAACAATGAGCAAGGGCAGGTCTCGGCATGTATCACCTGAGAGCAGGTGAACTTTGCCCAGCGTGGCCTCCTCACGCGATGAAGAGAGCATCATATTGAACACATTCATGTGAAGCCCGAGACACAAGTTGCCTAGAGGGATAACGTTCATGACTATTGGCCGCGGACTACATGTGTGCCGCTTGGACTGGCTGAGAGCATGTGGATGTTGCATTTCGCCGGGATGGTCAAGTAGACTCAGATCCCTAAGAAATAAAGACACATAGGGATAAAGAAAAAGAAGAAGAAAAGCTATAACTGCTTTTATATATATATACTAGGCAACCAGCTTTCAAGCAAAGCTTGATTACCTAGAATTAGCGAGTTGGACACTCACATATCATGCAAAACGCTGGGGTTACATCTCTCAAATAAGTATGCTGATGCCCTCATATACGAACTTGTGTGTGTATACAAGTATCCAAAACATTGCATTCAAGAGCTTAACCCTATAGCTTATGAGATACATTTCCATGCTACTCAGAAGTGAGGATTCACTGTAATTTTTAATGTAACTTACAGTGCACGAGTATTGCTAAAATCAATGGCAGAATATAGATCGACTCTAGTATCAGTCTATTGAAGTCATATTCACGAGCTATAATACTATATATAAACTAAAGAACTATTCTTGCTGTCTCTACTGACGAGCCGGCAATTACCATTGTCGCCCAGAACGCAGCGGCGTTGAATGGTAGTAACTGGTGTGTAAGTTTCGCTTTGCACACAGAGAGCCTGTCATATCAACAAGACAATCATACGCCTGAATCAATCTCATTCACAAAATTCGTATTGCTAAAGTCATCCCAACTTCGGCAGGTTTGTGATAGGGTGTTGGGTATAGACATATTAGCAAATTGCTCAGGATGCTCCTGTAAGATTAATCAGTCCATGTTTGCAGAATTCGAGATTGCACGACGCAGGGATGACGACGAGAAAGCCAAGTCCTCTATTGGGGGAGGGTTCGTCTTACCATGATCGAGATAACCAGACCCGCGCTGGCATGATTGGACATGTGGCAGTGCATAGGCCACACTCCGGGATTGTTCTGCATCCACTCAAGGACTATGTAGGAGGGTTCGTCTACTGTTCCGGGTTGGAGAATGTGCGTGTCCCGGCGCTGCGGGTTCGACGGATTAACAATGGTGGTTCCATCCCAGGTGCCGGTGCCCTCGGCCAAAACCCAGAAGTTGTGTCCATGTAAGTGAATCGGATGTTGCATGATATATGTGTTGACGAGGACCATCCGAACACTCGAGTTGTGGGAGCCGAAATTATAGATATTGCGCTCCGCCGGGTAGACCTGGGAGACGTTCGCGTGGGTCCCGAGCAAGATCGGGTCGTTATAGTCGGACCGGAAGGAGGAGCCGTCGACGAAAAACACGACATAGCCCGTCTCGTTATAGCCAAGGGTGATGGTCACAGTTTCCACGGTGGCAGGCGTGGCTGGCGGGGTCATGGAATAGTATGGGATCGTTTGGTGCAGCGGATCGTTCCGGCAGTTATTACTTTCCCACGTCGCGCGTGAGGTCGTATTGGGGGTCTCACTCGTGCTTGCAGCCTCGTAGTAGACCGCTGCGAGGGCAGTATCATATGTGATGGTGTCGAACAAACAGGCCGTGTCGATCTCGGACCGCATCCAGACAAGATCGTGAGCGCTACCATTGGCATGGACAATGACATCCGTGCGTTGGCCGGGGCCCAGCGTGATGACATCCGTCGTGTATGGCTCCACGGGGACAAAGTCATTGGCAAAAACAGTCATCTCATGGTTGTCGATGCTGAACTTTTGGTTGGCCAGAGAGCCGGCATTCACCAGGCGCAGTCGATGGCTCTTCCCGGAGTGGAATCGGAACTGGGACAGTCCTGCGCCTGGAAGACAGCCGGCACTTCCACTGGCCGTGGCGTTGCAGTCGTACTGACCCTTGCCATTGATCAGGTTATTATCAAAGCCCACGATCACCGGGGGCTGTTTGAATCCTTGCACAAGAACGTCATAATAGTTATCATGAAGGTAGTCGGAGAGAAGCACGGGACCCAAGTCATAGTCATAATCGCCGATATCAGACTGAACCGGACCGTAGATGACCATCGGCCCGTACAGGCCATCATTGTATTGGGCGCTGTAGTGGGAATGATACCAGCTCGAGCCAAACTGATCCGCCTGGAACTTATAGGTAAAGCTAGTCCCCGGGGCAATCGGACACTGCGACAAGCCAGGCACTCCATCATACCACGGAGACTTCTTCATCGTAAGTCCATGCCAGTGCAGCGTCACCCCTTCGTCCAGAGTATCAATATTGTTCGTTACCGTCACTTCCACCATGTCCCCCCAGTTTGCCTCGATGAGGGGCCCGGGGAATTGATCATTGATCAGGATCACGCTCTTGTTGTATCCATCTGGTGCTTTGTAGGCTCGGGTCACCGAGAAGTTGTAATGCCGGGTCACTCCCGTATTTGGAGGGTCGCCACCTGGCCATGTATTTCCCCATGGAGGTGTGTCATCGTTCTGATCATGCCCCAGAAATTTGGGTAAGATGGGCGATGACAAGGTGCCCCATTTCGATTGACCTAGGGTTCAAGAACCGGCGATGGTTAGTCGAAGGTACAGCAAGGGAGAATTGGAAAGTTTTCGTGTGTACCATTGGTCTTGTTCTGTGACAGCGCAGTCGCAAGACCTGTCAAAACGACCCAAACCGGAAGAACCCCAAACATGATGGCAAAGTCTTGTTGCGATGCAAATGTGCGTGTATATCATGGGGCAGATTTTGGAAATTCCCATTATTTTAAAGGCGCCTCTTCCTCCGCCGCGACGACAAGAGCTCATTTCCCTGGATGGTACGGATGGGAAGATAGTGTATTGCTCAGTTTGGATCTATCTACAGAGACAGGCCGACTCACGGGGGCCAAAAACCATCTTCGTCGAGTCAGAGGGCAGAAGCGAAGAGTCTGCTCCTAGGGCTCCCCAGTGCCGGCCGAGTCGAAAGGCGTTTGTTTTCCCTTCGAGGGGGAGATATTGCTGTGGCTGTGAGGTTCATGGGGGTTAGTTTGCGTACAACAAACTACACTCGCACAATCTATAAACGAGACCGGGACCTTCGAGAGTATCTCGCCTGCAGTAGTCGAAAGACGGCTGCCATTTTAGCATCGCATGGCTCCTGTCTAGCCATGTTCAGCATCATCTCCGGAGTGCTGAGGGTTGACAGTCAGACTTGCTAGTCATGTATAATAAAATTCAAGGGTTGATTGGCTCGATCACATGAGACATCTGGACTAACCAGATTCTCCTTCTTTTAAGCGAGCATAAGAGCTAGTTACTATCTATAACCGATTTGTTAGCCCGGCAGGAAAACCACTTTTGACGTGAGAATCAGCACTAATTTAGTTGTTCCGTCTTATTGCTCCCTCCGGTCCCTGGGACCCGTATTGTTACTTGGTGCGGTATGATGGTATAATCTCGAAGGCCACTTTCCATAGAGTAAATCCTTGCTATGACTACTTTGGTTTTAGAGAAATTCTCGATATGAGCCCCTCGGTATAGGAGTAATTGTTTATGGGGTATGTATACTGTCAACCTTGCAGCGTCGATACCTTCATGAGTAGCATATCCTCAATCAATGTTAAGGACATGGACTGAACTCGGCGTCCGAGATTACTGTATATAATACAGATACCCCGTAATACCACTGTAATACTCCGGTTAAGACGGGCTGGTGCGATCTTATAGGCGTTCGGTGGAGCCGCGATCCAGACCGACACCCATCACAGCCCGGGGTAACTATAGTCTAGATCCCCAACAGTTCCTTTAGTCATGCTGACATTAGATGAACTAGTCAATAGTTAGTTAGTTAAGTTACTTAGCTAGATAATAAGCTACATCGCTCGGGCTGGTCAGCGACTGAGGTTACATTCCCAATCATTCCCAAGTGTTGTTGTTTGCCATTCTTCTACCTCCAATAGTATGTGGCGCAACTCCTATCTCATCCTATCCTTTCATCACAACATATAGCCACCGGCTAAATACAGGAGTGGATAATACCCGAAGCGCTGCACTTTTCAGCTCATATCCCTAGCATCTATGATATATCGTGAGGATATGGTTGCAAATTTCGTGAACAAGGGTCTGAGGGCTATTGCTGAAATGAGAACTCCACTGGGAACTTCTATCTCCACGTGGCTTCTGGCATTCTTCTCCTCATTAATCTAAACATCATTAATACAGTAACCGTGTAAGCTCGCCTTTTTTTTTTTTTTTGTACAAGATACCTAGTTGTTGGGATTGGTAGGTGGTAAACTACACGCAATCAATGTCAATAGTCCAGAATCACATTCATCATCTATGACGGCAACCCTGAGTATCCCCCACCGACAACATAGTCATCGACCAACTGTGAAGAGTTTTCACCACATTACAAAAGTTCTCTTATTTCGCTCTCTGGCTCTCCTAAGAAGCGTCTATTGGCTACCCAGATACCATTGTCGCATGACCTTTAATGACTCGGTTGCAAGAAACCTTTACCTTACCACCTCCTTTTCACAAAGACAGCAGTCGTAGAAGATATTCCACAAAGAAAGCCCCGGACCTGCATATCCCCATCAGGCGAAAGCCAACGGCGAACCAATACTGAATACTGGCGGGGCTGGTCAGATCGACCGAGATGAGGATGAGGGTCAAACAGAGGGCAGACCCGCCACAGCCGACGAGAAAGTAAAGCATAGACAGCCGGTGCAGGAACCCCACGAGGGCCATGGCGGCGACCATGAGGAGGCCAAGGATTAGGGCAATGGACTTGAACGAGTGGCGGTAGCGGACGGCCATGGAGCGGACGCCGGCCTGAACGTCATATGGGGCGTCAAGGTGGGCATACATGGTCTCGTAGATAACCGTCCAGAGGAGTTCGGTCATGGCGAGAGCGGCGACAGGCGTGGACCCCACCACCTCCGCACCCTGGCTCACAGCGGCGATAAGCAGCATCGCGCAAAAGGGGAGGCCGAGAAACACCGGGGTAAAGTCCATCACCCGCTTGGTCAGGGGGTACAGGGTGTGCAGGACCCCCATGGCGACGCAGTAGGGACGACAGGCGGCCGGGAGGAAGCCTCCACCCTCCAGGAGCCAGACCACCACGCCCAGCTGCGCCAGCATGAAGACGACCGCTTGTCGGGTTGACACTGCCCTACGCGCGATTGGTCGACTCCGCGTCCGCGGCACCCGCCGGTCGAAGTCCTGGTCCAAAATGTCATTCCATGTGCACGCGGCCCCCTGGATGAAGGTCGCGACCACTGTCCAGTACGCCACCTCCCTGATGAAGACCCCAGCTGCCATGGGGGCCCCAGGATGCACGCTAACCCCGTATGTCAGCCCCTGGAGTAGTGGCATCAATGCACCCAGAATCCCCGGTTGGTTCAGCCGCATCAACTGGACATACGGCACCCACGAGACGGGGACCAGTTTAGCCACCCCTGTAATTGGCATCGTGCTTTGTTGCTGTAGGTCTTTCTCCTGCACTGCACTTGTTTTCTTCTCTTGGGATTGCATGGTGTTAACCGGTTGGACGGACATTTTTGTTCGATATGTATCTATTTTTGAGAATGCTGACCGGAGCGGGTGGGGGTGTGTGCCTCTGAAACTGTAAGGAGATAATGTAAAAGAGGCTGTAAGAAAGACGGATGAGAAGTGGCAGTCTGGTGTGTAACGTAGACAGCAATGGGGGGGCCAATTTAGAATAAATATGTGGTTCGATAGCTGGTATCTTTGAATGTACGTGGCACTACGTGGGGGGTTACAGTCCGGGAGACTTCCCCAAGCATTGAGCACGGATCTGCCCTCTATTCAGAAACTTTTTTTCAAGTAAGCCCAAAACGATATTGGACAATGGCGATGCAGCGATTCCCTTAGACTGGTCCGTGTGGTACATTACGTTTTGACCAGCTACTCCGATAACCCCCAGTCATAAGTGCGCCTCACCAGAACCCATATTACTATCCACTAAATAGCCAGGATACGGGCCCATGCCTAGATACTAGTGGAGGCGCGAGAGAAGCTATTTTTTTCAGGGCTTGTATTTTATAGCCAGTCTGCAAGATATCCCTGTTGTCCGGAATACCAAGAGGGAACCAACCCCAGGAAGCGAGATGAGGTGAGCAATGGCTTGCAAGATTTACAAGATTATTTTTATTTTATTTTATTTTTATTTATTTATTAATTTTTATTCATTTATTTATTTTTTTTTTTTTTTTGGTTCCTTTACACGCTAATGCAGCTCCAACAATTGATTCGGTCTCTTTCAAGGTCGGTTAAGCCTCCAAATTGATTTAATCATTGATTTAATTTTACGCTTCATAGTCAACCATGTGATGGATTTTAACTGGTCAAAGAGCTAACATATCCGGGCGGGGGGACAAAAAGCAAAACTAGACCTTGGGCACAGCCTCGATGATACTGTCCCGTAGACTCATCGTATAGGTGTAGACTTTGTTGATAGTCAGCCCAGCCTCGTCTGCCAGACGGTACCACTGCTCCTCCGTCCGTTCCCGAGCTCCTAGAGTGGCCATCATCAACATATCCAACTGCGCCTGCTGCCAGTGAACCCCTGCGTTGGGCAGTACCATCTCATCAATCAAGAGATACGAGTCCGGTGCCATGGCCTCGATCGTATTTTTGATGATCTCTATGACTTTATGGTCGGGCCAGTCATGGAAGATATTCCGCAGATAGTAGAATTTTGCACCTGCATTATACACGGATCAGTCTCAATGAAGAAGGGGGAAAAGGGGCGCTCAGCGGAGGACTGTACCTTTGACAACTTGGGGCGTGAAGAAGTCATACGCCTGTTTCTCCACTCCAGGAAAATCAATAGCATGAGCCAAGGTTTGGGGAAGGTCCTGGACAATCACTCGGCCTTCAAGCTGGGGATAGCGCTGCTTGAAGCCAATGGCTTGGTGTCCCAAGCCACCCCCAATATCAACGAACAGGGCTCTTTCAGGGCTGACACCAGTCGCCTTGTCCAAGACTGGATAGGCGTCCAGAAAAGTAGGCATACCGGCCCGGTTAGCCATCATATGCTCAACAAAATAGCCCAGAGCCTCAGGATGCTGCTGCATATAGATGAAAGCAGGTACATCGGTGTTGAGAGCTTTCTGGAAAGGAGTTTTGACATTGTCCTGAATATCAGGATAGTTGTTCTCCTTGAGCCAACCAGGAAGCACTTGAATAATCTGGCCACAGTTGTTCCACCTAAACAGTGAAGTGTAGAGTTAGTTTGTGCTTGAGATGTAGAGAATGGATAATTGACTTACATATGACCAACCGCAGCCTGATGGCCAGATACAGCAAATGTCTTTGTAATACCCGATGCAGTGAAGGTATCCTTCGAGACCTCCTCGACTGCATAATAAGATGCCAGGTAACGCAGGAGACGAGCTGTAGGCTTAGATTAGATTCAGCTCAGCGTTAGAGAGATTGAGTACAGGCTTACCAAGGAAAACCGGATTGGCACCAGTCTTCTGGCTCAGCTCATCCACTGTAAGGGGGCCCTCAAGCAGTAGCTCAAAGAGCTTCAGGTCAATACCAATACGGATTCCAGCCAATTGCATGTTCTGAAAGAGTTATAAATTAGATCCAAAAGCTTTGGTTTGTTTGCTTGGATTGGAAGGGCAGTGCGTAGAAGAACATACATAGAACGTAAGTCGCTGTACAGTGTCGTTCGGAGACTCAATTGAGACACTCAGCTTCTGTAGGGCATCCAAGACATCTTTGCGGGTCTTTTCATCGCCAGCTTCGACCAGTCTGCGAACTTCCTGGGTAAGAGCTTCCATCTTGGTCTTTCTAGAGGAGGGTGAAGTCCTTGTTCTTTAAAGTAAGAGGCTCTGAGAGAGAGAGAGGAAAGTGAGTAGAGACCGCAATGGAGGCGGACGGAGGAAGGGATTATAAAGCCCCCAAAAAATATAGAACTAGAAATAACCATAATGAGTCGGTAAAAGAAAGAACCGGATAAAGCCGAAGCGAGCGTCCCTTGATCAAACATCTCAATTGTCTCTATCACGCGGCGGGAGAAATGGTCAAGCTAAAATCTGACAGGCATAGTAGTTGGACACTAAATTAGTGTAAGCTTCCCCCTCAATCCTCTCCCCGGATGCTTGAGATTCACGTAGTGTATCTTGTGACTTGTGACTGCATTACATCGTACTCCGGCGCCACTAATTGTACGACTGATACGACTCTATATACACCATGCTATCATGGAGGCGTGCGCCATTTGGTTTCATGTGTTTTTGGCCCCGCGCTACGCCCAAACCACCCCCCAACCACCAAGGCAGACAGGCGTCAATAATAGTTTAGCGACACTGCTTAGGGGCCATACATCAGTATATCTTCTGTCTGCATCACTCACATCAATGTCCTATTCTCCATACTCTTCAATTGACCATGGCGACTGTTACTCCACCAGCCGGTGGCGACCAGAATCGCGGACCCGCTCTGATCACTTTTTTCTGGGTAGAAGCTGCCCTTGCCATTTCGGCCCTGTCATTACGATTCTATGGTCGAGTTTTAGTGAAAGGCCTCGGTTACGACGATTATGTTATGGCCTTTGCGGTGGTACGTCGGCCGTTTTTGATTTGATATTCCACGGCGTCATTGCAGCCCCCAATGCAGTCGCTCATCGTTCCCCTAGGCTCTCTTTGTAATTATGGCTGCCCTGGGCAATCATCTGGCCATGATCGGGGGTGCTCGCCACCTCTACTATCTAAGCACCGAGCAGCAGCTGCGCGTGGTCAAAGTTGATTGGATTGCCCAAACGTTCGGGATTGCAGGGTTCGCCGCAGGGAAGGCTTCGGTTGCTCTGCAAATCCAGCGTATCTTAGGCCCGAGTCGTCGCCAGAACAACCGAGTCCGCTGGACGCGATGGCTGCTCTGGTTTATCATCGCGTCAACATGTCTATTCTGTGGTCTGGATTGCATCTTTCAATTTGTCCAATGCAGTCCTCCCCGTGCTTTGTGGGAGCCATGGATTCCACACACGTGCTGGGATACGAGCGTGCAAACCAATTTTGCGCTTTTCCTGTCAGGTACGTTCGCTTCTGGGCTCGATATGACACCCATTCTAGGGGACGGTGCTTAGACTTCTTACACACTTGCTATAGCTTGGAACATCTTGATTGATTTATTGCTCGCTCTGATCCCTATCCCAATAATCTGGCGAACAAGTTTGTCACTCAAGAAGCGAATCGCTACCTGTACCCTTCTTGGACTTGGACTGATGTAAGTGCAACATAATGCTAACTCCGTCTGGATAGCCCCGGGTCCCTTGCTAAACTAAATCCTCTCATACTTCCAGGGCTGCTGTGTGTGGCATTGTGAAGATCACCTTTCTTGTCAGTCTAGAAGTCCGCGAAGATCTTACATGTATGTGCATGATTCGCCGCCCTCACCGCACCTTTTCTCACACACACACACCCTACCTTCTTGTTCGATGACTAAACTTCAAACAGGGTCGACATATGATCTGGACGTCTGGTCCGCATCCGAGCTTTTTGTGATCATCGTCTGCGGCTGTATCCCGCCAATGCGACCCATTTTCGTGCGATATTTTGAATCCAAGGAGAATTTCAAGGGCTATGAGTACAATCTCTCAGGATACGGCAGTGGTCAGCGTGGTATGCCGCACAAACTGATGAGTCTGGCATCCACAGATGCAGCCGCCCGCGGCAGAGGGGAGGAGGATCTGGTGGCACTCCACTCTCGGACTGAGAGTCTGAGCCCCAGCCCAGCTTAATTGCTATCCCGTGATGTATATAGATTTCTAAAGAGTTGCTGCCTGCACTTTTAAAGGTACTACTGTAGTGACTAATTTTTTCTTCCAATCTTATCATAATCTCTGTTTGATCCTTAAGAGTATAGTTGTACATTATCAGCGTAGCCAGTTTCGAACCACAGCCCAGTCACCCGGTGATACTTGTAACGGCATCCATCCTAAAACCACTGAGAATGCCTCGTTTATACTATATACAATAAATGTTCCTAAGGGTGCAGCCGTTTCCTTGACTTTTACTAAGCTTACAAATCCACAATATAGTCGCTAAAACAGGGGTTGCGGACAGCTCTTGGATCTGGGCGTTGTGGACCCCGATATGTCGGGATTTATATTTGAATCTCGCTAGAGAGGATGTAGATTCTGAAAGCAACCAAAACTATATAGTATATGCAAATCAATTAATCCAGTGCAATGAAGATAGAATTCATATACCTTACAACCTTCTGCCATTGAAGCCATGCAATAGGGAACCTTATTAGCGCTATCTAAAATATAACTAGATATTTTAGAAGAGTCAGGAAAAGTAACTATACAACAATAAGATAAACAAGCAAAGCAAGACAAATAATCGGAAATCATAAGTATTTTATGGTCCCAGAACATCACTCACCATCACATAGATCAAATACTTATTAAACAATATTATATGACTCTAGAATACTACCTTATTATTCGAAAGTATGAGTGCATTTGTAACTAGCTAACATCATCGGGTATCAACCATGTGGCAGCGGGTAAAAACCCCCATAACCACTCCCACCGCACGAGCATAGCATAGCACACCACCACTACTGCCCATCCGTGTCCCGCACTATATCCTTATGTCCCACATATCAAGCAATTCCACTTGATCCCTCAGCTGTCCACGTGAGACTCGCTGGATCGCTTTCAAACGGACCCCAGATGCATATCATCACTTTCAAAGAATAAGCGACAGTTCAATCTGAGATCTAAGTTAAGTTCGGTGAATTAGCCAATAAGGTCTATCAGACCTTATTTAGAAAGTACAAAATAGATCTTCGTCTAATAGGCTGGCATTATCCTGAATCATTCAGACTGCCAATCCTACCAAATTCTGACATAATAACCTGCTCAGATTCCCGACTTTGAAAATTGAAACATGCGCTAAGCTCCATAAGGACTCCACTCCGCCCCCGGGACTTGCGCACACAAGGAAAAGCATATCTCGCATCATTTCAGAAGATAATAACTGGGTATCACATTCATATCTACAATCTATGCTCTCACACATAACTAGGATAACAACTATATACAACGCAACACATTCGTGGTAATTACCACTCCACCCGATCATCACACACCAATTGTACATCCCATCGCTCCTCGCCGCGCCACACTCTTCCCGGCTGATTCCGCCCCGCCACCGCCGTCCGCAGTGTGGAAATCATCCCCGCCGGTCCGCTGGCGAGTACCCGTGTCGGATTATCGACCACCCGGTCTAGGAAGTCTTCGATGATATCCTCCAGGTTGGGATGCTTGTGGGACGCTGTCGTTGACCCTGTCTCTGTGTCTGTGACTGCAGTGTCTGTAGATGAGAGGGTATACTGCACGGCAACCCCAGAGTCCGACGACGACGCGCTAGCTCCCCCACAGCAGGGTGATTTCTTCTCGATGTCAGAAACCTCAGGGATTGGTGCCGTCTCTCGCGTCACGAAGATGCGAACTCGGAATGTGTTCGGGTGGGTGGATGCCAGGCGCTGCAGGATGTCGAGCTCCGGGGCGATCCATTGCGTGTCGGCCTTGCGGCGGATGATCCAGATGAGCTCGAGGAGCTGTGTCGGTTGGGATGATTTGGAGGAGGCGGTGGATGTGTTGCTGAGTAGATGGAGGAGTGGGGGAAGTACAAAGGTGATGCCTGTCCCGCCGGCAATGCAGAGGAGGTTGCTGCTGCTGCTGCTGCTGCTTCCTGCGGTCGGAGTAGTAGTCTCCTCCATGATGGACTGGCCGTAAGGCCCGCAGAGGATCACTGGAGTGGTCGGACCGGTGCTCGTCATGGTGGTGGTCTCCCCGTCACTCGGTTGCGATGTTTGTGACGAGATGCGTGCGAGCTGGGCCAGTTCCCGCGTCAGTCCCTTCCGAGCGCGGATGATGTAGGTGTGCGGCTGGCCAGTGGGTAAGGTGTCTGGCACGCTGCTGGGGGTGAGCGGGTGGGCTTGCCACAGACTCAACTGTGGGAAGCAGAGGAAGAAGTGCTGGCCGATGTGCCAGGGGTCGTGGTTATGGTGGAAGTCCAGGCGGATGATGTCGCCGTCGGCCGGGTTGGGGTGCAGCTGGATCGCGGCGTGCGGGATGTGCAGCCCCCCGATGGTGGACGACGCCGTGGCTGGGACGTTCAGATGGTGCATCACGAAGACGCGAACGAGGCGGATCCCCCGGTCCAGGAACCAGACCACCAACGAGGCCAGCATCCAGCAGTACAGGTGGGACCAGTGCGCCCAGCAGGCCCCGACATAGACCATGGCCACTACGTAGTGGGCCTTGCGGAAGAACTCGTAGCCCGTCAGCTGGATGCCGCGCTTGGTGCTGTGAAACACCAGAAAGGAGAGCAGGATCATGGCCACAATGCCCCAGATGATGTACGGCTGCGTGATGAAGCTGTTCCACTGCGCGGGCTGCGGCTGGTAGAGCTTCCCCTCCATGATGGTCCAGCCGATGGTGTGCATGGCCGACTGAATATAGATCACCCATCCCAGCCAGCGGTGGAGGAAGTTGAAGTGGTGGTAGGGAATGCCAGTGATCAGCGAGAGCAATGATTCCCGGCTGGAGAGCAGGATAGACAATGGCGTGAGGGCGAACGCCAGCACGCCGATGCGGTCCGCCCATGGGCCCAGTCCACTGCGCGTGTTGTGGAGCGAACTGCCGCTAATGGGAGTGACCCAGGTCTTGTAGGTGACGCCCACCAGGGTAAAGACCAGCAGATACCCAGAGAGAATCAGGAAGACGAGGACTTGCAGACGCGTAGTATGTCCGAACACCCAGGGCAAGGTTTCTGGGAGCAGATGTCGCCGGACCAGCGCCTGGATTGCCCGCGAAAGACGGTAGAGGGCACTCTGACGGACGGGCTTGGGCGAGGATGTAGCCACAGATCGATCAAACTGAATGAGACGTCCTCCCAGCGCCCACAGAAACAATATGCCCAAGATCACCGCCCACAGAATGAAGCTGTAGAGCATGCTGACATCGTGACCATGGTAAACCGCGTCCAAATAGGCACAAGTGCCGGCATCCTTGGTGCAGGGAACCTGACGGGCCAGATACCCCCAGTGGTATTCCAAGGCGGAATCCTGGGAGAAGTCCTGGATATGGCCCATGGTGGGAGGAGCGAGGAAGCGTAAACGGGGAGGAGATTTGCAAGAGGTGCTCGAGAGCAGGTGCCGGCAGTGAGCCATATGTATACCTTCATGATTGGAAAGTGGATTCGTCGCGGTGGAGTCGCCAAGGCCGAAATCTGCTCATCGCCAAGCATCCTACATGATAATCTGCTCATTTCACGCTTCGTATAAGTAGACCGTGCCATTCCCCTCTCCACTGGGTTTCAATTGCAACACCATCAGTACCACCATCACCACCATCACCATGGACATGGATATGTCCAGCAGCTCCAACTCGAGCGCCTGCTCGGTCACCGTACGTCGTTCACTCATTCTCACCCTCCCTCTGCTTGACATCCGATGACTAATCAACATAGCAGATGTTATGGAACTGGACCACCATCGATGCCTGTATGATGCCTTAGTAACATCTGTATACTATCCAACCCTAACAAACTACAGGCTTCCTCTCTCCCACATGGCACATCAACACAGCAGGCCAATTCGCCGTCTCCTGCATCGGCGTGGCCCTCCTCGTCATCTTACTCGACTTCCTCCGTCTCATGAGCAAGCAATACGAGGAACATCTCCAGCGACAATTCCAGCGCTACGTTGCCGCACAAACTGCAGCAGCAGCATCGGACCGCGCACAGTTCTTCTGCGGTGACAGCCTGGAGGAGCACGGACCAACGGTACTCACCTTCCGAGCCAGTCCCCTGCAGCAGTTGGCGCGGGCGCTACTGCACACGCTGCAGTTCGGTCTCGCGTACATCATCATGCTGATCGCCATGTTCTACAATGGCTACATGATCATTTCGATCTTCCTGGGCGCGTTTCTGGGGAAGATGTTCTGCGACCGCGGCGAGTACCGTGTCGTGGTCACGGCGCGGCCGGCGGCTAGGAGCACGACGGATGCGACCAAGGCGATGGAGATGGAGAAGGAGTCAGGGAAAGTACAGTCGGAGGAGTGGACGACGGGTTGTTGTGGGTAGTTAGGAGGTAGTTCTACGGTATATACCCTATAGATACTAATGTAATGAAGTCCATGATGTTCTGATGTTTCAGGTTTGTCTCACTTTGTGAAATTGGAGGGGCCCGCTGTAGAGTGCTTAGTCATGGGGGTTGGTGCTGCCTCGTTATGGCCTTGGTGCCTGATAGGGTGTTTCTTTGCCCTAGTAATGGTCAGTTTCCCTCAAAAGCCAAGATACTTTGGGATACCTCGTCTATCATAGAACAATGAATCCTTGATTGAATTTAAGAAGCTCCTCACTATAGGACGGAAAGGCAATAGGCGCAGGCGTTTACTAGAGTCCGGATCTTGTGTAGGCAAGGTATAAACAAGGTACTACGCGGAGAAGCTTACGGGACACTAAATTTGTAGCAAATACCATTACCATGGAGCGTAATTAAGTCAAATAAGCATGTTAATGGCACTTCGACTATGTAAATGCATTTTCAAGCACCAATATCGCAATCACACAACCAGAATGAATACTAATCTTAATCAACACTTTATAAATTAAACCCCAGACGATTCCGCGCTTAAAGGAGCGGGTGATCTAAGCCCTAAGCTCGCTGCTGTAGCAGCTCCTTCAGACAGCTAATGATCATGTCCATGGAAACGCTGAGGCCAGTGTCATCAGGGCCGCGTTGCCCCTTGTACACCTCGAAGATAACATTCCGGGCCAATGTCTCAACATCCCGAGCATTTGCCCAGGACCTTGTCCTTTGCAAGTCGGCAAACAGCTCTAGCACAGTTGCATATTCCCCCTCACTAGAGCTAGACCTTCGATCCACTCTTATCTGTAATTTCCCTAGCTGTACTTCCAGGTAGTCAACGCAATGCGCTGGGCTCATCGATGGAAAGACAATATCAGTCGGGAACCGAGATCGTAATCCCGTGTTAGTATGAAGTAGCCTATCCATATCGTCCGAGTAGCCAGCAAGGACAATCACAAGCTTGCGAGCGTAGCGTGGCTTTGTCATGCAATCAACCAGCTCCCCAATGGCTTCGTTAGTAAAACTCGAGCTGCTGCCAGTGGATCTTCCCGCCAAGCGATAAGCTTCGTCTATGAATAGTACCTTTCCCAGAGCCCGCTCCAGAAGTTTGATCACCTTGGGTCCTGTATGTCCTACATACTCCCCTATCAGATCCGTCGCAGAGCAATCAATCACTTCGGACGTGGAGAGGAATCCCATCTCGTAGAATATATTACCAAGGATGCGAGCCGTAGTAGTCTTTCCGGTTCCTGGCGGCCCCTTAAAGACATATGCGAAAGGGATATATGGGCGCGGATCGATCCCTTGGGATCGCATTCCCGCCGCTACCTTCTGATAGTTTCTGAAAGGGGAGATGATGCTGTCTATGCCAATCATCGATGAGAGGAGTGATTCACATGCCTTGCTACCCCTGAAAGCCCTATCATACTCCGGATCGAAATCGGCGGCCTCAATCATCTTTCCCTTTCGGTCCGTGACACCCCTCAACCTCTTGTTAAAGGACGCTTTTGCCTGACCAAGCAGGTTTTCGACGTCACCTCCATTCCCGAAATTGGGCCGGTCTCGAGCCCGCGCGAGGACTTCTAGGGCAACTTCTCTGGCATGATCAGTAGCCTCTATTTCATCACGAGACATTTTCAGGTCAAGTATCATGCCAAGCTGATCGACTGAATAGTCTTGAAAGTGAAAAGCCTCTTCTAACGGGAATCGACGTCGTAGACCGGGATTACTGTTGTTGAAGAACTCCTTCATCAGGTCCGGATAACCAATGAGGATGATACAACGATCAGCGCCGGGTTTATTCGAAATGTTCGTGACTAGCGTGTCCACAACAGCGAGCCGAAACGTATCTGAGCAATTAGCCCCGTGCCTGGTTCCCTGATAAAGCATATGTGCATCATCAACGATGAGCACCTTGCCTTCAGTAGCACGGAGTATCTCCTTGGTGTTTGCTTCCGAGTCACCGATATATTGCCCAATAAAATCGGATGGGTTTTTCAACACAACCTCATTACTAGACAGGAGACCAAGTTCTGCAATAACCTGCCCATATAGCTTGGCAACTGTCGTCTTGCCGGTTCCCGGAGGACCCAGGAACACCTTGTTCAAGGGCATATCAACTGGAGGAAGGTCTTGAATCTCACGGTGGTAATTGGTGTTTGCTCGATGCACAAGTTCATCGACCATCTCTTTGACTTCCTGAAGCCCGATCATACTTTGCAGTTGCTTCCAAGCTTTGCTGTTTTCCCGCCTATTCTCTGGTTCTGGTCCAAGAAGGTCGCATCTTGTGAGAAACTTGTAGTTGGGGGGCTTTCCGCGTTTAGCCGCCTTGTCTCCCAAGGACTGGCAGAGTCGCGAAGCTTGACGACTCATCACCTGTTCCAGAGCAGCGCGCAAAGCAAGCATATTACTGAATTCGTTTTCGGGTCGCGTACGACAGATCCGACGTGTAACGATTTTCAGATACGGGCCGTCCCAGCCCCCGTCAACGTGCAAATTAGCCTTCTTCAGTATGCGAACCAACAGGCGATGGACTTCTTCATCGGAATAGTCCTCGAGGGCCAGCTTCAGGGTGAAGAGGCGAGATGCTCCAGTGTCACAGAAGCCTTTGTGCGGTCCGATGAGAATCACTGCGATATCTCCACTATAAGCCCGCATGTAGGTGAGAAACTCGTCAGTTATTGCTGCATTAGTTGTAAGCTGGTCGGCTCGGTTGATGAAAAGGACCTGAAGCCGTTTAGTACTTCAACAGTATCTCCAATAAAAGGGAATTTTGAGCATACTCCATCTAGTAGGTCCCAACAGGAGAATTTCAAGCACGCTACGTGAAACCCTGAATAATGGCTTTCATTTCCCGCCACAAGATCAAAACACGCAAGGAACTCCGCATAGAGCTTGGCTACAATCGTTTTTCCTGTATTCTTCAGTATATAGTTGCACATTTGTGAAACAAGACTCACCTGTTCCTATATTCCCAGTGATGATTATGTCACGGTGGGCCTTTTTGAGGTCTTCACCCCGCGAGATACCTGCCTCGATTCTGGCTCTGAAGGCCAGAAATTGCGCCTTAACATTTTCTTGGCCAACGAGGCACATCACGCGGTCCATCAACCTTTCTAGGCGCTGTTCATTTCTGGAGGGCTGCGGTCTGGCTAGTAGCCTTTTCTGTCTAAGCCATTCCAAGCGGGAGGGTGATTCATCGTTCACGTCCTCGACGTTGGCTTCAAGGTCTTCAATGGCTTGATCGGCAAATCTCAGGTCGTAGTCTTGCATATTCGATCCATCAGTAGTGTCATCGTCTTCTAGTGAATACTTCCAAGTCTTGCAGAAGTAGTCGCTATCTGTGCTAGAAACAGATTTGGTGTCTTCATCTTCAGCACAGCAATCGTCGTCTTCGCTGTTGTGCTCTTCATCTTGATCGGACCTATTGTGTTGACTTCTGTTATCATTGACTTCTTCAGTCTCGTCACCATCGACTTGGTGGTCATCGGTTTTGTCGCCAAGGCCAATCTTCTCGTCGATCTCGTAGACTTGGTCGTTATATTGGATGTCGATTTGGTTTTCGTTGACGTCGTCGTACCCGGGTGTCTGTGTCTTACTGTCTTGTTCTTCTGCGTTGACATTCTGTTCTGCGTTATCAATTGGGCTCCCCTCTTCGTCCAATTCTTTGCGATTGGGACTCGAGTTGATAACTTTGTTTTCACTAGACAACCTTGTTTCCGTTGGCCCACCCTCGTCAACATGCGTCTCAACAGCTCCCCCATCACACAGTTGGCTTGGTTCTCTTGCTGTAGCGTCTGTTTTCTCGTTTTCAAATTCGCCGCATGATTCCCTATCTTCTGTAGTGGTATATTGTTCGGACGAATTTTCCTCAGAGCCATATGGGACAGCGCCCTCAGGGTCTTTGTGCTCAGGACAATTGAGCGCGGGAATTGGCGCGCCTAGAACGGTGGTATCAAGGTGCTGCCAGTCATCAGGACTCGAGTCAGCTCCCGTCGTCTTTGGTTGACCTTCTCCGGCATTTTGTTGGTTATACCATTCTCCATCGGTTATAGTGGCCATTTTGTCGACGATGTTCTCGTTAATATCCTCGTCTGGTAGGCCTGATTGTTCTCCCATTTTGCTGTCAGCTATCGGAATTTTCCAGGCAAAGAAAGATATGAAAAGCTGAAGAACAAACGTACTTCTGCCGAGGGTTCTGGGGGTATTTATAGCATAAGTAGCCATTTATCGAGCCCTTTGTTGCTGTGAGGATATGAATATTATCCTCATTAAATTATGGTAGGCACCGATGCTGTAGCCTTCAGTGAAGTTCGGTGTGCGCAGCTACCTCTCAGCGCATATGCAATTAGACCGAGAACATCATCATCATATATATAAACCTGCACGAATGGTGCACCCTCAGCACTATTTACCACGCATGCATGCAGCAAGCATGTCCTTTGCCTACTTGTGAGGCTCAGTGTGCTCAATGCATAAGGTCCTGCCATTGGGGTCAGTCTTATACCACCCTTGAGAGATAGTTGATTTCCAACACATATATATGATGATGGTGGTATAGTGATGATTGGCGTTCGATATCTCACATAGAAATGCATCCAGTTACTGAACGGAACACATCTCTGCGCATTATTCATGTATGTTCTTGGCCAGTAAACCAGGCAGCCTTGTCTGCCTAAGCCAGTAGACCTGGTCGCATGTTCAGGGGGTTTCCACACCCATCCCTTACGTGAGACGGGCAAGGAAATCACGTAGATGGACTCTCCCGGTCATAATAGGCTTATCTTCGCGCCAATTCCGGTCGTGATATATAGAGTTCAGGTCAGGAGAATGGCGACAGGCTTTTTGTATGGATGCTGCTGAGTCTCGGTACATCAGCGTGGAGTCCAAATAGCGACGACATTTCACCGCGGTGGGGTTAGTCACTGTAGTAGAAATTCATCTAGCCAGTTAGTTACTGTGCCAGTAAATTCAGCAAAGACAAAGTGGTGAAGCGATAGCCATCACTAGTCTGCTTTTTGCATACCTAATTCATCACTCAAATATTCATAAGCACCATAGATTGGAACAGCAGCCAACATTCGTTTCATTCAGTCCATAAGTGTTCGCGATCTCGTTCAGTGCCGGTGGTTGGGGGAATTGGTAAATTACTTCCTAGCAGGGGAACGCGCACGCACGAGGCTCTAGCTCCCTTATATCACCTGAGGACGCTCACTCTTCACTCCACACCACATCCACATCCACAATCTTCTTGATTACCGCCACGAGGCTGATGCCAACCTTGGCGAGACTACGTCTTCATTACATGCTTAGACTCTCTATTCGGCCTTGATACTTCGATAAGCAAGAGTGGGAGGATGATAAATTGACAATCTGCAATTCGAGCATAAAATCACGTTATGTACCTTCTTGAAACGTGACTCGGCGCCTTTTGCTCAGAGCAAGGAACGAAGCTCTTTTTGAGGCTTCTGTCCAATGACAATATTCAGTTGAGGCGCATATCCATGCTTCAACACCTCGTCCCGCAGATCGTCCAGGAAAGCATCAAACTCAGCGGGAGTCCTCGCCACCCCAGGGATACCGCCAGGAGGCAACTTATGCCCGAGGCTGCGGTACGCTTCCACAGACATATAAGCAGAGGCTACTCTCCACTGCTCTTCCCTAGCCATCGCACCATACCCCAAAGCGAACGAGGTCTTGCTAATGTTCACGAACCCAAGGCCTCTCAACAAATCCTCCAGTTCATATGCGATATAGGCATTCATCCCAAAAGCAGCAGTACTCCACTTTTGCATTTCCGACATCTTGGCCAGGTTCGGGAACTTTACAGGGTCGAATGGTGTGTCACGATCCACCCACTGGGCTTCCACGAGCTGAATCCAGCCTCCAGGCTTCAGCACTGAACGCAAGTTTCCCACGACCTGTGGCCATTCCTCGGTTTTTAGGGCCCAGACAAGAAAGCGTTGATGAACGATGTCAAAACTCTTTGGCCGATAAAGATACCCTGGAATTGGCTCACGGATATCATGTTTCTGGAGGTCCACAACCGGTCCATCTGGAGATGGAGGTGGGAAAAGCGCGGAGCCAATGTCAATGCCATGAAGAGACCATTTCTGATTGGGATAATGCACTGCTAGAGAACGAAGCCAGGTTCCTGCTCCAGCCTCATCGGTCAACGGAATTATCTCAAGGTTAGATGGGCTCTCTCCTTTCCACTCACCGTCCGCTGCACCAGAGTCCAGAATCCTCAGGGTTGCATTGGTCACCACAGGCGTGCTCAGGAGAAGACCTCCTGTGGATGACAGTATGAAGTTGTGTTGTCGTTGGAGACGATCGATCTCTCCTTGGTGATGAGGGAGGTTATAGATCCCTTCGGTTCCAACGAAAGCGTTGCCTTTTGGGGTATAGGAAGTGGACTTTGCAATGGCCATGGTGATACTGACTGAGGATGAGGTGGGAATTCTTCCTGACACGTTTCCAGGATTCCAGTGCCTATTTCTAGCCTTCAAAGGAAAGCGGGGGTTTTGGCCTAGTGGAGCTACTATAAAGATCCCTGGGCCCTTAATTCGGTAGTTATAGTTAGCCGTAGCATGTGCTTCATCCAACCTGAGCCATTTAGCTAGCGAAGCTTTCGATGTCCAATTAAAGATCAATGTAGCTAAACTCGTGCAATTAGACAGGCCACTATGGCACTAGTTCAAACTATACTACGTCATATATTAACCTGCTGACCACTCGACGGAGAAATGATGTAGTATTGCGTCTCTTCGGACATTAGACGCGAAAGGATATATCCCAACATCATACCATCATCTCACCACACTTATTCCTTCTTCCTACATTCTCTCCTCGTCCATACATCATCAATCCCCAATTAACTCAACACAATCAATCAAAATCAATCCCTCCAACGAAGTACAAAACACAACAATATAACCCGAAAACACACACACACACCAAACCCTCATTCTTCCCAGCCTTTTCCTCCTCCTCAACCCCAAAATCCAAACCAACATAAAATCTACCGACAATCAAACGCCACCCTACAACACTGCCAATCCTTCAGCCCCCCGGCACACTCCTTACACGCCATCTTCTTCCCCAGATCCGTTTTCCGTCCCGCATACCAAGCATCACCCTCCGGCCTATTCCCCCCGCCCTTGACATCAACTTCGACCGTCCACGGCAGCAGCGAATGCAGAGACCAATGGCCCGTATCGAGATTCTGCGGGAGGGCCCCGAGTCCTCTGCAGGAGCGATCGTAGACGTAGGTCTCGCGCAGCTGGACTCGCCCGTTGGGTGCGTACGTGGCAATTCCTAGGTTGCAGTAGTTTGCGCCGGTTGGGGTGCAGAGGTCGGAGACGAGGTTGTAGGGTGCAGACGGGGGGATGATGTTGGGGGTGGAGTGGATGATGTTGGGGGCGGAGTGGATGATGTTGGCGGCGGATTGGGTGGCGTCGTGGGCGACGTCGAGGGCGGCGGTTAGGGGGTTGGTGGGGTGGGCGGTGGTGAGGGGGAGGATTAGGGGGAGGGTAGTAGCTAGGGTGGTGAGGAAGAGGTTCATTTTGAAGTTCAATAGTGGTAAGTACTAGGAGATGGATGATGGTGTGTTTTGTTTGGGACTTCCCTGGTCTGGGTTGTGGATGGTGGGATGGATGTAGATGATGGTGTCCTATATATAGGTCGTTTGTCCCTTGTATTGATGATGATTCCATCTGATTTCGGTTCGATTCAGTCATGTATCTGCCTAGTCCCCGGTACTTGGTCAATTGACTGGCTCGTATATGCATGGCGTTAGGCATATACGGAGGATATACAAGTTCAACCTGTCTGGGAGATTGCCAATGCGTCTACCATGAATGACGGGGCAGTGTGGGTGGATATACGCCAACAGCAGGGAACGAAATAGCTGGGATGACATCTACAGGTGATACAGCCGTTCGGATAATGAGGTAAGGTGCATGTACTCATGAATGACCCCGATATGACCGGGGTCAAGTCTCGGTTGTGGAATCAATGAGGTGGCGGCTCCTGGTCCAGGATATAATCTCGGGTAGTATATAGGGGACAATTCGACCATGTGTGCCTAATTTGTATGACGGTTCACTGCTCAATTGTAGCTTGTTGGTGGTGATTGGACGGTTGCTTTTTTTTTTTTTGTCTTTTTAGCGATGGATATACGCACCTGCGTCGTGAGTCAAGGCACTGCTGTTTAGGATAATTGCCTGGTCTGGTGAGACCGGTCAGGTGTTGAAGGTGGCTATCTTGAGAGTGCTGAAGAGGGTCTCTAGGGAAACTGATAATCTTCCTGACTTGGGTACTGCGTAGCTGTGGACGGCATCGAGATGGTAGAAGTTTTATAGCAACTACGTGGCAGTCTTTTTGGGGGCAAATCGGTATTATGAGAAGCTTCGAATTTTCTGCAATAAGTTCTAAGGCAAATTCTGGGATTCTATGTTCAAACAATTGCCATCTCTGATTCTTTAAGACAGCGCTGCAGATCTCATTCACACAAGTAAAGTACCCGAATCAGTACTCACAATCCGTCCAGTAATGTTCGTATCCTTCATCAAATATATATAAGCCTCTGCCACTTCTTCCGGCTGAGCAATCCTTCCCGTTGGATGCTTCGCTGCGGCAATCTGGCACACCTTTTCCTTTTCCTCTTCGCTCATCAGATCCTTCCATAATGGAGTCTCCACCAATCCGGGGCTCACGGCGTTAACACGAATCGGCTTCAAGTCCACCGCCAGATTACGGGCGACACTGCAAGTACCGCCTAAATACCCGGCGACAGCCGTCCAGTTGGGCATCGGGCGTTCCCAATTAGTTCCTGTCGTCAAGGTAATCGATGAATCCGGACCCGGGGAGAGATATCGAGAGCCGATTTTGGCGACGAGAATGGCCGCGAAAAAGCGCACTTGACCGGCAGCGATGAGCTTGTCCCGAGTGATTTCTTGCACAGGCATGATGGCTGGTGAATCGGTCGCGGTGAAAACAATGTGATCAACTTGGTTGATCTTCTGGAAGAGCGCCTCGAGATCTTCTTCGATCGTGTCTTTGGAAAGGTCGCAGGCGTGTCCTTGGACGTGGGCACTTGGAAACTCCGACCTGAGATTCTGGACGACGGATTCAATGCGTTCGCTTGACGATGAAGTAACAGTCACTTTGGCCGAAGCGGCCAGCGAAAGCTTGGCCACACCCAGGCCTATACCGGAGGTGCCTCCAAAGATCAGGACATGCTTGCCCGCGAGTTTGTTGTAGTTGTAGCTGCCTGAGGGCATCTTGTCTAGCTGAGAGCTTCGCTAGGTGGTAACAAGTTCAAGTCTACTATGAAATCAGAAACTCAGGTTTGCATGATTCCCTAACTATACATACCAATTGCAGAAAAGCTGAAGGTGTAACCCCTGACGTGTCTGTCCGCTTAGATCCGCAACAACTGGTCGGGAATTACCGGATGCCCTGTCTCCGTTCATCTATCTCCATTAGTTCGACACTCCATTGCTTGAGCTTCGGTCGGCCATCAAGACCGAATCACCGAAGGCCCGAAACATATGCAATTCATTCAAACATGATCATCTATGCAAACAGCTCAAACCACGGGGAAAGCCAATCACATGCCAAGATAATCTCACCACAAACAGAGCAAACTCAACCACTATCTATATGGAGGGCTGCCGACCAATTACAAGTCTTATACATAGCACCAAACAATGTAATCCTGAACAGACCATATATATAGCCAATTCCTGCTGGAATGAAGCTGCTGTGTCCTCCATCCCTCTCCCAGTTTTTTACCTTGGTCTTCACTTTGCAAGGTTCTCCAGAATGCAGTCACCCTTGGCGCAGAAGAGATTGGCCGGCTTTGACTTGGTTCAAGCCAACTATAAGACAGTCGGTGATCACAAGATCCGCGCTGATTTCATCATCCCCCAGTCAAACTACACCGGCAAGCGACCAGTTATTCTCCGTTTCCATGGCGGTGGTTTCGTAAGTTATTCACCCCCTTAGTCCAATACATCTAACACGTTTGATACTAACATGCAGTAGCTGACCGGAGACTCGCTCTACTTTGAATGGTTCCCCCAATACCTCTTCGACATCGCGAAACAGTACAATGCGGTGATCGTATCTCCAAACTACCGCCTCTTGCCCGAGGCTACCAGTCTTGACTTGTTTGATGACATCGAGGATTTCTGGATCTGGCTGCATTCATCCGCAGCAGCGGAACTTCTATCGTCGCAACCTACTCCAACAGAGCTCGACCTGGATCGCATCATGACTGCCGGCGAATCCGCTGGAGGCACGCTGAGCATCTGTCTCGCCTTGGCACACCCAGAAGAGATCCGGGCTGGAACAGCAAGTTTTCCAGGCCTGGTCCTAAAACCCGTCGAAGGTGCCTCTGGACAAGACGACCGACCTAGTTTGAGCGGACTGCCTCTGGAAGAGGCAAACCGCCTGGTAGACGAAGCGATCAAGCGGGGGGAGGAAGGAATATACCAGTCAGCAGTTGCGCCGCCTGAACGGCTGGCTTTAATGCTTGCTTCTATTGAGACTGGGCGTCACTACGAACTCTACGAACGCGGAACTGAGAAGGATCCCCGCCGGCCACTGCGGCATTCTTTGGAACGGCTGGATGAACCGAACGTCAAGATACCCCGTGGAGGTATATCTATCCGACATGGCCTGGACGATGACATCGTTCCTCCGGCGCTTAGTCAAGCCTTTGTGGACAAGGCACGAAAGGTGTTGACTGGAAAGCCGGGAGGGGATAAGATTGTCTTGACACTGCGGCCAGGGGGTCACGGCTTTGAGAGCGAAACTACAGGTGATGAGGAGTGGTTGCAGGAGAACCTGCGGTTTGCTATCGAGACATGGCTGGAATAGATTCAGATTAGGAATGGTATATCACCATGCATAGTCACATGCGTCGGAAGCCAACCGACCTGCATATGGTGCGGGTCTTTTGTGCCGGATATAAGCTGAAACATTCCGGGTTGTTGATAGATCGTTCAACTACTATCTAATGCGTATTTGAAAACGGGTCCATTCTCTTCTCGATCAATCATATTCCGAGTCTCGGTGTTAACAAAAGTACTGTGATGCGGACCTTCCGCCGAAGAAGCAAGCAGCAACTAGGCGACAGACTAAGTCAGCCACTTGAGACAGGTCCAATTCTATCGCCCCTCTCAGTGTTGCTTAAATCTTCTATAAACCACCACGCTTATCATCGTCAATTTCCTCTAACTCACATCCTACGAGCATTCTCTCATGATGGAATCTGACAGTTCTGCTTCTTCAGCTAAACGTCGGCGCACCGCGCTTGCCTGTGAGGAATCTCGGTACGTCCCCGTTCCCCATCCAACAATCAATCCCGCCCGTCTCATCAACCTCACACATGCAATCGAGACTCACCCTGTGCATCTTACAATTGGTTCAATGGTGCCTGCAAATTGCTAATCTGCTGATGAGCTCAGAGAACACCAAGACACACTCGCGGACGATGCACCCCCCGCGCCCGAGTCGCATGATCTATCGGAAAGATCGAGTCAACATGCCGCGGAACAGTCTGCCCAGGTGCTTGCGGACACTGCTGCTACTTCGTATACGAATGACCAAGACGGCGAACTCCAGCCCGCACCACCACCTGTGGAGGCTTTGCCGGAACGTGTCCAGCACCAAGGGCAAAGGTTCATGGAATCGCGCCGATCCCCCTCCATAGTCCCTGATCAGTTTACTATCAATGGGACAATTTCGAAGACGAGATTCTTTGGAAATACCCAGCGGTCGATCTGCGAGCGCAGGGTAGGTTGCTTTGTATTCTATCATTTTCTCGAGCTCAAGTTTAACGAAACAGGTCCGTCCCTTTTTCGCCATGTTCCTTGAGCGCCACAACCCCGTGAATTCATATATCTATGCTCTCATCGAGCAAACCGAGCGCCTCACACGAGCTGCAAAGGCACGGGACATACTTCGGCAACCTGTGTGCCCTGACATGCGCGACCTGTTCCCTCCCAAAAGGGTGGCCGACCAACTTGTGAATGCTTATCTGCGCACCATGGAGTCGGTATATCGCATCGTGCACATCCCGTCATTCTGGCTGAACTACGATGGGTACTGGGCCAGCTCTGGCCCAATTCCACCTTGGGTTATGATCGAACTTCTGCTTATAATGGCCATGGGTAGTGTCTTTTGCCATGACAAGGGCCAGGAGGATCTCCCCATTCCACGAGGGGTTGTCCTGCAGTGGATCTACACGGCGCAGAATTGGCTCCGCTCGTCATTTGAGAGGTCTCAACTGCACTTCGAGAACCTTCATCTTTATTGCCTTCTCCTCATTGCACGACAGATCTATCCAATCGGTAGGGATCTGGTCTGGCTGTCCGCTGGCACACTACTCCGCACAGCCATGCACATAGGCTTGCATACCGACCCAAGTCACATGCCACAGATCCCCCGACTTGAGGCAGAGATACGACGAAGGCTGTGGGCTACGATCCTCGAATTCAATCTTCAGACTAGCGCAGATGCAGGAGGTCTTCCCCTTATCTCGCCTGATGACTACGACTGCCGGCCACCCGCGAACATCGACGACATACGATTGGAGACTGGTCCAGTAGAACCGCCGGAAACGTTCACCCAAGCATCTCTTCAAATTGCACTTGTGCGATCCCTACCCATTCGACTCCGGATTGTTCGTTTCACCAACGACTTCCGCAGCGGCGTCTCTTATGACGAAGCTCTGCGTCTCAGCGCAGAGCTCACAGCCATCTATCAAAGGAATGCAACTCTATTTCGATTCTTTCGAAATAGGGTCACGCCGTTCCAAACCCACCTGTTCGATCTCATGACACAACGCTTCCTGCTTGCCCTCCATGATCCCTTCTCCATCCGAGCAAAGCTCGATCCAACCTATCACTATTCCCGAGACCTCAACCTCCAGACCGCACTCCAAATCCTCAGCCCCTTTAGTTCTGATGCCACCGATAGCACCAGATATTCAGACTATGGCCATCTTCTTCTGCTCGGCGCCGCCCCTTACCGGGACGTCCCCTTCCAGGCAATCTGCGTCATCGCCGACGAGAGTCTGGACCGGCTCCAACATTCGCCGATGACTGCAGCCACACCCGATCCAGCTCAGAATTCCCAGGCCCTGAGGCTCCGCTCAATCTTAGAACGATGTACAGCACATTGTATGGAACGGATGCACGCCGACGAACACAACATCAAGGATTACTTGGTGTCGTCCCTTTTCTTGGCACACATCGATGCGCGATTGCAGGGGAAGTTCATTGAGTTTGCAGTGCGCAATGCGTTCCGCTCCGATCTGAAAACGTGTATTGACCTGCTGGAGAAGTTGGTTGAGACGGTGGCGAAGAGCGATTGGAGAGATGTAAATGGAAAATCATTGGGAGCTAGCCAAGGCACGGGAAACACACTCAACGGCAATCCGGAAGATCATTACTGGCCTCCTAATTATGGCAAATTGGTTTGTTTTCCCAAGTACAAGTCAGTTAAAACCTTCTATCATGCTAATTGACCGACTTAGATTCTGGAAGATCTAGAGGACGACTTTGACGAGGGCCTAGACATCCACACCTGGCTTATGCAGCCTTAGGGAATAGTCTATAATCATCAAATTACCCTTTCCTATAATATATATTACTACTACTTCAGTCTTTCACTTGAAATCGCACAAAAACACTTCTCGGAGAGCAACATCCATCTCAATTACAATCATCACATTTCATTACCATTACCATCAAATAAGGACACACATAACCCAACTCCTCCCCACTGCATCACATCACCCCTTCACAATAACCCTTGACCAAGAATTAATAAGTCCCATCCTCCCACTCCCCCTCATCCGCATCCTCATCCAACTCCCGAATAGCCCTCGTGCCCCCCGCAGCACCCAATCCACCCTGTGTATCCAACAACGCGGCCTCCCTGCCCGCAGAATCGAACCTCCGTTCTTCGAAGACTGGCTCCTCGCCTAGATTCTGGTATCCCGTGCGAATGGTAGTAGCGCCGGTGGGGTCAGTTTGTGAGGTGGTGGCGTAGCGGTGGCCGGTGGTTTCGGTTCGAGGAGGGTTGTTGTTGTTATCGTTAGATGTGGAGGACGAGGTTGAGGAGTAGGAAGAGTAGGCGGTTGAGGAGCTGCTGGAGGTGCGGTAGGACATTTTTGTTCTGTTCAAGGTTTGGTTTGTTGTTGTGGTGCTGGTGCTGGTGGTGGTTGCGTGGTATACTAGTGTAAATGACTATGATCAATAGTCTTCGGATAGTTTAGGTCAATTGATAGTAGAGGAACAAAATCTATATGATAGTAGAAGCTTGTGTAGGCATAAAATCATACAATGGCTATTGTAGTCCCAGAGAGGATAGGATACTTATAACCATACCTCATCATCAGTGGCAACAAAAGTGATGTCATCCCCCAAAACAGCAACTGCTTGTGCCATCCCCAACACAACAAATAAGAGAGCTTACATGGGTTATTCGCATGGAGTAACATGTCAATCCTTGGATAACTATGAAGTCAATTTGAATCATGGTCCTTGGTCATTGGTTCGTGATTATCTCATGTGTTTCGGGTCTGAGCCTTCGGGTCTTCCATTTGGGGTTCTAGAACTGCTGATTATCACTGGCTTGCGTAGGTATTCAATCAGATGGAGAGATTACTTGTCAATCATAAGGGCTATTCTTGTCTGTGCGGATTATAGTGGATGGTGTTGGAGTCGGACTGTTCATTGATTACTTATAGCTGTACCTAAATACTAGTCATTCCGGCTGGCCAATTCCTGGTTGAAGTCTATACGCTGGTGCAGTCTCTTACTGCTAGATCCCATCTATCAAGTCAGTCACATACTTTATAGACTTTTGAGTAACATTGGTATCATAAAGATAGCTAGCTATCTGACATAAGAATGAAAAGCTACCTAAACCGAAAGAAAAGACATAAAAGAAACCTATCTAAAGCGAACACTAGAACCTGCCAGAGACGAGAAGAAAAGAAATCATCCTAACTAGTAAAAAACACAGCACTCGCTGTCAGTGGCAAAAGAAACAAAGTATCTATCTATGTCACGTAACTAAGGGCATATCGTTTCATGCCTCGACCAGATCCTCCAATATCTATCGTATTGAGCTCTCGGCTCAGAGCATCGTAGCTTTGATCAATGTTTCCATAACTTTTGGTTGGTAGGCCGACAGGGACCTTAGATGGTATAGGTGGGTTGTTTGCCTCGGCATATAGCCTCGAGGAAGAGTTAGAGTATGCTTCGGACATAGACTTGCGATGTCCGTAGTCCTTGGGTGGACTGTCGCGATGAACAGGGCTGCGGAAACGCACCACAACACCCGGCTTTTTGGTTTTTCGTTCGGGCTCAGGGGCCCAGGTATTCGTAGGTAAGTGGTCGGAAGGATCAATTTCTCGACCATCATCCCCTATAATGGGGCCTGATTCTCGCGCCGCTGGCTCTCGCGCCGCTTCAGGCAGATAGGAATCGGGAGAAAACGGAACAGGAGATACATCCCGGCCCCTCATCGATGGAGGTCGCGGGCTGACTGATTTTCTTCTAGGGACAAGTTGGTTATTGGGACCTGTCGAAGTTCGACTCACAATAGACCGAGTATCGTAGGGCTTCTTCAGAGGATTCTCATCATAGATACCTTGAGAATGCCTCCTGGTGTCCCGAACTGGCTGATGAACCATTTGCAGCGGATTTTCATCGAAATTACCGCTCCTTCGTCGAATCTCTCGCTCATACGCTGCGCGATCCGATTCAGCTGCTGCGACTACCGGATCAAACCCAGGAACTAGGCTTGCTGGCACTGGATTTGTTGTGGCCACGGCCTTTTCCTCCCGTCTGCCTCTAGGATAGTCCCAACTAGGATCCCATGAGGGGGTCGTATGCATGCTGGCGTCCGACGCAGGCTTTTCCATCGGTTCAGGCATGGTAACCTGCGGCAGGGGAGCTGCTTGAGGGTACCCTGGAGGGGCAGGGTTCGGCGCCACTGGCACTGGTTGGCTGGAAGGAGCCAGTGAGCGATGAGCGGGTGGAGGAGGCGGAAGTCCGTCTTCTTCTTCATCCTCCACTCGGGGTTGCATCATCGCGTATGACAGGGAAGAAGGCTGACTGTCGGTGAGAAGTGGGGGAGTATATCCGATTTGTGCATATTCACGATAATGCCCGTAGGTTGGCTGCTGTGCACTGGAGTTTGTCGAGACAAACGAACTGCTGTCTGGTATTTTCGCGTATTCGGCATGATAAGAAGGACATGAACTCGTATTGTACGAGCTCGAGGCATTGCCGACGAGTGAGTTGCTGCTACTGTGAGGCGGTGCGTGGCTAGCGTACTCAACTCGGTGGGGGTTGGGAAGGAGTGGAAGCAAGCTGGAGCTGTCGCTCATCGGCGGATTGCTATGTTCAACATGAGGCCTGGAGTACTCATGATTTGAATAAGTTGGCAACGAAGTCGTGCTATGAGTGGCACCTGAACCGCTGTCTGAAGGATTGATAGGGTAGGGACAGGGATTTGCGTGGTAGGATCCCGTGGGATTGCCAACAATTGGACTGTTACTTTCCAGTCGTTGCGGGCTTGCGTAGTCCCTATGACTGTATGTAGGAAGCGAGGTTGTGCTATCGCTGTGTACAGAGCTGCTGTTATCAACTCTTGGCTGTCTGGGGTCTTGATGGTGACTCTGGTGCGGAAAGGTTGGAGCCGAGTTCATGCTATCATGGGCACGGACCGGCGAACTGCTCGAGGTGCTTGAATGCGCTGAAGATCTCGGGCGAGGATCAGAGGGAAGCGGGCGTCTTCTGACATCTTTCGACTGCCTGTCTTTTGGCTGCCTGGGACCAGAGAGGGTACCAGGGCTAGCCAACACTGGACCTGAGCTGAACGATGTAATCTTCTTCGGGTGTACCTTGTCAGCTGCGGGCGTTCTTCTTTCGATCACCGCTTCATCTTCGGGCCTTGTATCATAGTATGTCATTTCAAGTCGGACTTCGCCAGCGTATTTTCCGCGGTATTGCAAGGGATGCCAGTGGTCGTTCTGGCTGCCGCCCGGGATGATCAGATCACTCAGATCAACCCATGTCTCCCCAATGAGATCGGTCTTTTTCTCATCGTTGAAAACGGAGACTTTCAGTCTATAGTAGTCTGGAGACTCATGTACGTTGAAGCGAAGTTCATCATCCCTGCGTGAGAGTCAGCCCCGTCTATATCGACGTCCAGGTCTAAAGGGTGCCCGTCATGAGCAAGGGAACATACCATTTAGGAGTTTGACCACCTCGCAGGTCGGTACCAGTCTTTTTTGCTTCTTTTCCAAGGCGCGCAGCACAGTAAGGATTCTGCTTGCCCATTGTTTTTCTGTTTGGGAGGTTTTTGGCGCGGTCGGCGACGACCACCAACGTGCCAATGATTGGGCCATCCACGGACATATCCGCGAAGATGCCCGCTGCGTGAGCAGTGTGAGCCATCGCCATTAAGCCCCGCTTGGGGACTCTGGCGTCCATCATTGTGCTAGGCTATCCTAGGGAGAGGTATAATGAAGGAGTGACAAGAGGCAGTTCGGTTGGGGTAGATTGACAGAGAACGTGAAGGTAGAGTAACGAAGGACAGATGAGCGTTGGTTGGATGGTTTTGTTTTTCAAATGTGGAGCAGTGAGATAGAGCAGTAACAGTAACGAGAGACCAGTTCGTTTCGCGTGAAGTTGTTTTGCAGAAAAGAGTGCAGGGAGGGGAGGAAGGGAGAGAAGACAGGCATAGTTCTGGGAGCTCCGGCTTATCGATAAGCGATGGGCACACTGATTGGGTGGCGAAACCGGGTGGGACCGGCCGTAAAAGGGGAGGCTGGGCGGGTGATGTGGCTGGGAGTGGGGCTCTGATTGGCCGATCGCGCCTTCCTGCTTGGAATCATACCAATCAGTACCGGTAATTTTCGTTATCTTACCCGCATCCTTTGTTTCTATTGGCTGAAGCTGCTGGTGGCGGATCCCAGTATTCACCAGATGACAACCTTAGAGATCTGGCCCCCATGTGGAGGCCGGGTTGTAGGATAACTTCATCCAGCCACGGATTTCCAAGCTGAGACGAGCATACAAGACAAGAGATGGCTGCACACGTACCTGGACGGGCTTGAAAATTCCACAGATACCTTTTTCGCTCTTCTCTTCATTGAATAAACTGTCTTTTGACCGTTCATACGACACCAAACATGCCTGTAGCCGACCACATCAGACGTAAGGCCATATCGCACGAGGTGTGATGCTTGCGGTGTCAGTGGAGATGGACAGTAAAACATCCGACGCTGCGGCCGCCTTGCTAGTTGGGGAGGCAGCTCCGTTACAGTGTCAGCATCCACTCCTTGTGCTGTCGCTGCAGCTTCTGCGACGCCATTGCATACGTCAGTCCCAAACTTCGTCGAATACAGCCTACAATGCAGGGTGTCAGTAGTATACAATTCTGCTGCCTGTGCGCTGCATCAGTTTCAGCTAAATCCCAGCCACTACAATTTGGCTAAATTCATAAGAACACCACAAGCGAAATTGAGCTTCGTAGGCTGATGTCATGACGGGGCGAAGCAATCTCGTAAGGCACTCTGGAAGAGTTCTAGTCGTGCGATTGTTCCGCCAGGAACCCGCGTCAGGCCTCGAAGTTCCGTTTTCTGTCTTGGAGAAGAATCAATTGAATTCACGGACCCGCGGACACCGGTCTAGACTAATCTTGGAGTCGCACCCACGTGGAACGCAGGCGGTTAGCTGGTTAGTGGTTAGTGTCCGATAGATAGTAGCCTGTAGCTGTGACATTCCGCAAGACGATCGGCAGCGGCAGCTGGGGTGTGGCTGATCGGCTCTGCACGGCCGGGCACGAATAAGGATGGGTCAGACGCTTCCCACGGTGTCCCGGGTGCCTGGCAAGCTGGCCAATAGCGGGCGTCTGGGGCTTCCCTGTAAAGTCAAAGATAGAAGAGTCTAGAGAAATCAAGGAACGAGGAATCAAGGAACAGACCCCACTCACGAGTAGTCATTTTCCGCGACGAAACTTGCAATGGAGCCATACGATATGGCATGGATCCCATCCCATTTTCTCGAACCAGGCAATGCACTGCAGATGGAGAAAATTCGGCCAGGCACCATACCTAGATCAAGCTCTCCACATATGGTCCATAGCTGGACCCATTCTGTATACCCAAGTATAACTCAAATCCTGCCCGATCAGAAGAAAAACGGTCGATGTCTCACTCCACAGTAGTCCTTGGCTAATTTGGGCCGTCATTGTCTGATGGTGACAGCATTGTTATCGGTCCTTATGTGGACCTCAGGTTGGCTGGTAGCACACAGAGCACGGAGGCATCGTCACATCCTAGTCACCCCAACTGTATTGTAAGGTGGATATTATTCCTTGGTAAGGCGTTGATGAGGCTGTCCGAGACCTTAAACCCAAGTTGTCCAATGCTTGGGTCGGTGTTGGTCAACGCGCATCGGCTGTGGAGCAAACGGTGACCGGGATCTAGATTTGGGAGATAGGAGCTATCGGTCAGCAATGGTAGCTAAGCTATGGTACGAGCATTCTCTCCATAGGTCACCGATACTAACTTGGGTCAGCTTTGCAGTAGTCTCTGCTTTTGATTCATGACGTGGTTCTGGCGTTCAGCGGTGAGGTCGGTCTGGGCCTCAGATGCGGTCTGGGGTTTGCAGTAATGTGTGTCCAATTCTGAATACGGAACAGATAGCAGTAGAGCAATGGAGAACAGAGAGGCTCCATGGCTGTCTGTGTGTATTCTGATGCTGTGAAGATCCGTGTAGCTGCCTCAGTTGTAGAGAGATTCGCTGCTGTTACACCGTAGCGTCAGGGAAACTACGGCCGGGGCAGACCAGCCGTGAGGTACTTTTGTCCTCTCCATCCATCTTATTATTTACTTGGGTATTAAGCAAGCAAGAAAGATACTAATAGTTATTCAATTGCTTACGCTGACTTTCGCAATGGAAACTACGGTTTTCGTGGCAATGGCTTCCAGCCTCTTGTTCCTGAGAATGTTTCTGGTCGAATACCATCCTACCAAGTCACTCTCAGTGTCCACATCTAACCGCAAGGGTCTCAAGACGACTTTCTACATGCTCTAATTCTAAAACAGTGGGAAATCAATGGCTAATGACCATCTACTGATAGTAGGTAGAAGTTGGCACATATCGAGGACTACCTCTCAGACACACATTAACAACACCCAAGGAAGCTCACCGAAAAACTAAGGGCCACCCAGAACTACCACACAGATCTAGATATATCAACTACTAATGTCTATTGCACCATACCTCACAGTCTTCTTCTTGATAATGATTTGTTGATGGATCATCCAGTTGGACTATAACAATTGTCGCGCTAAACCTAATCGGGCGCCGATAGACTTTTCCCGATGCGATAGAGGCTCCGTCCAAAAAATTTCCCCGAACCACTTCGACGACGCCGACAACGTCCAAGGCGCATGGCTGCTGGCTGATTACTCCTCATTATACAATTTAGCAGTCCTTAAATTCTACTTTCCATTAATCTATTCCGACCTGGGCCATCGCAGCCATGGCTGCCCCTGTCCTCCCTCTGCAGCAGGTCAAGCTGCCGGCGCTGCCCTCGACCCGTTTGACGCCAGAGCAGCAATATTGGAAGACCTTCAAGAATCCTCTCCTCATCCCCTCGCCTGCCAATGGCCCCGTCAACCTCATCACGCAACCCTCCGCTCCCTCCTCTGCCTCCGCCTTCCCCTCTCTCACCCAACCCCCCGATGTGTTCACCGTGACCACCGGCGCCCGCGTCCAGATCTACTCCATCCGCACTCGCAAACTTCTCCGCACAATCACCCGGTTCGATGATACGGTACGAGGCACAGATGTCCGTCCCGACGGGCGAGTCATCGCCGTCGGTGATGACTCCGGTACGGTGCAGGTGTTCGACGTGAGCTCCCGTGCCATCTTGAAGACATGGAAGGACCACAAGCAACCCGTCTGGGTCACGAAATTCTCCCCCAGTGACCCTACCTGCGTTTTGACCGCCAGTGACGACCGGACGGTACGACTGTGGGATTTGCCCAGCGAGAACAGCCAGAAGGTCTTCACTGGCCATACCGATTACGTGCGCAGCGGTGCATTCATGCCGGGCTCTCTGGCCTCCTCCGGCCTGGTGGTCTCCGGTAGTTACGACCGGACGGTGCGACTGTGGGATCCTCGCGTTGACAACCGGTCCGCAATGACATTCAAGATGGGCGCACCCATCGAGACGGTGCTCCCCATGCCCACGGGCACGACGGTGCTTGCGGCAGCCGATAACAAGATCGCGGTGCTGGATATCGTGGCCGGCAAGCCCCTGCATATGATTCAAAGCCACCAAAAGACCGTCACGTCGCTGGCGCTGGCGTCGAACGGCGAGCGCCTGCTCTCCGGTGCGCTGGACGGCCACATGAAGGTATTCGAAACGACCGGCTGGAACATGGTCTCGGGCTCCAAGTACCCGTCCCCCATTCTCTCACTGCGCGCAATCACATCGGGTATCGCCCAGGAGGACAAGCACATCGCCGTCGGTATGCAGTCCGGTCTTCTGTCGATCAAGACCCGGCTGTCCGGACAGCAGAAGATCCGCGAGCGCGAGCGCCGGAAGGAGATGCAGGCGCTGCTAGAGGGCAAGCTGGAGGAGCACGACCGGAAGGCAGCCAAGCAGAAGAAGGCGCGCGGATCCGGTTGGGAGAAGCGCCTGCGTGGACACGACTTTGTCGGCGAGGGCGTGGACATTGTGATCGAGGGGCGGGACCTCAAGAAGCGGAAGAAGGAGCAACCGTGGGAGAACGACCTCCGCAAGGCGAAGTACTCGGCGGCATTGGACCAGGTGCTGCAGTCCAACGACAAGACGGCGCAATTGACACTATTGACGGCACTGCGGCATCGGTCCGCGCTGCGGGCGTCGCTACAGAACCGCGACGAGGTGACGCTGCAGCCGGTGCTGCAATGGGTGCACAAGAACATCACGGAGCCGCGACTGGTGCAGCTGAGCGTGGAGGTGGCGATGAACGTGCTGGACATCTACTCGGGCAACCTGGGACAGTCAGCGCAGATCGACAAGATGGTGGAGCGGCTGCACCGGCGGGTGCGCGACGAGGTAGAGATGGCGCATCAAGCGTACCAGACGAAGGGGATGTTGGAGATGCTTGCTGCATAGGCAGAGAGCCGGATTTTCAAAAGAACACAAAAAGCATGACTGTTATAGTACTATACTACTATTGGATACCTGGATGGAGTTTGGTGGCTACTACATAGATGATATATGCATGCATGCACTTAACCTAAGTCGTCTTCAAATCTTTCTCACTACTTCATATAGATGCGCACTTTGATGTACTGAATCTCTTACTTTATGTGTTAGCCCATAAAGATAACTACACTTCTCACAATCAGCATCAGCTGATAACATTCATAGAGATAGATATACATCCATGACAGTTGAAGATAACACCGATAAGCGCCTCCCCGATAAGCCCAAATTCATATTAAAAGCCCACCACTGACCCCGCTCTCTCCACACAACCAACACCAACCAACTTGAACCTCACCTCACCTCTCTCACTCACTCACTCACTCACAGTCTCACACACACACACACTTCCAAGAAAGAAAAGAGAATCAACCAAAATGCCCGGCCTAACCCCATCCCAAGTCACCACCTTCCACGAAAGCGGCTACCTCATAATCCCCGACTACCTCACCGCGGACGAAATCACCAACTGCCTCGATGAAACCAACCACCTCCTAACGACCTTCCCGCTGGACACACACCCCCTCACGAAATTCACTACAGGCGACTCCCCATCCTCACCTACCGAAAAGCACGTCGGCGACAGCTACTTCCTCGAATCCGGCGACAAAATCCGGTTCTTCTTCGAACCCTCGGCCATCAGTCCGGAAACCTCTGAGCTGCTCAAACCCAAGCACGAGGCCGTGAATAAAATCGGTCATAGCTTACACACGCTCTCCGAGCCATTCAAATCCATTACGCTTTCGGAACGAAATGCAGATATAGCCAGGTCTCTGGGGTTCAAAGATCCCAGGGTCTTGCAGAGTATGGTCATTTGCAAGCAGCCTGGGATCGGGGGTGCGGTGCCCCCGCATCGGGATAGTGAGTTCCTTTATACGGATCCGCCGAGTGCGGTGGGGTGGTGGATTGCGTTGCAGGATGCGGGGAAGGGGAATGCCAGTTTGGGGATGGTGAAGGGGTCGCATCGACGGGGGAAGGGGATTGGGAGGAGGTTTGTGAGGGTTTATGGTGGGGATAAGGGGGAGGTGCTGGAGGGGACGGGGTTTGTGGAGAATGATGGGGGGAGGTTTCCGAGGGGGTTGGAGGTTGAGGATGGGGAGGATGATAATGGGGAGGAGGTGGAAGTGGTGGATGTCAAGGCGGGTTCGTTGGTGCTGATTCATGGGAATGTGTTGCATAAGAGTGAGAGGAATACCGGGGATAAGAGTCGGTTTGCCTATACGTTCCATGTTATTGAGGGGGCTGAGGGCTGGAGGTATGATGAGAGGAACTGGTTGCAGCCTACTGGAGAGGGATTTTCGAGGTTGTATGCTGATAATTGATATCTTCCATCACTGATGAACAATCCATTTCACGAGTATACAATATCCACACTACGATTTAATGCAGAGCTCGAAGTTAATGAGGCATCAACTGTTACACAGACACAGTACAGCACAGCCCAAACACATGAATACCACACATTCATGAATCATACAACCCACGACCCCGTACAACATACAGGTTCTAGAGCGCCAATTACGGGAATTTTCATGCTAGCAAGTCATGCAAGAAGTATGATCATATACTCTGATCAACTAAAAGCAAATGGTATTAAGACACACCTAGCTTGATCTTTCAGACTGCTCCGCAAGAGCACCTAGATCCAGAACACTGAAAGGAGGGTAGGTGAACAGGAGGGACTGCCAATATTTAGGTTTACATACATTTCTCTGCTCTATGGGAGAATTCAGTAGTAGGTAAAATCAATCATCTTTTTAATCATATCACGTTTAACTATACCAGCTAGCTACACTGTTTTCATTAACAATAATAACAATAACATCAGGCTGAAAAGCATAGTGCAATCATCCACCAACGCCACTCATTACCAATCAGATCATACCCCTCATTATATCGTCGCATCCATCCTTTACTTTCCATGAGCTCAAAGCTCAAAGCTCAATTCAGTGGATCTGATCCGGGATCAACTCATAACCACCCTCCGACGGCAGGGTGTTACCCGCCAGGATCAACGCCCCGGCGACAAACAGGCTCACGCACCAGCTCACGGTGCAGAAGATCCACGACTTGTCCAATATCCAGCCAGAGGCGAACCGGTCTTCATTGTCGACGAGGTATGCCTAACCCCCTCTTAGCATGCCACTAATCGAAACATGATATCCTGGGGTAAACTCACCACAAGCGACATGCCAGCTGCCTGCACCACCGCCGATAGGATAATCAACAAACTGAGTATCTTCCACCCCGACTCGCGCAGGCGCTTCCCCCCAGACAAGACGATCAAATACGCGACCACACTCATTCCCTCCAAGACAATGGCGAATGACATCAGAAACCCGATGGAGCGCCACATGGAGCAGAAGTAGCGGTCGTCGCCGTGGCAGTCATTTGGCTGGGGAAAGGACTCGCATAGACCGGTCACATGGGAGCAACGACGGTGGAGGCCGTAGGTGTAACGCCAGCGGGACTGTATAGTTGATAGTATTCTTGTTAGTGGCTGGTCGGACACGGTTGGACGGGACGGCAAAACCAACATCATCATCATGTGTATAAGTGACCCATTTGGGAACGACGATAGAGGCCACGGTGAGGCCAAAGGCTATGAGGAGAGACTTGTTAGTGGGTGTCGTGTGCGCGATGCACGATCTGCAGCAAGGGCAGGAGAGCTTCAGCTACGAGTTGCTAGCTCCATAGCTAGCGAACTGAGCGAGCGCCACAATACTTACAAGCCAGAAATATAATCAACGAGGCTGTATAGACAATGGTTTTGGTGAGGAACCCGGTATAATTGCGGTCTTCCCCTCGAGGCACCAGATGGAAATCCATCACGGCGGGGGAAGTGAGCGGCCAGTAGCGATGACGACAGCAAGCAGCAGAGCCCGTGCAGGCAACCAGATGGAGCGGTGAGAGGGCACCAGAGTAACCAAGGGAGAGATGAATAGAGTGGTTATTATATAAGGGGGAGAATCAAGAATCCCGACCGGGATAGGAGAAGAAACAAAAATCAGAGGAATCCAGAGGAGAAGAGGAGAAGGTGTTGGAACTAAAAAAACCGGGATCGAAGGCAGACAAGCAGGGCTGGTCAGGTGGTGGTCGAAGGCAGTGACAGTCGCGCTCGGGAGCTTATCCCCGAAAGCATCAAATCACTCCCAAACATCTAATCTCGAACCTCGAGGGGCATTCCCACCCCAAAGAAATACCTCAGCATCATGAAAAGGACCAAGAAGGGGGGAGAGGAGGGGAGGGTGGTGAAATGGGAAGAATATTCAAGTAGTAGTGTATGACAAGACTGACCTGGTCATGTCCTCATGGTTCGCATCTCGAAGAAAGGGAGGATACTACTATCCATCCCTACTCCCTCCATCTGGTATGATACTTACTTAGTCTCCATCACTATTCATCTCCACCAGGAATTCCCTCAGCCATATCAGCGGACCGACGAATAAAACATTCCTGCCACCTAGTGACCGTCGATCCCGTCGGTCAAAGCGCTCTCCCCCATGGCGGGGATTGACTTGCCAAATGGTGTCTCTGGCTGTCTACCAACCGGTTCCCGAACGTTGCACTGCAGGCTGCCTGCTGCCCGGCTTCTGTGCTCGCTATTTACTAACTATCCATCATGCCAACTTCGGAAGCAAGGGGCCGTCTCTCCACCGGGTCATCAGAGAGCTTGTTTACGCGGAATTGAGTCTGCACCAGTTTTGCTGTGGGTCACATTGACCTATAATCCTGGATCATACGTTAATTAGCATCGACTGATCTCCATCCTGAGGAATTCCTGCAACTCCCCGACCGGTGTGGGCTTGGTCCGTTCTCAACCTGGTCGGTCCACGTGCTTGTCCCATCTGCCTGAAATAGTTTGTTATGCCTATAGGCAATCAGATAACTACTCTATAGATGGTGCTCGGAAAAAGTCACGTCTACAACTATACATAGCACATAGAATTCAAGATCACAGTCAGAATAAGTAATAATCTACATTCAACTTCAGCCGGCGGCAGGGTTTAAGGCTATATGATAATACACAAAGCGGCAAATGCATAATATCGCATCAGCAAGAACATCTCAACATCAGCACTGGCCGAGTAGAAGGGTCAAATTCACATCACGCCAAGTCGGAATCTTAGCAAGTTTAGCAAAGAGAGTAGTACTACGAAGAAGTCATTAGCAAGCGGAGAGGGTAACGCCGGTCCCGCCATGCCATCCTGTGCGCCGCAACCCCTTTTTCTCAACCCGCTCGACTCCGCTGGATCATTGCTCGGAAGTCTTCATTGCTCTTTTTCGTGGTCTGCCCCTCGCCCGGGGCGGCGCTGTCGGTCGTCATCGTCGTCGTCGTGGTCGTCGTGGTCGTCGTCTGCCCGTTCGCGGAGCTCGTCGCCGTGGCCCGTTTCACTCCCAGCCCGCCGCGCTTGCCACCGCGCGCGCCTGGCTGCGGCGGACGCTTGATCGGCTTGGCGACTGGGAAGAGTCCACTGGGCTTGTCCTTGGCCTTGCTGCTGCTGCTGCCGCTGCTACCTTGGCTGGGTCCATTGCTGCTCTTCTTATGCTCCGCCGATTGCTTCAACATCTCCGGCACCGTGCCAACGTGCAGTTTCCGCCCTGGCGTGATCTCCTGCCCTTCCAACTCCAGGGACGCCTTGCCGGCTTCATGCACGTCCGCAAACTCAACAATCGCTCCCTGGTGATCAGGCCGCAGCACGATCTTGATCAGCTTGCCATACGGCTCGACAAGTGCCCGGATCCGCGCATCATTCACCGTGTCCGGCACATTCATCAGGCCAAGTGTGCGCGCTTGCCGTTCACTGTTGGGCACCTCCTCGCTCGCCTCACGCCTGGCCCCGTTGACCTCGACCGATGGGGATCGGGTCCCAACGCGAGATAAGATGGTGGTCGCGCTTCGTTTGGCCCCTTGTGGAGTGGACAGCTTCACATGAAGAGGCCGGGAACGGAACTGCTGCTCGTGCATCACTAACGACGCCTCGGCTTCCTCCTGCAAGACGCATTAGCTTTTAAAACTCTCACGCACCCTCCGGAACGCCTACCTTAGACGAGAACACCACGTAGCAGAAGCCCTTGCTGCCGCCGTCCACCTTGCGCGGGATGCGCACCAGCTCCACAGTTCCAAACCGTAGGAATAGCTCCTCTACGTCCTGCTCACTGGCTTTCCAGTCAAGGTTCGACACATGAATCTCGCGTCCCTCGTACATGGGTCCCTGGCGGTCTTGCCTGCGAGTCGGGTCCGAGATCTTGGCAACCAGGTGCAAGCCGTTGCCCACCGTTGCCCCGTCTAACTGCGTGGCGCTGTAAGCCTCACCGGCCGTCTTGAACTGCACGTAGCAGAATCGCCGGTGCGTGTTATACTTGAGGGATGGGAAGCGGATATCGATGATTTCGCCGTGCTATAGAGTCGGTTAGCCAACGTTTGGATCAGTGAACACCGGGGGGAAGTCACCTCACGGAACAGGTCGCGAATGTATTGTTCATCAGCCGTCGCAGGGAAGTTAGTCACAAACACTGTAGACCCCGAACCGAACTGAACCTCGATGGTATGCTCATCAATGATTTTCTGATCACGCGTCTGCGCGACAACAGCCTCATCTTTCGAGTTGAACTCGATAATGGCTGTCTCGGACTTTCCATCATCACTGGAAAGCAATTTCGCACTATTTATCGTACCACACTATACCATAGTTAGCTATCTTACGCCTAAAACACCTAGTCAGGGGTAACTCACATGGCGGAAGAACTGCCGGACTTTGTGCTCGGTGATGCCATGGGGCAGATTCTTGACGACGATCGTGGCGTTTTCACGATCACGACGAAGCGCGACCGGCTCGGCGGCGGCGGGAACCGATACTTCGGCCTCCTCTGCACGAGCTCTTTTGGCAGGGAGTCCGTTCATGCCCGTCTCCTCCTCCCGTTTGCGCTTTTCCGTCTGCGTGGTAGTGGCTGGTTCCACAACGGCAGCTTGTTCAGCCTGCCGCGCGGCCAGCTCCCTTGCGTCGCGCTCACGGCGGGCGGTCACGGCTCTCATCGCTTTGCGCGTCTCCAGAATCGCTAGCTGCAGCTCATCCGAGTCCTCGTAGTCCTCGCAGTGCGCAATGTAGGTCTGCATGATCTTCTCGGGCCAATCGAGGTCGGTTCGTTTGATCGCCTGCTTCAGCACCGCCGTGGCGTAGCTGGGGTTCGGTGTGCGTCGAGCGGCATCGATCGAAGTTTCGTTTTGAACAAACTTACTCCAGGAGATCAGCTCCCACTCGTAGTAAGTCAGCCAGAACTCGTAGCTGTTGCCGCGACGTCCCACGAGACCTTTGAAGGTCTCCCGCGCGCTGTCCCAACTGCCACTTTCGCTGAGATAGCGAATGTAGATGCGCTCCAAGCGGAACAATGGGTCGCCCTGGTAGTTTCGCCCATACTTCTTCTCGCCCAGTTCTTGAACGCTTTCGATGGCAGAGCGGATGCCAACCTCCGCCACGTCAATATCTTCGTCGGTCGAATCGGACAGGAAAGCTCGCCGACGGAGGTAGCTACACCACGCTGTATGCACTTTGAGTACCTCCTCCATACCGCCCGCGTCCAGCAGGCCTGTACTGGTGGCCTTGTGCTTGATATCCGCAATCTTGGAAAACGACTGGCCTTCCCGCTCGGAACTGAGCAGGTACTGTGACCAGAGGCTGCCGGAACAGGGGCAGTGCCGGGTCGCACGGTCGAGTGTGGATATCGTCGTAGTATTCGCATTGCCGTGCATGGATTCGTCGATGAGGAACATGATGAAATCTTCCCACATATTCGCATCGGTCGGAAAGCGCAGCACGGCGCGCTGATAAACCGCGTTGATTAGGTCGAAATTGGTGTGTCGCTTGCGACGGTTGCGATTGAGCTCCCATTCGATGTACTCAGTGAATACAACCCATTCCTGGCCCATGTCGCCCGCCTCGGCCGCATTGCGCAACCGGATTTCGAAGTCCTCGCGGGCGGAGTACGTCTCCTTGCTGGCCGTGGCATATTTCCCGGCCATTTCTGCCATGATACTCTCGTAGTTGGCGTTATAATACGTCGAGATGAAACCGGAGAATGACTGGAAGGTTTGATCCCAGGTGGCATGAGGGGTCGCAAGACGGAGGTCGAACAGCCCTCTGACATGGTTGATCTTGTCTTGCGATGGGTTGCGAGAGAGATCTTGCACGAGCAAGTCCAAGAAACGGTCCCACACCAGATGGCTGTCGTGGATTCTCCACCGCGTCGATTCGGCACCTCGTTGCCACACGTCTAGGACGGACTGCCAAGAGAAGACTTCGCGACCGACCATACGGTCTTCCTCGGTCCACTGGCTTTGGCTGGCGTCTCCGTTGGCCGAGTTGTAGAGATACAGGAGCCATTCGCCGTAGATGCCCCACAGCTTGGTGCTACCGTATTCTTCCTCGATTGAACGCTGACAGAGCTCCATCACGGCGATACGCTCCTCCACCGATTGTGCCAGCATGCTCTCATCCTGGATCCACTCCGCCCAGAGATCTTCTCCCATGGCGAACAATTTATCCATCTCCTCTCGCGCCGTCCGCATATCTTTGAGCAGATCGTACTTTCGGGGATCGCCATGGATATCGGGGTTAGTCGGCGGGTACACGTGGTTGACGAAGCCCGCGTGCAAAAGGCGAACGAAGCGAACGTGCGCGTCGTACGACTGGGGGTTTTCCTGAATCTGGGCGAACAGCTCCGTCGCCTGTCGCTGGGCGTTCGGGACCAGGGAGGTATCCATATAGCTTCGACGAGCGCTTTCACGCGGGCCATCCGACATGGCGATATCGAAGGAGGAGCGCGGGGTAGGAGTGTTGTGGGAGATAGCGTTGACGTGGGGGTACATGGTGGAAGGGGACAGCTGGCTTTCGTACGACTCCGTGCTGCGCAGGATGGGGGCATTGGATCGCTGCGGTTGATGATGCTGCATTGACGCCAGGTCGGCCAGGGTGTCCATGCCGGGGGTAGTAGACGGTTGTCTTGGGGGAGGGAGGTCAGCCGCTGGGGGAGTACCATTCCCACCTCCCACGCTAGGACCGACCTTGGGACTTATGGCGGGCGGCGAAGGTTCAGGCAGGTGGGATGGAGCATAGACATGCTGCGCAAGCGGCGAGGAAGTCATGCCTTGCTTGGTCGAGCCGGGGCGACTCTTTCGCAAGGGCTTCGGGTGAGGAGCAGAGGTCGGGGCAGAGGAAGAGGAATTATTGGGGACAGAGGAAGAACCCGCAGAGGGGGTTGAGCGCCCGGACTGTGAATTGGCATCCTGGGGCGAAAGGAGTGAATTGATGTCCATCATCAAGACTGTGGCCGCACTGGCGGGGGGAGGGAAGAAGGACCAGGGAACGCAAATGCCAAAAGCTGATGGATAGAGAGAAAGAGTCCAAGCGCCAGCGAGAACGGTGCTGACGTAAGTAGCAGAGCCGACGGGGAAGGACCTCAGGCAGAGAAGTCAAAGGGAGTAAAGGAAAGGAAGTAAATAAGAGAAAAAGAAAATAAGGAAATCTAGATTAATAGAACCACCGCAGGACACCTCATCAACGAGTCCATTCCTGCACCGGTTCGCAGCCTGTCTTGTCCAGACCTTATGACCGGGCGAAGGTTAGCTGTCCAGGATTTGGCCGTTCCTTGTCCTTGTCCTGGTCCTGGAGTGGGAGGGGTGGCCGGAGTTTGACAGTAGAGAGGATGGAGTGGAAAGGTAGAAGTCCCGATGGATAACAAAGACGAAAAAAAAAAAAAAAAAGGTCTGGAAGGGATTGAGGAAAGTATGATAAGTAGAAGGGAGGATCAGAGAAGGGTAAAAAAGAAAAGAAAAACAGAAAGAAAGGGAAAAAGAAGTGTGGATCTAGAAGAAAATAAAAAAGAAAGCTAAACAATTGACGGGAAGTTGTGAATTATGGTTGTTGTTGTTGTTAGTTCCTCTTCTGTTTCTCTTAATCTTGTATTTGAATTTCGATTTTGCTGTTTCTGGCCCTTTCGGTAGTTGTCTGCAAGTAGAAGAGAGCTTGACGAGTTGGGCGCTTGCGAAACGCTGCTAAAGTGAGGCGCGGACGGAGGGAGAACGAGAACGAGACACTCTGCGTGGAGGGACCGACGGAACTCCCAAGGCTCAAGGCTTAAGCTCTCCTGGTCCGAGCGATAGCCAACCTGAACGGGCTGGTCAGCGGAGAAGTCCTCGGCGGGAACGGATGGGGAGGAAGGAGGAGAAAACGGGGCGATGGGGGCAAGGAAGCATACAGGGGAAGAAGAGAAACGTGGGAGCAACACGCACGGGAAGTCCCTGGATGGCAGAGGAGGGTGGGAGAATAGGTAAGAAAGGGAAGGGTGGGTGGGAGGAGAAGGGAAAAAAAGGTCCAGAGTGAGGAAAAGATATGTGAGGCCGATGAGAGAGAGCAGTGGATCGACGCGGTGGAGATGGGAGTTGAGCTCGGCATGAGAAAAGCTGAGCAGAGACAGACAGATAGACGGATAGACAAGAGAGAAGTGAATCGAATAATATTAACTAACAAGCAATCAATCACCTACAGCTAACTGCACCTATACAACGAACTCTCTATCTAGCGACCCTCCACTTCGGACTTCGAGAAATAGAAACAGCATCAAGAAGGGAAAAAAAAGCAAAAGAAAAACACTCACCCACCATCTGAAACGATCCAGAGCTGTGACGATCCAGCTTGTTAGCTGCTAGCCACCCATGCAAGTGCCTGGAATATCGTCATCGTCATCGTGAAAAAGAAAAGGGTGCACGGGGAGGGGAGGTTCCTGCTTTTTCCCCGCCAACGACCTCGGTGTTTCCCTCCTTATGTTCTGTCCCCTGCTAGTATTATTGATACTTCCATGTTTGTTTCTCCCCCAATGGCTATGTACTGTACATGCTTGATATGGAGGAAAAAAAAAGAACAGGCGTTGTTTACACCCTTCCAAGAGAGTCGGTCATAGTAGAGTTTCTTGTTACCTATCTACTCTACTACTGCCCCGGCGGAACTCCCCCCCTACACCTCTACAAGGCTAGCGATGCAGGCTCACCCTCGGACTCGAACCGAGGATTTTATCTGGACTAGTGATGCGCTCGGTCAACAGTCAACCAATTTGATTGGTCGTGCAGGCCGTAGGAGGCTTGACGATGTCACGGAATGACGAAAGAGCAAAAAATGCTTCCACGCGGATTCGAACCGCGGACCTCATGATTACTAGTCATGCGCTCTACCAACTGAGCCATAGAAGCTGATTGGTTGATGTTACTGCTTATGCTGTGAGCTATAAAGTGTCTATTCATAGGTAAACATAGAAGCAAAAAATTGCTCTCACGCGGATTCGAACCGCGGACCTCATGATTACTAGTCATGCGCTCTACCAACTGAGCCATAAGAGCTGGTTGATGTCAAAGGACTCAATTTTGGGCTATATGTTGCTAAGGAACTTAATGATGCCATCTGCGCCCTGGAATTTCGCTGTCCGCGTCTTCAAATATGGGTCATTGGTGGTACCATTAACACTTGAGATGCATAGTAGGTAGTGTAGGAAAGCTCTTATTCCCTTTTTGCCCATTATATCCTCTATAATACTGCCTACGGCTTCAATGCCGCCTTTTTTTTGCATGCTTTTGCCGCTTTGCGTGCCTTCGGAGCATACCAGTCACGGTTATATATCTAACTACTAACACCATCGGCTCCGCGCCATATGTCTGTGATGGTACTAGAACCATCCACACAAGCCAATCACCGATACCAACAAGACCATGAACTGCCACAAGAGTGCTACCTGATGAGACCCAAACCAACAGATCACCAGCCGAAGCCACTACCGCGGTGTCGTAACGCAATGCGTCGAAAGTTCGTCTGCTAACCATGGAACCTACAATACCAACAACACAGGATCACGTCCACATAACACACCATATAGGCTGGCCGAGTACAGGCATCAAGAGAAGGAAAAAAAGACGCAAGCAGCGATAGTCCATGCACTATCGGTGGTTCCGCTGCTACCATACAAACGAATGAGAGGTGTCACATAGCATGTGTCATACAACAGGCACCTGTGGAAGGTGAGGTATCAGAGAACATCGACGGTATATACACCACCAACGGAAATATCTTCCAGCATGATCCATCAGTGACACCCCAGCAGGCGAGAATCACAACAGAAGTCATCAGATACCCATGAAGACCATTACCGCCCGATATGATACTTCACGTTCAGTATGGTGAAGTTACGGTTACCATGAGAGGAAAGGACCCCTGTCAATGCCGTACGAGGTAGCAGCACCCATGCCATGTGTATGCCCATGCCACCACAATTTTCCATGCAGCATCCTCCATTAGTCACTACTACCCTCCAATTCTCGCATCTATTGCCCCCCACACATGCAAATGGAGCCCAGCCAGCCACATTCTGCAAACCTAATCTAACCTCGCACTTCCCACCCGCTGCTCGGATGGCCCTCCTACTTAGGTGAGCCCGAGCATACAGACTTAGCACACAGTAGGCTTCCCTTGAACCAATTACCCCGCGTTGGCACTGACTCGCTCAAGGTTATCAACAGACTACAGAGTAGCTTCTCTAGTCTTAGTAGCCTCAAGGCGTATCGTCAATTGGACAACGCCGCCCTCCCAAGCAGTTACTATTACTTGCCTACACCTGCCGTATAACCATCCGCTACCCACCATCACAGAAATAACTCGGCCCCGTTCATATACAGCGACCAGTGAGCAAAAGACTTGCGCAGTAACTAGCAATCGAGACGCACAAGAGAGCCTCCGAGACATTGCTTAATTCGTGACCTCGACCGACTGAAAAAAGGCGACAATAAGGCTTCTTTCTTGTCCACCCTTCGAGGCTGGCGCACGGTGCTGCCGGCACCCTGAATCACCCGACGCGAAGCCACGAAAAGCCCGGAAAAGGTATGGGACTGGCAAGTGAGCCGCGATTAACAGCAAAATACTGAAGAGATCCACGAATATCTAACTCAATCCCTTTTAACCTATCTTACAACTGGCGTAGGAGTTCATTGCTGGTTGATCACCAGACCAGAAGTATTCTTATCTTGGATGTGTGGCGGTAAGACTCTCCACAAGGCAGCTGACCAACAACCACTTGAACTTCAAGTGACAAAAGTTGTATCTTTACCATCAGTACCACACTCGAAAGACGGGTTCATGACGCTATCCATGGACAAAAAGCGAAAGGCAAAAAATGCTTCCACGCGGATTCGAACCGCGGACCTCATGATTACTAGTCATGCGCTCTACCAACTGAGCCATAGAAGCTGGTTGTTATGGAAGGGTTGCCAGATTTAATACAACTGAAACAATTAGCAATGGATAATACTCCATCCATGAAATCAATAAAACCGGCATCTATTGACAGATGTGGGTTAGCAGAGAAGGAGACCAGGACCAAGCTGGGGGGCCATGACAACATATTGAATAATAGCAGCCTGCATGCCCCAGCAGCTTCGCGGCTGAATTCCCGTCTGCAAAAGCAGGGAATCTCGACTTTCATCGACCTTTCGTGCTGTGTAACCGGCCAGGGATTTAGCTCGGGAGACGGGTAACTATAAATGGCCAGTGGCTGGAGGACCCGGGCACTCAGGCGCGATCCGAGCCCTGAACGCTGCATGGCCAATTCTAAACTTTGTTCTCGGCAGACATGGATGGATGCATGTAGTACAGCTCCTCAAGTGGGAGGGCCTGGCCGGCTGTTACCCGAACGGGCAAAGCGGGTTAGGCCGAGGCCATAACACCCGCCCGGGATATGAGGTCATTGTACAGACAGCCTTACTGACGTGATTGGCAGAACCGGGATTCCCTTTCCAGCCAAAGCCACATGATCCCGTCGCGGCTTACCCTGCCAAAAATAGACTAGCGCCTGCCTTGAGGCTGGAATCTTGACCCCAGAAATATCAGGTGTCGAGGCATCAACATCCGGCGCACTGGACAGACCAGAGACGCATCGCCAAGGCCCCAGTCTTCATCCCGACACTTTTTTCCCTCTGATCTCCGGATCCCCGTGCAATCACCTCCAGATTCATCATCCGTCATGGCCACAATGGGTGCTGTCCCCCAGTATGGGCAGCTCATCCGGTCCAGTAAGTACCCGCAAGACATATAATCCTATTTCTCTCCCAATTGCGGCCCCGCTTATCCTCACCTCTCCCCTGCAGTCTCTTCAGCCCGGACCGGCCTGACCTACGTCCCTCGCCGCACTCTGGCCTACACTGTCCCTCGTCAAGCCTCCGAAGACGGTCCCAACGGTCCCAATGACAAGTCCGAGTCCGATTCGAAAGCCTCCACCTTGTCCTCGATCAAGAACTTCTTCTTCGGCGGCAAGTCCGGCGCCGCCAAGCCCAAAGCTCGCCGCACCACCGCTCCCGCCAAACGCGAGGGTTCCCTGAGTGCCGACTCCATCTTCGCTGAGGATGAAGCCAGCCCCAAGCTGGTGGCGTCCGGCCGTACCCCCGCCGCTCGCAAGCAAGCAGGCGCCACCGAGGAGGGCCAGGAAGAGGTTGACTATGCCGTTGACCGACGAAACCGGGAGACGATGCAGGCCGTGCTGGACCCGAACCCCAAGGCGCGGGTGCGCTGGGAACAAAAGATGGTTGCTCGTGAGATCCGTCGTCGAGGCCGCATTTCGCCCACCGAGCTGATCATGCGGACCGAGCGCGAGTCCCTCTCCAAGTCCCATTGGTTCAAGACGTCCGTCAAGAAGCTGGGTCCCCTTGCTCGCCAGATCGCCGGCAAGAACATCGACGATGCCATGCTGCAGATGCGCCTGAGCAAGAAGAAGGCCGCCAAGGAGGTCCTCCAGCACCTCGAGCATGCGAAGAACGTTGCCGTGGTGCGTTCCGGCATGGGTCTGGGTGCCGCCGAGGGCAAGACCGCCAACCAGAAGCCCGTTACCATCACCCTGAAGAACGGAGAGCGCAAGACCATCAACGATCCTACTTCCATCTACATCGACCAAGCGTGGGTTAACCGTGGCCCGTACGGTTACGACTACGACCACCGCGCGCGTGGTAACATCAACCTCATGCGTCCGCCGTACACCTCGCTGTCGGTGGTGCTGAAGGAGGAGCAGACGCGTATCCGGCAATGGCAGAACCGGGAGTCCGAGGAGCTGCGCAAGCGTAAGGCCAAGCTCTGGACACCGCTGCCGGACCGCAAGATCACGGCACAGAACCAGTTCTACAGCTGGTGATCAATTTTTTGATTATAAGTTTTCGGCGTTGTCTCTCTTGTCTGTTTGTGTCAATATCTTAGACCGTTAAGAAGCACTTTTCTTTCCTCGCTCTGGTGGTTTTTCTCAGCATGTGTTATCAAAATCTCTCTTCTTGGTTACACTTTCCCCCCTGTGTCTCTTATCCTAACGTGTGTGTATGATGAGGGGTTACTTCGATCCAAGAATCAATGTACAATACAATATATCTATCATCTACTATATACTTCTCCCACTCATTGTCTCTATATATACCCCCCACACCGCACACAGCACACAGTATAATATGGATATTAGATCATTTAGGAACCCCAAACCACGGCTCCACCTCCATGGGCGGCAACGGCCCCTGCACTCTCTCCCCACGGACAAAAACCGGAATGACGCCCCCGGTCTCCAGGGGCGAAAACCTCCGATGACCAAAAACATTCAAAAGACTCGTGATAGCGCCCGAATGCGCCGTCAATGACAAGAACACCTTCTCCTCATCCGTGGAGAAGATATCCTGCATCAGATCGCGGAAACGCTTGTCCCGCGCGGAATCGGATTCGCGGAGCTCGGCATCATACATCTCGTCGTTCTCGGTGAAGCCTTCTTCAATGATGTAGGTTGGGTATTCGGTGGTGATGGCGGTTTTGCTGGAGCGGCCGTCGCAGGTGTGTTGGCCGATGGTTTCGCGGAGGAGCTGGCATCATTATTAATATTCATATTCATATTTATATTCATAGTAACTATACACGGACTTAAGGGAAAGGGGATGTGTGCATACCTCCTTAACAACGGGCCTAAACGGCTCTGTCCCCTCAATCCCGGTTCCAACGAAAGTAATCCACGCCGTTTCAAGACATCTATTCAACGGACTCACGTAGAATTTCTCCGGGGTGGGGATATGTTCCTTGAGTTGCTGTTTCCAGGTATTGTGCGCGGTTCGCGCTTGTGATTTGCCGACTTCTGTGAGACGGGCGTCGACCCAGTTGCTGGTTTCATTGCCGGGGAGGAGGGAGTAATGTTTCTTTTCAATTCAATGTCAATGCCAAACCAGATTTAATATAATATTCTTTATTTTTTTTTTCTTATTTGTAGAAGGGTCTGAATGTAAGAATTATGGGGAAGAAAAGAAAGGGTCAGCTTACATCCCACTCTTCCGTGCCGTATTCCCGCTCCGCTACATTATGGTATCCCTCACCATGGCGGCCGAGGAAGAGCACCTTGTAGCGGACATTGGTGTCTGCAGATTGGGCGTTAAGAGTGCGAACGTGGTGGGCGAAACGCTCCCAGGTGGTCTTTGTGTTATTGGGGCCTAAGTCCGCATCTGTGGGGTAAGCGCGGGGAATGAGGCCGAAGTTGGAGGATGCCTGTGGGTGGATATTAGTTTTTTTAGGTTTAGGATAGGGGTGGGAATTGGGAGTGGACGTACGTAGTTGAAGGTGTTGGGGTCGGTGGAGGGCTCGCTTTGGTAGAAGTAGCCTGTTACGGTGGAGAATCGCCAGTGCGACTCGGTGGGGGTGGAGGGAGTCATGGGGAGGGGAGGATGAGGATGAGGATGTGGGAGAGAATTGGGGATGTTTCCTTTTGGATGGAAGAAGTGAGATGGGATGGATTGATGGATGGATCCATTCAGTTTCGGGCCCGCTGGAACGCGGATGATGGAGGGCTGTTGATTGGCTGGTGGGATTGTATAGCAGTGGGGACGGTGGACTATGGATTCACAGTATGAGAACTGAGAAGGCCCCTGAGTAAGTACTACTACCGATTACCAGTTACTCGAGTGGTCCTGTTCAAGAATTCAGTCAGTATGCGGTTGTCTCTGCTGCTGGTCAGTTCCTAACATATGAGATGAATGAATGAATGTTGAATCAATTGAAATGAAATGACTGAAATGACCATTTTCTAACTGTCCTCATGCTCTTGCATGGACGATGGTATCAAGCAAAAGAACCAACACCGCTAAATAACACGTCAATATACATCTGAAGCAGACAAAATCACGCTTATGCAAGTTTTAAATCTCAATCAACCCCATAGAAACCCCTTCCCCGCAAGCCAATGCCTCCTGGTCGAAATCATGACGAACTTGCTAAATCTGGAGAATCCCCCAGATTTGTCAAAGGCCGTACTCAACCAAGAAACGAAACAGACAGATAAATCCAGGAAGTGAGAGACCGAAAAGACGCTTTGGAGTACCCTTGACACAATTGTCCGTGACCCGAATTGGTCGTGGACATCGTTGGCTTGTACGTCCAACGAGTGCCGTGTCGATGGATCCTTGGAAGATCTGATGCGCCAGAAACTGGCGGGTCTCTCGAATATGGCACTGCATGCACTGCTCCGGTTGGATTGCACGTCTGTGGTGGCAGAGGCCCGGCCCGACACGCTGGACCTGCATAGGACACCCGTGTTGGCGGATGTACTGGATCTGGATGGAATCGATGCCTGGACTGACACATGCATGGGGGCTGTAACAGCCCGGCTTGACTGCTGTCTGCCCGGAGATTGGCGAGGAGCGAGCAGCGCTCCCCGATCTGCTTGGCTCGTTGTCGAATAGATCTGCAGTCCCTTGGACGGCGAATGGACGAGACCGACCTTCCGGTCGGAACCAGGTGACCTTGGCGATTGCTGTTGTCCCGAGCTCTCCCGGAGCGCCATCGGTCTACCTGAGCCGCCATTACAGCCTACGTCGCCACGGCAGCTTGCAGCCGACTTGACCGGTTGTGGCGAGTGGTGACCATATTGAGGATCCATCGACGTTTGGGTGGACGGCAAACGGTGGCGATGCCGAAGTTGAACGTATTGAAGCTCCTTCGAACCCAAGCCTCCTGTCGGCTGTGAAACAGTTGACTTACTGGCTGGTATCGGCGTGGTGCTCAGGAGAAGAGATTCTCGTTCAGATCTGTGGACATGTCGTTGCGTGGTGAAGGTCGACTTCATTGGTATGTTGCAAGACGAAACAGCCTTTTGGCCGACAGCAATCTTGGAAGCGGCCTTCTCAAGACAGTTGCACTACACTCTGATTAGCATACAGACATCCAGTTGCTTTGGTGGATTTTACTTACCCGCTTGTGTTGCTTCCTGTGCTTCTCGCAAGCACCATGCTTGCGAACTTTGATGTAGTTCTCTTTCTGGGCTTGTGATCTAGGTTTTTGCTTCTTTGGTACATTCGTGGTCGTGTTCATGTTCAGGTCGAGCACCAATTCCATGCCCCCAGCTGCAGACTCAGAGCCCGAGACAGGTGTGCGTGTTACATCGGGCAGGGGTGTGGTAGCAGGGGTCGCACATGTCCCACCCTGATAAACGCTTGCTGCAGAGTCGGACCAGCGAGGCGATGGGAATGTTGTGCTCGAGTCCGAAGACAGCTCCAAGTCTTGCATTGCGGCTTCTTGGAGGCGCTGCATGTGGAGCGCAATCGACGCCTCCATGCGCTTCTCTTTGCTAGACAAGGAGCTTGGATCAGCAGCCGCTTGCAACTCCACCATCTGTCGGAAGGTGGTATAGAAAGGGTCGTCAACTCCGCCCATGTCCGGTGACAATAGGTCGTCCACCCCCGAACCCATCAGTCCCTGAGTTGGTGCTGTGGGCATTGGGTGGAAGGACCCGGTGGGATTCAACATGGATTGGGAGGTGTCCAATGCATGGCCCCCGAAGCCCTCGATGGGTGCATCATAGTTGACCAGGTCAGCAAATAGCTCCTGAGTGCAGACCCCAGGACTCGAACCCCAGTTGCAGTCATCGAAGTCGGCAAAAGTTAGATCCAAATCTTTGGGGGACACAGAATCCACCGAAGTGGGATTGCTCCCCACACCTTCATAGGGAATGTCGAAGGAGTTGTCAAAGTCAAACCACTCTTCACCGGGAGTGGAATGAGCGATGGACTGGAGCAACTGGTCGGCAGCCATGATCGAAGGAGAGACGAGGCTTTGAGGGAGAGTTGATGCCCGGGAATTCAAGATGACCGAAGGACGGGAGGGGAGAAAGGCGGCCTTAGGATTAATGCCTGATAAGGAAAGACGGAGGAGAACCTTTCCGACGGGGTGAGTCACGTCGAACCCGGCACTTGGCAAAGCCTTCAGATATGAAGAGCGGCAAACAACGAAAGAAGGTAACCCTCAGGAACGTCCCTGGAGAAGATGATGAAGATTCAGGCAGACAAAAGGAGTGAAGGAAATCGAAGGATGGACCGGCGGTGGTACAAGGCTTACATACAATGGCCTGAACGAGGCTCATCTGCCCCAGCCTGGCGCTATGCCCCTTTCGAGACCCCGACTGCCTGCCGCTAATCCGCTTTGGGACCCCGACACCCGCGCGCCCCGCGACTGGATCATTGATCTTCCGATTTTGTTTCGGCACTGCCCCTTGAGGGTCATCATGTCATGATGGCTATGCTTCACACCGCTTGTGTAGGCATTCCTTCATACCATTTGTCCTATTTGGCTAGTCTGAGTTGGAAGCTGAGGACTGCTTATTGCGTTGCAGAAACTAACCCCTTGGCTATCGTCAAGCTGCAGACGTTCCTCATCTGGGGGGCCTAAGTGGCCCGCACTGGTTCCGCAAAAGCAGTCACATGATTACATTATTGTCAGCAATGAGCCTGGAGTAACTAATGAAAATGATCATATCTAAGATATAGTCAAGAACTTAAAATGCTCTTCTCCTGACTAGCTAACATTATAGACGCAGAGTGGAGCACTGCTACCCCTTCAGTACAGATATGCTACCAAATCATGACAGACCTACTATCTCCCTACCGACGAACAAGCGACGGACGGATGATTTTAGTCCGTTATTACCAACATTCGCTGCTGGACAGTGGATAGTGTTGGAACAGATTCTGTTAGTAGACAAGAACGATATATTACTGGCCAATTGGAGGAGATGGGGCGACAACAATGCATCAATAATTAGTGATGAAGATCCCAAGCTTGAAGTATAATGACATCCATATGTCTATGCTTAAATCTCTGACGCTAAGATAACACTAAAGGTAGGATAGTGTACTCATGCCTCCAATAACCTTTTAGTTGTTCCAAAATAGAATTGACGAAGGATGTAGCGGGGAATCCCAGCTGGACCCTTCATTATCTACCAATATCCGCTGGAATACCAACAAAGAATGATGCATGGATATATCCCCGAGAACAAAAAATTTCTTCCGTCGGGTTATTCCAAGAAACTTTATCTATCTGATGGCTTCTTTCTATGTTTCAAGCCTTAATGCCCTATTTTTTCATGGTCTATCTCTAGTCTTTGATCCTTTGATCTGAAACAACCCGAGACAAGACCATATAAGGGACAATAGTTCCCGACACAGCACGCCACCAATCCATGGAATGAAGCGGTATACATTTCAAGATGATCTAAATATGGGCAGGACAAAGAAGTCCTTATGCTACAGGTTTACAAACGCTTATAATGTTACACCGCAGGTTACCGGAAGAGTCCTGTTTTCCATGATGGCAGCTTCCAGGTACTTAAACCCCCAATAAATTAGCGGTCCCAGCCCAGGCGGAGCCTGTAGCTATCCAAATAAGACAGAGAGGCCCAGAGAAGCTCTCAAGACATCATCATCCATCTCACCGGTTCTTTCAACTCATACCTGATCTATGGCTGCTGTCACTGTCTCAGGCAACAGCCTGAATAGTACCTCCTGTTCATCATCACGATCACAGACGAAGCGAAGGCGGAATGGAGATGATGCAGTCAGGGCTTCTAGAAAACGACTCAGGACGAGTACCTCCGCCTCATTCAGATCATCACGGTCCCAGACGAAGCAGAGGCCAGAAGGAGCAGACGCAGATAATACTCCCAACGAACAATCCAAGACGAGCACTCCCACCTCATCCCAACCATCACGGTCCCAAACGAAGCAGAGCCCAGAAGGAGCAGAGGCAGACAGTTCTCTTCACAAACAACCCAAGACGAGTAGCCCCGTCCCACCCCGATCATCACAATCACCGACAAAGCGGGAGCAGGAAGGAGCAGACGCAGATGATACTCCTAACAAACGACCCAAGACCAGTACATCCGTCCCACCCCAATTATCACCATCACCGACAAAACAAGAGCAAGAAGGAGAAGACGCAGATGATACTCCTAACAAACGACCTAAGTCGAGTACCCCTGCTCCCCCAGCACAATCACCGACAAAGCGGAAGCAAGAAGGCGAAGACGCAGACAGTTCTCCTAACAAACAACCCAAGACCAGCCCTGCCCAAACTCTCCGAATCCCGATCCCGATCGAGTTTACGCAGAAGAGAGACCAGATTCTGCATGCAATTATGTACGACTTATATGAGACCAGCGAAGCACACAAGAACAAACACAACGACCGGTTGGTAGCGATGGACTATCAGGCGCGGTGTGTTTACGCATCACGGGCCATAGAAAAAGCGCTTACTTGCACATCATCTTCATGGGATGAGGCCAATATAGATGATGACGACGAGCGCGAAGCGCGCCGACTGCGAGGGTTCGCCGAGATTCATGGCTGGCCGATGCTTGCGATCTGTGTGCAAGCCGAAGCCTTTCGACGGCTATGCAAAGAAGAAGAGCTACGAATGTGGCTATCCGTGTACGGAAAACTCCGTCACCACGTGTACAATATCTGGGTACAGGCTCATACGCGTGGTTCGGAATGGCGCAGGTTGTTGGCCCCATACGCGGGGGATAATGCACCGCCCCGGCTCAACAAGGCATTAGCTCAGAGAACTGAGGCCGATAAGCTCAGAGGGCAGCATCTTCATGAACTAGTTATAGACGAAAAGGAAAAATCAGTCCGCCCACCTATATTCAAAGGACGTCTGCAAAAAAACATTGACGCCAGCATCTTCCACCCTAAGGATTGGAGAAGGGCAAGCGAGCCAACTCTTCGGGGCCTGACTTTTGACCCGATGCTGCGAGAGAAGGTCGACCATGGCAATTGTGATCTCTGCGATAATTATGGTCCTTGCCAATGTCAAATTAGGCCGGCTCCCTTTGAGTTTGTGCAGCTGGTGCAAACCGCCACGGGCGTCGGGGTACGTGCTCTTGCGCGATTTAAGAAAGGAGATATCCTGGGCGAATTCGTTGGCAAAATCCATCCACCTTGCTATGGAGGTGACCCCGTATATGCGCTTACAGTGCAGTATAAAACCAACACAAATCAGGAATTTGCTTTGGTTTGCCCAAAGGAATTTGGTAACTTCACTCGGTATATCAACCACTCGTGTAATGCTAATACCACCTTTGAGCGGCGAACGATTGGGGACCGGATGATGATGACAGTTGAGGCCGTGCGGGATATTCAACCTTTCGAGGAACTCAAGGTCAACTACGGCCGAGCTTATTGGAAGGGAAGTCGGGTCTGTCAATGTGGAGAGGAAGGGTGCTACTCAGCGGGAAAGGAGAAGAAAAGAAAGGAACGACAAGAAAGATTGAAAAGGCGAAAGCAAGGGAATAGACAAGTCGAAGCATCTAAGGTTATTATAAAGGAAGAAGAAGACGGGGATACAACAGAGCCATATACGGACGATGAAGATGGTACGGATGAAGAGACAGAAGACGGAGAGACAGGAGACGAAGAAACAGGAGACGAAGAAACAGGAGACGAAGAAACAGGAGACGAAGAAACAGGAGACGAAGA